>NC_090439.1:160089819-160400406 GCF_031143425.1 Pleurodeles waltl | reverse complement strand
GTTAAAAAATTATACTGGCTGTATACCAGTGTAACATGTGTTTTCTCCTGACCTTTGGATCACCATTTGTTTGGTGAAATAGTTTGTGTGAATATTCCACTGTTACTGAGTGTAATTGTTATTTATTTTTTAGTGTTTATTTGAGTTTAAGAGTGTGCTAGTTACCCCATAAACAAGTCAGATATGTCCCTTTATAAGATTTTGTGCATCTGCTGAGCGGTTCTAGATTGATGCAATACCGCTTGCTTCATTGGTCAAGAAAGGCACCCTTGACAAAGTTGTCAAAGTGAGCACCGACTGAGATACTGTTTGACTGGCCTATGAACATGTCTGGTGCTGAGAAGTTATTATCTGATAAGACATTTTGACAGCAGTTTGCCTTACCTTCAGCATTAGGTGCTGCAGGCCCTTCCTGGCTGGACAGCACTACCTGGACATGATCTCCAACAGGGAGATTGGGCTTGGGTCTCCTGAAAAGTAGGAGGGAATGACCTCCTGGATCCACAGCTATTACACCAAGAAGGTACACCACCGGAACACAACTGCATCCTGGAGACTGGGTGTGGGTAAAGGCCACACCAGACGTCACTGCCTTCAACTACGGTGGAGGGGACCATACCAAGTCCTGTTGACAACAGCCACAGCAGTCAATTGTGAGGGCATCACATCCTGGGTCCATACCTCACACACCAAGAAGGCCGCTGGACCAAAGGACGACCAGCCGCCAACAAAGTTGCCGATGAGAGTAATGCCACCTTCACCACAGCGGTACAACCTTCGTTCGACAAGCGCCACCAGTCAACACTGACGGAACTGCTCGTGCTACACTCCCACAGGAGTCGGAGAGTGTAAGCGGGTTCCCCAGTACACCAGAGCATTGTTCTTGGACTGCTCGTGCTGCAACCCCACATGAGTCGGAGGGTGCAAGCGGGTCCTCAAGACACCAGGATATTCTTTCAGAACTGCTCGTGCTACTCTCCACAGGAGTTGGAGAGTCAAGCAAGGCCACTTAAGTATTAAAGACATCAGGATATAAATGAAAAGAATGCTAAACGTCCGCTAGAAAAATTTGCGCCAAGAGGTACAGATCCCAGTCCTACGGAAGCGGCTGGTCACTAGGATCAGTGCGGTTTGTAGCCCCATTGGGAGGTGCCTCTTCCAATTAGGAATATAGCAAAAATAGGACAAAAGGGCCATCCCTCGGGACTATCGCATTCAACTCCCTTAGAACTGGACACTGGGATTCATCCCTTTATACTCTGCATAACTACAAGTGTCAAATAGCATTCAACGTCGCCCCGAAAATATACAGAAGGAATAGACTACTCGTGTGGCACTCCTACAGGAATAAGGAGGTACCAAAGGTTACATACCAATAGAACTGGTTTCAAGTGCTAGCCACATCCGACCACACCCTATAAGGCAACATGGATTTAAGACTACAACGTAAGAAAAAGGAGCAGAAGAAGTGACCCGTGGTGGTCACAGCATTACTCACCCCAGTAGCAGCTATAGCACTAACAACAATCATGATAGTATATAAAGACCACATACATATTCCATGGCTCGACCAGGAACACTACATCCCCAAAAATGGCCACGGTGAAAGAACAACAGGTGGTGAGAACAACAATATCTCAAAATAACATGAGAGGGTGGAGGATAAAACAAAATGGGTGAAATATACAAAATGGAAAGAAGATGGAGAAGATTATAAGGACAATACATTTGTGCAAATGGTATCAATGTACAAAGAACTAGCAAATGTGTCTGATTGTTATATAGGTACCCACCTACCGACCACTAGCCAGGAGAAAAGAAATTACACTTAAATGCCCCTCACAGAATTCGTGGCACGTAACATATTAGATAATATGTTAGGGGGAAATTTAAAAGGAATGAGTACAGGGAAAAGAAGAAAAAAAAAGGAGAGAATAAGAGAAAATATAAACAAAGGAGAAATGAGGAGAAAAAGGGATGAGTATGGTTTGGAAGATGAACCTTATGTAGGTGATATGCAAGGAAAATTGGTAGAAAGAGTGTCAAATAAATTGAAGGAAGAAGATAGAAGGAGAAGAAAGAAGTGTAGGAGATTAGAATTTAAAAAAAAAAAAGAAGAGAATGTATTGAATGCATTTACAACAGAAAGAGGGAAGGGTTACACTGAAAGGGATCATGGCTCAGAACAACGAATACCATGCCTGGCCATAGATACAGAAATAAAGGCACCATGGTGTTTCAAATGCTCAAGAGGTAACGCAGACACTAGCAAACACGGAATTGATGTGGGACATAGTGTTTGCAATACAACATTGAGCCTGGACTACAAAAGAAATGACACAACAGGCTTGTCCATAGGCCTGACACCTCCCAAAGGAATATTTATTATATGTGGGACATCTGCATTTTTTTAAATTGCCAGCAGGTTGGCAAGGTACCTGCTACTTAGCATTCGTGCTACCAAAAATGGCACATAGAACAGAATTACAGAAGGGGGAAAAGAGAACACTTGGCGGGGTGCGCAGGAAGAGGACACCAACGTGGGGAATATAAGAAAGGAAATAGAGGATATAAAAAAGGAAGAAGAAGGAGCTGGGAAAGTGGCAGATGGGACAGACGTCAGAGGAATGCTGGATCGAGTAGCAGCATGGTTCAGGGGTTGGGGTACCTGGTTGGTAGAGGTACTAGCGATAGGGATCGTGGCACTGATAACGATATGTGTGCTCATACCAGTTTGTCCATCCTTCCTGGCCCTACTCTTGGAAAAAAAAAAAAAAAAAAAAAGAAACTGTCACCAGAAAACACACACATTATCAAAGAAAAAGATATAAGGATGACAACAGGGACAAGCAAGAGGTATAAATGAGAGCAATACACCATGACCCTTAGATTTGTCATTGAGTATCAGAGGGCGGAATGTGGAATCGCATTTTACAGTTCTTAGGTATGCTATGCCTAGTGGCCCCTGTGATACACAATGACAATCTCTGCACAGGCCTATCATTAAGTAAAGAGGCCTACAAATGTAATTCGCTACTGCTAGGAACGCATTATGTTGCAAGGCTTGCCCTCTGAACAGACATCATGAAAGATCCTCGTCATTGCATGCTAGCTGAAGCAATCTCCCTTCTGGAAAGTACCAGTCTGAGTACGTGATGTTCTCAAGTTCTGTCACAAGATGGACCATGTGATATTAGGCACGTAGGCCACCTTGTGTAAAATCCTTTTCTATGCTTTTTGTTACTATATATGGTATGATAGGAAAAACGACCTCAGCCATAATGGAGAAGTAGTCATGCGTCAATCATACGTCAAAGCCAAAGAACCAATAAGACGTTGAATTATGTTTGTGGTTTAATACTATAAAAGATCATGTATTACTTCCTTGTATTAGGCTGCTCGAGTGTACACTAGTACAGAGCATCCTCCATGTACATGTCTTTCTATTCTATCCCTAATAAATTGATATTATGTTTATCTAGAAGAGCTGGCTAACGGTCGTTTGTATCCTGAATGGGTGCTGAATAATTAAGCTTCTACAGCACGTGAGCCCTGCCCACCCACACCTGCTCTGGCCCCTTAAGTTTGTGGAGGGAAGCCCAAGACAGCCACCTCCATTTTGTGAGCCTCTGCATCTCCCCTGTGTTCTGATACATCCTAATGTTCAAGGATTGCAAAAAGACCTAGGTAAGGAGCCTTGAGATTTTTTTGGGTAAATAGTATTATTTGTTCAAAAGTGTTTATTTCAGCTACCTGTGTCTGTTTTACTGTGGACTCTCTGTGTTTCAGGCAGCCTGGCCTCTTTTAAAGTGGTGTTTTTTTTTAATTCGTTTTTGCGTGTGGCTGTGTGAATTGGCTTCCTAGTTTGTGGCACATCACCACCCCCCTTTTTTTCTTCTAAGTAAAAAGGCTACATACATCTTGCAGAGTGTGTTTTTAGGAGACTGTTTTAATCTGTTTCTGTGATTTAAATTGTGCTTAAAAACTGCCAGCCCCCCTGTTTGTTTACCTTTAAAAAAGCCCGATTTCAGGGTGCGCTCGCAGCAGTATTCCAGTGTTTGTTTCTTAAACAATCTCTCCCGTGCCTGGAAAGTAGACTCTGCTAGCTTGGAAGTGTGGATTCAGCCTGTCTATATCCAAGGAGATTCTGAATAGAGCATCAGCTGCCTTTCTCCCTGACCAGAGGGACTGGGCTTAGCTGATTGGCTCCCTGAGTCCCTGTTGCACCTGAGCCCCGCCCCCCAAACCTGCTCTGGCCCCTTAAGTTTGTGGAGGGAAGCCCAAGACAGCCATCTCCATTTTGTGAGCCTCTGCATCTCCCCTGTGTCCTGATACAGCCCAGTGTTCAAGGATTTCAAAAAGACCTAGGTAAGGAGCCCTGAGATTTTTCTGGGTAAATAGTATTATTTGTTCAAAAGTGTTTATTTCAGCTACCTGTGTCTGTTTTACTGTGGACTCTCTGTGTTTCAGGCAGCTTGGCCTCTTTTAAAGTGGTATTTGTTTTTACATTTGTTCTTGCCGTGACTGTGTAAGTTGCCTTGCTGGTTTGTGGCACATAACCACCCCCTTTTTTACTTCTAAGTAAAAAGGCTACATACACCTTGCAGAGTGTGTTTTTAGGAGACTGTTTTAATCTGTTTCTGTGATTTAAATTGTGCTTAAAAACTATCTGCAACCCTGTTTGTTTGCTTTAAAAAAAGCCCGATTTCAGAGTGCGAGCGCCCAGCAGTATTCCAGTGTTTGTTTCATAAACAATCTCTCCCTTACCCGGAAAGTAGACTCTGCCAACTTGGAACTGTGGAATCAGCCTGTCTGTATCCAAGGAGATTCTGAATAGAGCACCAGCTCCCTTTTCCCCTGCCCACAGGGACTGGGTTTAGCTGATTGGCTCCCTGAGTCTCTGTTGCACCTGAGCCCCACCCCCCCACACCTGCTCTGGCCCCTTGAGTTTGTGGAGGGACGCCCAAGACAGCCACCTCCATTTTGTGAGCCTCTGCATCTCCCCTGTGTCCTGATACAGCCCAGTGTTCAAGGATTGCAAAAAGACCTAGGTAAGGAGCCCTGAGATTTTTATGGGTAAATAGTATTATTTGTTTAAAAGTGTTTATTTCAGCTACCTGTGTCTGTTTTACTGTGGACTCTCTGTTTCAGGCAGCTTGGCCTCTTTTAAGCTGGTATTTTTTTTCAAATTAGTTTTTGCTGTGACTGTGTGAATTGCCTTGCTGGTTTGTGGCACATAACCACCCCCTTTTTTACTTCTAAGTAAAAAGGCTAGAGACATCTTGCAGAGTGTGTTTTTAGGAGACTGTTTTAATCTGTTTCTGTGATTTAAATTGTGCTGAAAAACTGTCTGCCCCCCCTGTTTGTTTGCCTTTAAAAAAGCGCGATTTCAAAGGGCGAGCCCAGTAGTATTCCAGTATTTCTTTCTTAAGCAATCTCTCCCTTGCCTGGAAAGTAGAATCTGCTAGCTTGGAAGTGTGGATTCAGCCTGTCTGTATCCAAGGAGATTCTGAATAGAGCAGCAGCTGTTTTTCCTCCTGACCACAGGGACTGGGCTTAGCTGATTGGCTCCCTGAGTCCCTGTAGCACCTGAGCCCCGCCCACCCACACCTGCTCTGGCCCCTTAAGTTTGTGGAGGGAAGCCCAAGACAGCCACCTCCATTTTGTGAGCCTCTGCATCTCCCCTGTATCCTGATACATCCCAGTGTTCAAGGATTGCAAAAATACCTAGCTAAGGAGCCCTGAGATTTTATTGGGTAAATAGTATTATTTGTTGAAAAGTGTTTATTTCAGCTACCTGTGTCTGTTTTACTGTGGACTCTCTGTGTTTCAGGCAGCCTAGCCTCTTTTAAAGTGGTATTTTTTTTTTACATTTTTTTTTGCCGTGACTGTTTAAGTTGCCTTGCTGGTTTGTGGCACATAACCACCCCCTTTTTTACTTCTAAGTAAAAAGGCTACATACATCTTGCAGACTGTGTTTTTAGGAGACTGTTTTAATCTGTTTCTGTGATTTAAATTGTGCTTAAAAACTATCTGCCCCCCTGTTTGTTTGCTTTTAAAAAAGCCCGATTTCAGAGTTCGCGCCCAGCAGTATTCCATTGCTTGTTTCATAAACAATCTCTCCCTTACCTGGAAAGTAGACTCTGCCAACTTGGAACTGTGGATTCAGCCTGTCTGTATCCAAGGAGATTTTGAATAGAGCAGCAGCTGCCTTTCCCGCTGACCACAGGGACTTGGCTTAGCTGATTGGCTCCCTGAGTCCCTGTTGCACCTGAGCACCCCCCCCCCCACACCTGCTCTGGCCCCTTAAGTTTGTGGAGGGAAGCCCAAGACAGCCACCTCCATTTTGTGAACCTCTGCATCTCCCCTGTGTCCTGATATGGCCCAGTGTTCAAGGATTGCAAAAAGACCTAGGTAAGGAGCCCTGAGATTTTTCTGGGTAAATGGTATTATTTGTTAAAAAGTGTTTATTTCAGCTACCTGTGTCTGTTTTACAGTGGACTCTCTGTGTTTCAGGCAGCCTGGCCTCTTTTAAAGTGGTGTTTTTTTTTATTATTCGTTTTTGCGTTTGACTGTGTGAATTGCCTTGCTAGTTTGTGGCACATCACCACCCCCCTTTTTTTCTTCTAAGTAAAAAGGCTACATACATCTTGCAAAGTGTGTTTTTAGGAGACTGTTTTAATCTGTTTCTGTGATTTAAATTGTGCTGAAAAACTGTCTGCCCCCCTATTTGTTTGCCTTTAAAAAATCCTGATTTCAGAGTGCGCGCCAGCAATATTCCAGTGTTTGTTTCATAAACAATCTCTCCCTTACCTGGAAAGTAGACTCTGACAACTTGGAACTGTGGATTCAGCCTGTCTGTATCCAAGGAGATTCTGAATAGAGCATCACCTGCCTTTCCCCTGACCACAGGGACTGGGCTGAGCTGATTGGCTCCCTGAGTCCCTGTTGCACCTGAGCCCCGCCCCCACACCTGCTCTGGCCCCTTAAGTTTGTGGAGGGAAGCCCAAGACAGCCACCTCCATTTTGTGAGCGCCTGCATCTCCCCTGTGTCCTGATACAGCCCAGTGTTCAAGGATTGCAAAAAGACCTAGATAAGGAGCCCTGAGATTTTTCTGGGTAAATAGTATTATTTGTTCAAAATTGTTTATTTCAGCTACCTGTGTCTCTTTTACTGTGGACTCTGTGTTTCAGGCAACTTGGCCTCTTTTAAGCTGGTGTTTTTTTTCAAATTTGTTTTTGACTTGACTGTGTGAATTGCCTTGCTACTTTGTGGCACATCCCCCAAACTTTTTTTCTTCTGAGTAAAAAGGCTACATACGTCTTGCAGAGTGTGTTATTAGGAGACTGTTTTAATCTGTTTCTGTGATTCAAATTGTGCTTAAAAACTGTCTGCCCCCCTATTTGTTTGCCTTTAAAAAATCCTGATTTCAGAGTGCGTGCCCAGCAGTATTCCAGTGTTTTTTTCTTAAACAATCTCTCTCTTACCTGGAAAGTAGACTCTGCTAGCTTGGAAGTGTGGATTCAGCCTGTCTGTATCCAAGGAGATTCTGAATAGAGCATCAGCTGCCTTTCCCCTGACCACAGGGACTGGGCTTAGATGATTGGCTCCCTGAGTCCCTGTTGCACCTGAGCCCCGCCCCCACACCTGCTCTGGCCCCTTAAGTTTGTTGAGGGAAGCCCAAGACAGCCACCTCCATTTTGTGAGCCCCTGCATCTCCCCTGTGTCCTGATACAGCCCAGTGTTCAAGAATTGCAAAAAGACCTAGGTAAGGAGCCCTGAGATTTTTCTGGGTAAATAGTATTATTTGTTCAAAAGTGTTTATTTAAGCTACCTGTGTCTGTTTTACTGTGGACTCTGTGTTTCCGGCAGCTTGGCCTCTTTTAAGCTGGTGTTTTTTTTAAAATTCGTTTTTGACTTGACTGTGTGAATTGCTTTGCTAGTTTGTGGCACATCACCCCCCTTTTTTTCTTATGAGTAAAAAGGCTACATACATCTTGCAGAGTGTGTTTTTAGGAGACTGTTTTAATCTGTTTCTGTGCTTTAAACTGTGCTGAAAAACTGTCTGCCCTCCTGTTTGTTTGCCTTTAAAAAAGTGTGATTTCAGAGTGCACGCCCAGCAGTATTACAGTGTTTGTTTCTTAAACAATCTGTCCCTTGCCTGGAAAGTAGACTCTGCTAGCTTGGAAGTCTGGATTCAGCCTGTCTGTATCCAAGGAGATTCTGAATAGAGCAGCAGCTGTTTTTTCCCCTGACCACAGGGACTGGTCTTAGCTGATTGGCTCCCTGAGTCCCTGTAGCACCTGAGCCCCGCCCACCCACACCTGCTCTGGCCCCTTAAGTTTGTGGAGGGAAGCCCAAGACAGCCACCTCCATTTTGTGAGCCTCTGCATCTCCCCTGTGTCCTGATACATCCCAGTGTTCAAGGATTGCAAAAAGACATAGGTAAGGAGCCCTGAGATTTTTGTGGGTAAATAGTATTATTTGTTCAAAAGTGTTTATTTCAGCTACCTGTGTCTGTTTTACAGTGGACTCTCTGCGTTTCAGGCAGCCTCGCCTCTTTTAAAGTGGTGTTTTTTTTAATTCGTTTTTGCGTTTGACTGTGTGAATTGCCTTGCTAGTTTGTGGAACATCACCACCCCCCTTTTTTTCTTCTAAGTAAAAAGGCTACATACATCTTGCAGAGTGTGTTTTTAGGAGACTGTTTTAATCTGTTTCTGTGATTTAAATTGTGCTTAAAAACTGTCTGCCACCCTGTTTGTTTGCCTTTAAAAAATCCTGATTTCAGAGTGCGCGCCCAGCTCTATTCCATTGTTTGTTTCTTAAACAATCTCTCCCTTACCTAGAAAGTAGACTCTGCTAGCTTGGAAGTGTGGATTCAGCCTGTCTGTATCCAAGGAGATTCTGAATTGAGCATGAGCTGCCTTTCACCCTGACCACAAGGACTGGGCTTAGCTGATTGGCTCACTGAGTCCCTGTAGCACCTGAGCCCCACCCACACACACCTGCTCTGGCCCCTTAAGTTTGTGGAGGGAAGCCAAAGACAGCCACCTCTATTTTGTGAGCCTCTGCATCTCCCCTGTATCCTGATACATCCCAGTGTTCAAGGATTGCAAAAAGACCTAGGTAAGGAGCCCTGACATTTTTCTGGTAAATAGTATTATTTGTTAAAAAGTGTTAATTTCAGCTACCTGTGTCTGTTTTACTGTGGACTCTCTGTGTTTCAGGCAGGCTAACCTCTTTTAAAGTGTTTTTTTTTTTTAAATTCGTTTTTGCCATGACTGTGTGAATTGCCTTACTGGTTTGTGGCACATAACCACCCCCTTTTTTACTTCTAAGTAAAAAAGCTATATACATCTTGCAGAGTGTGTTTTTAGGAGACTGTTTTATTCTGTTTCTGTGATTTAAATTGTGCTTAAAAACTGTCTGCCCCCCTATTTGTTTGCCTTTAAAAAATCCTGTTTTCAGAGTGCGTGCCCAGCAGTATTCCAGTGTTTTTTTCTTAAACAATCTCTCTCTTACCTGGAAAGTAGACTCTGCTAGCTTGGAAGTGTGGATTCAGCCTGTCTGTATCCAAGGAGATTCTGAATAGAGCATCAGCTGCCTTTCCCCTGACCACAGGGACTGGGCTTAGCTGATTGGCTCCCTGAGTCCCTGTTGCACCTGAGCCCCGCCCCCACACCTGCTCTGGCCCCTTAAGTTTGTGGAGGGAAGCCCAAGACAGCCAGCTCCATTTTGTGAGCCCCTGCATCTCCCCTGTGTCCTGATACAGCCCAGTGTTCAAGGATTGCAAAAAGACCTAGGAAAGGAGCCCTGAGATTTTTCTGGGTAAATAGTATTATTTGTTCAAAACTGTTTATTTTAGCTACCTGTGTCTGTTTTACTGTGGACTCTGTGTTTCAGGCAGCTTGGCCTCTTTTAAGCTGGTGTTTTAAAAAAAAATAGTTTTTGACTTGACTGTGTGAATTGCTTTGCTAGTTTGTGGCACATCACCCCCCCTTTTTTTCTTCTGAGTAAAAAGGCTACATACATCTTGCAGAGTGTGTTTTTAGGAGACAGTTTTAATCTGTTTCTGTGATTTAAATTGTGCTGAAAAACTGTCTGCCCCACTGTTTGTTTGCCTTTAAAAAAGCACGATTTCAGAGTGCGTGCCCAGTAGTATTCCAGTGTTTGTTTCTTAAACAATCTGTCCCTTGCCTGGAAAGTAGGCTCTGCTAGCTTGGAAATGTGTATTCAGCCTGTCTGTATCCAAGGAGATTCTGAATATAGCAGCAGCTGTTTTTCCCCCTGACCACAAGGACTGGGGTTAGCTGATTGGCTCCCTGAGTCCCTGTAGCACCTGAGCCCCACCCACCCACACCTGCTCTGGCCCCTTAAGTTTGTGGAGGGAAGCCCAAGACAGCCACCTCCATTTTGTGAGCTTCTGCTTCTCCCCTTTATCCTGATACATCCCAGTGTTCAAGGATTGCAAAAAGACCTAGGTAAGGATCCCTGAGATTTTTCTGGTAAATAGTATTATTTGTTCAAAAGTGTTTATTTCAGCTACCTGTGTCTGTTTTACTGTGGACTCTCTGTGTTTCAGGCAGCCTAACCCCTTTTAAAGTGTATTTTTTTTTAAAATTAGTTTTTGCCGTGACTGTGTGAATTGCCTGACTGGTTTGTGGCACATAACCACCCCCTTTTTTACTTCTAAGTAAAAAAGCTACATACATCTTGCAGAGTGTGTTTTTAGGAGGCTGTTTTAATCTGTTTCTGTGATTTAAATTGTGCTTAAAAACTGTCTGCAACCCTGTTTGTTTGCTTTAAAAAAAGCGCGATTTCAGAGTGCGCGCCCAGCAGTATTCTAGTGTTTGTTTCCTAAACAATCTCTACCTTGCCTGGAAAGTAGACTCTGCTAGCTTGGAAGTCTGGATTCAGCCTGTTTGTATCCAAGGAGATTCTGAATAGAGCAGCAGCTGTTTTCCCCCCTGATCACAGGGACTGGGCTTAGCTGATTGGCTCCCTGAGTCCCAGTAGCACCTGAACCCCGCCCACTCATACCTGCTCTGGTCCCTTAAGTTTGTGGAGGGAAGCCCAAGACAACCACCTCCATTTTGTGAGCCTTTGTATCCCCCCTGTGTCCTGATACATCCCAGTGTTCAAGGATTGCAAAAAGACCTAGGGTAAGGAGCCCTGAGATTTTTCTGGGTAAATAGTATTATTTGTTAAAAAGTGTTTATTTCATCTACCTGTGTCTGTTTTTCAGTGGACTCTCTGTGTTTCAGGCAGGCTAACCTCTTTTAAAGTGTTTTTTTTTTTTAAATTCGTTTTTGCCATGACTGTGTGAATTGCCTTACTGGTTTGTGGCACATAACCACCCCCTTTTTTACTTCTAAGTAAAAAAGCTATATACATCTTGCAGAGTGTGTTTTTAGGAGACTGTTTTATTCTGTTTCTGTGATTTAAATTGTGCTTAAAAACTGTCTGCCCCCCTATTTGTTTGCCTTTAAAAAATCCTGTTTTCAGAGTGCGTGCCCAGCAGTATTCCAGTGTTTTTTTCTTAAACAATCTCTCTCTTACCTGGAAAGTAGACTCTGCTAGCTTGGAAGTGTGGATTCAGCCTGTCTGTATCCAAGGAGATTCTGAATAGAGCATCAGCTGCCTTTCCCCTGACCACAGGGACTGGGCTTAGCTGATTGGCTCCCTGAGTCCCTGTTGCACCTGAGCCCCGCCCCCACACCTGCTCTGGCCCCTTAAGTTTGTGGAGGGAAGCCCAAGACAGCCAGCTCCATTTTGTGAGCCCCTGCATCTCCCCTGTGTCCTGATACAGCCCAGTGTTCAAGGATTGCAAAAAGACCTAGGAAAGGAGCCCTGAGATTTTTCTGGGTAAATAGTATTATTTGTTCAAAACTGTTTATTTTAGCTACCTGTGTCTGTTTTACTGTGGACTCTGTGTTTCAGGCAGCTTGGCCTCTTTTAAGCTGGTGTTTTAAAAAAAAATAGTTTTTGACTTGACTGTGTGAATTGCTTTGCTAGTTTGTGGCACATCACCCCCCCTTTTTTTCTTCTGAGTAAAAAGGCTACATACATCTTGCAGAGTGTGTTTTTAGGAGACTGTTTTAATCTGTTTCTGTGATTTAAATTGTGCTGAAAAACTGTCTGCCCCACTGTTTGTTTGCCTTTAAAAAAGCACGATTTCAGAGTGCGTGCCCAGTAGTATTCCAGTGTTTGTTTCTTAAACAATCTGTCCCTTGCCTGGAAAGTAGATTCTGCTAGCTTGGAAGTGTGTATTCAGCCTGTCTGTGTCCAAGGAGATTCTGAATATAGCAGCAGCTGTTTTTCCCCCTGACCACAAGGACTGGGGTTAGCTGATTGGCTCCCTGAGTCCCTGTAGCACCTGAGCCCCACCCACCCACACCTGCTCTGGCCCCTTAAGTTTGTGGAGGGAAGCCCAAGACAGCCACCTCCATTTTGTGAGCTTCTGCATCTCCCCTTTATCCTGATACATCCCAGTGTTCAAGGATTGCAAAAAGACCTAGGTAAGGATCCCTGAGATTTTTCTGGTAAATAGTATTATTTGTTCAAAAATGTTTATTTCAGCTACCTGTGTCTGTTTTACTGTGGACTCTCTGTGTTTCAGGCAGCCTAACCCCTTTTAAAGTGTATTTTTTTTTTAAATTAGTTTTTGCCGTGACTGTGTGAATTGCCTGACTGGTTTGTGGCACATCACCCCCCCCTTTTTTTCTTCTAAGTAAAAAAGCTACATACATCTTGCAGAGGGTGTTTTTAGGAGGCTGTTTTAATCTGTTTCTGTGATTTAAATTGTGCTGAAAAACTGTCTGCCCCACTGTTTGTTTGCTTTTAAAAAAGCGCGATTTCAGAGTGCGCGCCCTGCAGTATTCCAGTGTTTGTTTCTTAAACAATCTCTCCCTTGCCTGGAAAGTAGACTCTGCTAGCTTGGAAGTCTGGATTCAGCCTGTTTGTATCCAAGGAGATTCTGAATAGAGCAGCAGCTGTTTTCCCCCCTGACCACAGGGACTGGGCTTAGCTGATTGGCTCCCTGAGTCCCAGTAGCACCTGAACCCCACCCACTCACACCTGCTCTGGTCCCTTAAGTTTGTGGAGGGAAGCCCAATACAGCCACCTCTATTTTGTGAGCCTTTGCATCCCCCCTGTGTCCTGATACATCCCAGTGTTCAAGGATTGCAAAAAGACCTAGGTAAGGAGCCCTGAGAATTTTCTGGGTAAATAGTATTATTTGTTAAAAAGTGTTTATTTCAGCTACCTGTGTCTGTTTTACAGTGGACTCTCTGTGTTTCAGGCAGCCTGGCCTCTTTTAAAGTGGTGTTTTTTTGTAATTCGTTTTTGCTTTTGACTGTGTGAATTGCCTTGCTAGTTTGTGACACATCACCTCCCCCCTTTTTTTCTTCTAAGTAAAAAGGCTACATACATCTTGCAGAGTGTGTTTTTAGGAGACTGTTTTAATCTGTTTCTGTGATTTAAATTGTGCTTAAAAACTGGCTGCCGCCCTGTTTGTTTGCCTTTAAAAAATCCTGATTTCAGAGTGCGCGCCCAGCAGTATTCCAGTGTTCGTTTCTTAAACAATCTGTCCCTTACCTAGAAAGTAGACTCTGCTAGCTTGGAAGTGTGGATTCAGCCTGTCTGTATCGAAGGAGATTCTGAATAGAGCATGAGCTGCCTTTCACCCTGACCACAGGGACTGGGCTTAGCTGATTGGCTCCCTGAGTCCCTGTTGCACCTGAGCCCCGCCCCCCAAACCTGCTCTAGACCCTTAAGTTTGTGGAGGGAAGCCCAAGACAGCCATCTCCATTTTGTGAGCCTCTGCATCTCCCCTGTGTCCTGATACAGCCCAGGGTTCAAGGATTGCAAAAAGACCTAGGTAAGGAGCCCGGAGATTTTTCTGGGTAAATAGTATTATTTGTTCAAAAGTGTTTATTTCAGCTACCTGTGTCTGTTTTACTGTGGACTCTCTGTGTTTCAGGCAGCCTAACCTCTTTTAAAGTGTTTTTTTTTTTTTATTCGTTTTTGCCGTGACTCTGTGAATTGCCTTACTGGTTTGTGGCACATAACCACCCCCTTTTTTACTTCTAAGTAAAAAAGCTACATACATCTTGCAGAGTGTGTTTTTAGGAGACTGTTTTAATCTGTTTCTGTGATTTAAATTGTGCTAAAAAACTGTCTGCAACCCTGTTTGTTTGCTTTAAAAAAAGCCCGATTTCAGAGTGCGAGCGCCTGGCAGTATTCCAGTGTTTGTTTCATAAACAATCTCTCCCTTACCTGGAATGTAGACTCTGCCAACTTGGAACTGTGGATTCAGCCTGTCTGTATCCAAGGAGATTCTGAATAGAGCATGAGCTGCCTTTCACCCTGACCACAGGGACTGGGCTTAGCTGATTGGCTCCCTGAGTCCCTGTTGCACCTGAGCCCTGCCCCCCAAACCTGCTCTAGACTCTTAAGTTTGTGGAGGGAAGCCCAAGACAGCCATCTCCATTTTGTGAGCCTCTGCATCTCCCCTGTGTCCTGATACAGCCCAGTGTTCAAAGATTGCAAAAATACCGAGGTAAGGAGCCCTGTGATTTTTCTGGGTAAATAGTATTATTTGTTCAAAAGTGTTTATTTCAGCTACCTGTGTCTGTTTTACTGTGGACTCTGTGTTTCAGGTAGCTTGGCCTCTTTTAAGCTGGTGTTTTAAAAAAAAAATGTTGGGACTTGACTGTGTGAATTGCTTTGCTAGTTTGTGGCACATCACCCCCTCCCTTTTTTATTTCTGAGTAAAAAGGCTACATACATCTTGCAGAGTGTTTTTAGGATACTGTTTTAATCTGTTTCTGTGATTTAAATTGTGCTGAAAAACTGGTTGCCCCCCTGTTTGTTTGCCTTTAAAAAAGCACGATTTCAGAGTGCGCGCCCAGCAGTATTCCAGTGTTTGTTTCTTAAACAATCTGTCCCTTGCCTGGAAAGTAGACTCTGCTAGCTTGGAAGTGTGGATTCAGCCTGTCTGTATCCAAGGAGATTCTGAATAGAGCAGCAGCTGTTTTTCCCCCTGACCACAAGGACTGGGCTTAGCTGGTTGCTCCCTGAGTCCCTGTAGCACCTGAGACCCACCCACCCACACCTGCTCTGGCCCCTTAAGTTTGTGGAGGGAAGCCCAAAACAGCCACCTCCATTTTGTGAGCCTCTGCATCTCCCCTGTATCCTGATACATCCCAGTGTTCAAGGATTGCAAAAAGACCTAGGTAAGGAGCCCTGAGATTTTTCTGGGTAATAGTATTATTTGTTCAAAAGTGTTTATTTCAGCTACCTGTGTCTGTTTTACTTTGGACTCTCTGTGTTTCAGGCAGCCTATCCTCTTTTAAAGTGGTATTTTTTTTTTAATTCATTTTTGCCGTGACTGTGTGAATTGCCTTGCTGGTTTGTGGCACATAACCACCCCCTTTTTTACTTCTAAGTAAAAAGGCTACATACATCTTGCAGGGTGTGCTTTTAGGAGACTGTTTTAATTTGTTTCTGTGATTTAAATTGTGCTTAAAAACTGTCTGCAACCCTGTTAGTTTGCTTTTAAAAAAGCCCTATTTCAGAGTGCGAGCGCCCAGCAGTATTCCAGTGTTTGTTTCATAAACAATCTCTCCCTTACCTGGAAAGTAGACTCTGCCAACTTGGAACTGTGGATTCACCCTGTCTGTATGCAAGGAGATGCTGAATAGAGCAGCAGCTGCCTTTCCCCCTGACCACAGGGACTGGGCTTAGCTGATTGGCTCCCTGAGTCTCTGTTGCACCTGAGCCCCACCGCCCCACACCTGCTCTGGCCCCTTGAGTTTGTGGAGGGACGCCCAAGACAGCCACCTCCATTTTGTGAGCCTCTGCATGTCCCCTGTGTCTGGATACAGCCCAGTGTTCAAGAATTGGAAAAAGACCTAGGTAAGGAGCCCTGAGATTTTTCTGGGTAAATAGCATTATTTGTTCAAAAGTGTTTATTTCAGCTGCCTGTGTCTGTTTTACAGTGGACTCTCTGTGTTTCAGGTAGCCTGGCCTCTTTTAAAGTGGTTGTTTTTTTTTCATTTGTTTTTGCGTTTGACTGTGTGAATTGCCTTGCTAGTTTGTGGCACATCACCACCCCCCTTTTTTTCTTCTAAGTAAAAAGGCTACATACATCTTGCAGAGTGTGTTTTTAGGAGACTGTTTTAATCTGTTTCTGTGATTTAAATTGTGCTTAAAAACTGTCTGCCCCCCTGTTTGTTTGCCTTTAAAAAATCCTGATTTCAGAGTGCGCGCCCAGGAGTATTCCAGTGTTTGTTTCTTAAACAATCTCTCCCTTACCTTGAAAGTAGACTCTGCTAGCTTGGAAGTGTGGATTCAGCCTGTCTGTATCCAAGGAGATTCTGAATAGAGCATGAGCTGCCTTTCACCCTGACCACAGGGACTGGGCTTAGGTGATTGGCTGCCTGAGTCCCTGTTGCACCTGAGCCCCGCCCCCCCCCACACCTGCCCTGGCCCCTTGAGTTTGTGGAGGGACGCCCTAGACAGCCACCTCCATTTTGTGAGCCTCTGCATGTCCCCTGTGTCCGGATACAGCCCAGTGTTCAAGGATTGCAAAAATACCTAGGTAAGGAGCCCTGAGATGTTTCTGGGTAAATAGTGTTATTTGTTCAAAAGTGTTTATTTCAGCTACCTGTGTCTGTTTTACTGTGGACTCTGTGTTTCAGGCAGCTTGGCCTCTTTTAAGCTGGTGTTTTTTTTTAAATTAGTTTTTGACTTGACTGTGTGAATTGCTTTGCTGGTTTGTGGCACATCACCCCCCCTTTTTTTCTTCTGAGTAAAAAGGCTACATACATCTTGCAGAGTGTGTTTTTAGGAGACTGTTTTAATCTGTTTCTGTGATTTAAATTGTGCTGAAAAACTGTCTGCCCCACTGTTTGTTTGCCTTTAAAAAAGCGCGATTTCAGAGTGCGTGCCCAGCAGTATTCCAGTGTTTGTTTCTTAAACAATCTGTCCCTTGCCTGGAAAGTAGACTCTGCTAGCTTGGAAGTGTGGATGCAGCCTGTCTGTAACCAAGGAGATTCTGAATACAGCAGCAGCTGTTTTTCCCCCTGACCACAAGGACTGGGCTTAGCTGATTGGCTCCCTGAGTCCCTGTAGCACCTGAGCCCCGCCCCCCACAGCTGCTCTGGCCCCTTAAGTTTGTGGAGGGAAGCCCAAGACAGCATCCTCCATTTTGTGAGCCTCTGCATCTCCCCTTTATCCTGATACATCCCAGTGTTCAAGGATTGCAAAAAGACCTAGGTAAGGATCCCTGAGATTTTTCTGGTAAATAGTATTATTTGTTCAAAAGTGTTTATTTCAGCTACCTGTGTCTGTTTTACTGTGGACTCTCTGTGTTTCAGGCAGCCTAACCTCTTTTAAAGTGTTTTTTTTTTTTTAAATTCGTTTTTGCCGTGACTGTGTGAATTGCCTTACTGGTTTGTGGCACATAACCACCCCCTTTTTTACTTCTAAGTAAAAAAGCTACATACATCTTGCAGAGTGTGTTTTTAGGAGACTGTTTTAATCTGTTTCTGTGATTTAAATTGTGCTTAAAAACTGTCTGCAACCCTGTTTGTTTGCTTTTAAAAAAGCACGATTTCAGAGTGCGCGCCCAGCAGTATTCCAGTGTGTGTTTCTTAAACAATCTCTCCCTTGCCTGGAAAGTAGACTCTGCTAGCTTGGAAGTCTGGATTCAGCCTGTCTGTATCCAAGGAGATTCTGAATAGAGCAGCAGCTGTTTTCCCCCCTGACCACAGGGACTGGGCTTAGCTGATTGGCTCCCTGAGTCCCAGTAGCACCTGAACCCCGCCCACTCACACCTGCTCTGGTCCCTTAAGTTTGTGGAGTGAAGCCCAAGACAGCCACCTCCATTTTGTGAGCCTTTGCATCCCCCCTGTGTCCTGATACATCCCAGTGTTCAAGGATTGCAAAAAGACCTAGGGTAAGGAGCCCTGAGATTTTACTGGGTAAATAGTATTATTTGTTAAAAAGTTTTTATTTCAGCTACCTGTGTCTGTTTTACAGTGGACTCTCTGTGTTTCAGGCAGCCTGGCCTCTTTTAAAGTGGTGTTTTTTTGTAATTCGTTTTTGCGTTTGACTGTCTGAATTGCCTTGCTAGTTTGTGGCACATCACCCCACCCCCTTTTTTTCTTCTAAGTAAAAAGGCTACATACATCTTGCAGAGTGTGTTTTTAGGAGACTGTTTTAATCTGTTTCTGTGATTTAAATTGTGCTTAAAAACTGGCTGCCGCCCTGTTTGTTTGCCTTTAAAAAATCCTGATTTCAGAGTGCGCGCCCAGCAGTATTCCAGTGTTTGTTTCTTAAACAATCTCTCCCTTACCTAGAAAGTAGACTCTGCTAGCTTGGAAGTGTGGATTCAGCCTTTCTGTATCCAAGGAGATTCTGAATAGAGCATGAGCTGCCTTTCACCCTGACCACAGGGACTGGGCTTAGCTGATTGGCTCCCTGAGTTCCTGTTGCACCTGAGCCCCGCCCCCCAAACCTGCTCTGGACCCTTAAGTTTGTGGAGGGAAGCCCAAGACAGCCATCTCCATTTTGTGAGCCTCTGCATCTCCCCTGTGTCCTGATACAGCCCAGTGTTCAAGGATTGCAAAAATACCTAGGTAAGGAGCCCTGTGATTTTTCTTGGTAAATAGTATTATTTGTTCAAAAGTGTTTATTTCAGCTACCTGTGTCTGTTTTACTGTGGACTCTGTGTTTCAGGTAGCTTGGCCTCTTTTAAGCTGGTGTTTTAAAAAAAATTAGTTTTTGACTTGACTGTGTGAATTGCTTTGCTAGTTTGTGGCACATCACCCCCCCCCCCCCTTTTTTATTTCTGAGTAAAAAGGCTACATACATCTTGCAGAGTGTGTTTTTAGGAGACTGTTTTAATCTGTTTCTGTGATTTAAATTGTGCTGAAAAACTGTCTGCCCCACTGTTTGTTTGCCTTTAAAAAAGCGCGATTTCAGAGTGCGTGCCCAGCAGTATTCCAGTGTTTGTTTCTTAAACAATCTGTCCCTTGCCTGGAAAGTAGACTCTGCTAGCTTGGAAGTGTGGATGCAGCCTGTCTGTAACCAAGGAGATTCTGAATACAGCAGCAGCTGTTTTTCCCCCTGACCACAAGGACTGGGCTTAGCTGATTGGCTCCCTGAGTCCCTGTAGCACCTGAGCCCCGCCCCCCACAGCTGCTCTGGCCCCTTAAGTTTGTGGAGGGAAGCCCAAGACAGCATCCTCCATTTTGTGAGCCTCTGCATCTCCCCTTTATCCTGATACATCCCAGTGTTCAAGGATTGCAAAAAGACCTAGGTAAGGATCCCTGAGATTTTTCTGGTAAATAGTATTATTTGTTCAAAAGTGTTTATTTCAGCTACCTGTGTCTGTTTTACTGTGGACTCTCTGTGTTTCAGGCAGCCTAACCTCTTTTAAAGTGTTTTTTTTTTTTTTAATTCGTTTTTGCCGTGACTGTGTGAATTGCCTTACTGGTTTGTGGCACATAACCACCCCCTTTTTTACTTCTAAGTAAAAAAGCTACATACATCTTGCAGAGTGTGTTTTTAGGAGACTGTTTTAATCTGTTTCTGTGATTTAAATTGTGCTTAAAAACTGTCTGCAACCCTGTTTGTTTGCTTTTAAAAAAGCGCGATTTCAGAGTGCGCGCCCAGCAGTATTCCAGTGTGTGTTTCTTAAACAATCTCTCCCTTGCCTGGAAAGTAGACTCTGCTAGCTTGGAAGTCTGGATTCAGCCTGTCTGTATCCAAGGAGATTCTGAATAGAGCAGCAGCTGTTTTCCCCCCTGACCACAGGGACTGGGCTTAGCTGATTGGCTCCCTGAGTCCCAGTAGCACCTGAACCCCGCCCACTCACACCTGCTCTGGTCCCTTAAGTTTGTGGAGTGAAGCCCAAGACAGCCACCTCCATTTTGTGAGCCTTTGCATCCCCCCTGTGTCCTGATACATCCCAGTGTTCAAGGATTGCAAAAAGACCTAGGGTAAGGAGCCCTGAGATTTTTCTGGGTAAATAGTATTATTTGTTAAAAAGTTTTTATTTCAGCTACCTGTGTCTGTTTTACTGTGGACTCTGTGTTTCAGGTAGCTTGGCCTCTTTTAAGCTGGTGTTTTAAAAAAAATTAGTTTTTGACTTGACTGTGTGAATTGCTTTGCTAGTTTGTGGCACATCACCCCCCCCCCCCTTTTTTATTTCTGAGTAAAAAGGCTACATACATCTTGCAGAGTGTGTTTTTAGGAGACTGTTTTAATCTGTTTCTGTGATTTAAATTGTGCTGAAAAACTGTCTGCCCTCCTGTTTGTTTGCCTTTAAAAAAGCGTGATTTCAGAGTGCGCGCCCAGCAGTATTCCAGTGTTTGTTTCTTAAACAATCTGTCCCTTGCCTGGAAAGTAGACTCTGCTAGCTTGGAAGTGTGGATTCAGCCTGTCTGTATCCAAGGAGATTCTGAATAGAGCAGCAGCTGTTTTTCCCCCTGACCACAAGGACTGGGCTTAGCTGGTTGCTCCCTGAGTCCCTGTAGCACCTGAGCCCCACCCACCCACACCTGCTCTGGCCCCTTAAGTTTGTGGAGGGAAGCCCAAGACAGCCACCTCCATTTTGTGAGCCTCTGCATCTTCCCTGTATCCTGATACATCCCAGTGTTCAAGGATTGCAAAAAGACCTAGGTAAGGAGCCCTGAGATTTTTCTGGGTAATAGTATTATTTGTTCAAAAGTGTTTATTTCAGCTACCTGTGTCTGTTTTACTTTGGACTCTCTGTGTTTCAGGCAGCCTATCCTCTTTTAAAGTGGTATTTTTTTTTAAATTCATTTTTGCCGTGACTGTGTGAATTGCCTTGCTGGTTTGTGGCACATAACCACCCCCTTTTTTACTTCTAAGTAAAAAGGCTACATACATCTTGCATGGTGTGCTTTTAGGAGACTGTTTTAATTTGTTTCTGTGATTTAAATTGTGCTTAAAAACTGTCTGCAACCCTGTTAGTTTGCTTTTCAAAAGGCCCTATTTCAGAGTGCGAGCGCCCAGCAGTATTCCAGTGTTTGTTTCATAAACAATCTCTCCCTTACCTGGAAAGTAGACTCTGCCAACTTGGAACTGTGGATTCAGCCTGTCTGTATCCAAGGAGATTCTGAATAGAGCAGCAGCTGCCTTTCCCCCTGACCACAGGGACTGGGCTTAGCTGATTGGCTCCCTGAGTCTCTGTTGCACCTGAGCCCCACCCCCCCACACCTGCTCTGGCCCCTTGAGTTTGTGGAGGGAAGCCCAAGACAGCCACCTCCATTTTGTGAGCCTCTGCATGTCCCCTGTGTCTGGATACAGCCCAGTGTTCAAGAATTGGAAAAAGACCTAGGTAAGGAGCCCTGAGATTTTTCTGGGTATATAGCATTATTTGTTCAAAAGTGTTTATTTCAGCTACCTGTGTCTGTTTTACTGTGGACTCTCTGTGTTTCAGGCAGCCTGGCCTCTTTTAAAGTGGTGTTTTTTTTTTCATTTGTTTTTGCGTTTGACTGTGTGAATTGCCTTGCTAGTTTGTGGCACATCACCACCCCCCTTTTTTTCTTTTAAGTAAAAAGGCTACATACATCTGGCAGAGTGTGTTTTTAGGAGCCTGTTTTAATCTGTTTCTGTGATTTAAATTGTGGTTAAAAACTGTCTGCCCCCCTGTTTGTTTGCCTTTAAAAAATCCTGATTTCAGAGTGCGCGCCCAGAAGTATTCCAGTGTTTGTTTCTTAACCAATCTCTCCCTTACCTTGAAAGTAGACTCTGCTAGCTTGGAAGTGTGGATTCAGCCTGTCTGTATCCAAGGAGATTCTGAATAGAGCATCAGCTGCCTTTCACCCTGACCACAGGGACTGGCTTAGCTGATTGGCTCCCTGAGTCCCTGTTGCACCTGAGCCCCGCTCCCCAACGTGCTCTGGCCCCTCAAGTTTGTGGAGGGAAGCCCTAGACAGCCACCTCCATTTTGTGAGCCTCTGCATCTCCCCTGTGTCCTGATACAGCCCAGTGTTCAAGGATTGCAAAAAGAAATAGGTAAGGAGCCTTGAAATTGTTCTGGGTAAATAGTATTGTTTGCTCAAAAGTGTTAATTTCAGCTACCTTTGTCTGTTTTACTGTGGACTCTCTGTGTTTCAGGCAGCCTGGCCACTTTTAAGGTGGTGTTTTTTTTTAAATTTGTTTTTGCCGTGACTTTGTGAATTGCCTTGCTAGTTTGTGGCACATCACCCCCCCTTTTTTTCTTCTAAGAAAAAAAGCTACATACATCTTGTAGAGTGTGTTTTTAGGAGACTGATTTAATCTGTTTCTGTGATTTCAATTGTGCTTAAAAACTGCTGGCTCCCTGTTTGTTTGCCTTTAAAAAATCCTGATTTCAGAGTGCGCGTCCAGCAGTATTCCTGTGTTTGTTTCCTAAACAATCTCTCCCTTACCTGGAAAGTAGACTCTGCTAGCTTGGAAGTGTGGATTCAGCCTGTCTGTATCCAAGGAGATTCTGAATAGAGCAGCAGCTCCCTTTCCCCCTGACCACAGGGACTGGGCTTAGCTGATTGGCTCCCTGAGTCCCTGTTGCACCTGAGCGCCGCCCCCGACACCTGCTCTGGCCCCTTAAGTTTGTGGAGGGAAGCCCAAGACAGCCACCTCCATTTTGTGAGCCTCTGCATCTTCCCTGTGTCCTGATAGAGCCCAGTGTTCAAGGATTGCAAAAAGACCTAGGTAAGGAGTCTTGAGATTTTTCTGGGTAAATGGTGTTATTTATTCAAAAGTGTTTAATTCAGCTACCTGTGTCTGTTTTACAGTGGACTCTCTGTGTTTCAGGCAGCCTGGCCTCCTTTAATTTGTTTTTTTTTAAAATCGTTTTTGCGTTTGACTGTGTGAATTGCCTTGCTAGTTTGTGGCACATCACCCCTCCCCTTTTTATCTTCTAAGAAAAAAGCCTACATACATCTTGCTGAGTGTGTTTTTAGGAGACTGTTTTAATCTGTTTCTGTGATTTAAATTGTGCTTAAAAACTGTCTGCCCCCCTGTTTGTTTGCCTCTAAAAAAGCACAATTTCAGAGTGCGCGCCCAGCAGTATTCCAGTGTTTGTTTCTTAAACAATCTCTCCCATACCTGGAAAGTAGACTCTGCTAGCTTGGAAGTGTGGATTCAGCCTGTGTGTATCCAAGGAGATTCTGAATAGAGCATCAGCTTCCTTTCACCCTGACCACAGGGACTGGGCTTAGCTGATTAGCTCCCTGAGTCTGTGTTGCATCTGAGCCCCGTCCCCCACACCTGCTCTGGCCCCTTAAGTTTGTGGAGGAAAGCTCCATTTTGTGATCCTCTGCATCTCCCCTGTGTCCTGATACATCCCAGTGTTCAAGGATTGCAAAAAGACCTAGGTAAGGAGCCCTGAGATTTTTCTGGGTAAATAATATTATTTGTTCAAAAGTGTTTATTTCAGCTACCTGTGTCTGTTTTACAGTGGACTCTGTTTCAGGCAGCTTGGCCTCTTTTAAGATGGTGTTTTTTAAAACAATTATTTTTTTGACTTGGCTGTGTGAATTGCTTTGCTAGTTTGTGGCACCTCACCCCCCCCCCCCCCTTTTTTCTTCTGAGTAAAAAGGCTACATACACCATGCAGAGTGTCTTTTTAGGAGACTGTTTTCATCTGATTCTGTGATTTAAATTGTGCTGAAAAACTGTCTGCCCCCCTGTTTGTTTGCCTTTAAAAAAGCGCGATTTCAGAGTGCGCGCCCAGCAGTATTCCAGTGTTTGTTTCTTAAACAATCTCTCCCTTGCCTGGAAAGTAGACTCTGTACCTTGGAAGTGTGGGTTCAGTCTGTCTGTATCCAAGGAGATTCTGAATAGAGCAGCAGCTGCCTTTCCCCCTGACCACAGGGACTGGGCTTAGCTGATTGGCTCCCTGAGTCCCTGTTGCACCTGAGCCCCGCCCTCTCCACACCTGTTATGGCCCCTTAAGTTTGTGGAGGGAAGCCCAAGACAGCCACCTCCATTTTGTGAGCCTCTGCATCTTCCCTGTGTCCTGATACAGCCCAATGTTCAAGGATTGCAAGAAGACCTAGGTAAGGAGCCCTGAGATTTTTTTGGGTAAATAGTATTATTTGTTCAAAAGTGTTTATTTCAGCTACCTGTGTCTGTTTTACTGTGGACTCTCTGTGTTTCAGGCAGCCTGGCCTCTTTTAAAGTGGTGTTTTTCTTTTAAATTTGTTTTTGCCGTGACTGTGTGAATTGCCTTGCTAGTTTGTGGCACATCACCCCCCCCCCTTTTTTCTTCTAAGTAAAAAGGCTACATACATCTTTCAGAGTGTGTTTTTAGGAGACTGTTTTAATCTGTTTCTGTGATTTCAATTGTGCTTAAAAACTGTCTTCCCCCTTGTTTGTTTGCCTTTAAAAAAGCCTGATTTCAGAGTGTGAGGCCCAGCAGTATTCCAGTGTTTGTTTCTTAAACAATCTCTCCCTTACCTGGAAAGTTGACTCTGCTAGCTTGGAAGTGTGGATTCAGCCTGTCTGTATCCAAGGAGATTCTGAATAGAGCAGCAGCTGCCTTTCCCCCTGACTACAGGGACTGGACTTAGCTGATTGGCTCCCTGAGTCCCTGTTGCACCTGAGACCCGCCACCCCACACCTGGTCTGGCCCCTTTAGTTTGTGGAGGGAAGCCCAAGACAGCCACCTCCATTTTGTGAGCCTCTGCATCTGCCCTTTGTCCTGATACAGCCCAGTGTTCAAGGATTGCAAAAAGACCTAGGTAAGGAGTCCTGAGATTTTTCTGGGTAAATAGTATTATTTGTTCAAAAGTGTTTATTTCAGCTACCTCTGTCTGTTTTACTGTGGAGTCTGTGTTTCAGGCAGCCTGGCCTCTTTTAAAGCAGTGTTTTAAAAAAAAAATGTTTTTGTCGTGACTGAGTGAATTGCCTTGCTAGTTTGTGGCACATAAACCCCCCCTTTTTTTCTCCTAAGTAAAAAGGCTACATACATCTTGCAGAGTGTGTTTTTAGAAGACTGTTTTAACATGTTTCTGTGAATTAAATTGTGCTTAAAAACTGTCTGCCCCCCTGTTTGTTTCCCTTCAAAAAGCCTGATTTCAGAGTGCATGCCCAGCAGTATTCCTGTGTTTGTTTCTTAAACAATCTCTCCCTTACCTAGGAAAGTAGACTCTGTTAGCTTGGAAGTGTGGATTCAGCCTCTCTGTATCGAAGGAGATTCTGAATAGAGCACCAGTTGCCTTTCCCCCTGACCACAGGGACTGGGCTTAGCTGATTGGCTCCCTGAGTCCGTGTTGCATCTGAGGCCCACCCCCCACACCAGCTCTGGCCCCTTAAGTTTGTGGAAGAAAGCTCCATTTTGTGAGCCTCTGCATTTCCCCTGTGTCCTGATACAGCCCAGTGTTCAAGGATTGCAAAAAGACCTAGGTAAGGAGCCCTGAGATTTTTCTGGGTAAATAGCATTATTTGTTCAAAAGTGTTTATTTCAGCTACCTGTGTCTGTTTTACTGTGGACTCTGTTTCAGGCAGCTTGGCCTCTTTTAAGCTAGTGGTTTTTTTTAAAATTCGTTTTTGACTTGGCTGTGTGAATTGCTTTGCTAGTTTGTGGCACATCACCCCCCCCCCCCCTTTTTTGTCTTCTGAGTAAAAAGGCTACATACACCATGTAGAGTGTCTTTTTAGGAGACTGTTTTAATCTGATTCTGTGATTTAAATTGTGCTGAAAAACTGTCTGCCCCCCTGTTTGTTTGCCTTTAAAAAAGCGCTATTTTAGAGTGCGCGCCCAGCAGTATTCCAGTGTTTGTTTCTTAAACAATCTCTCCCTTGCCTGGAAAGAAGACTCTGTACCTTGGAAGTGTGGATTCAGCTTGTCTGTATCCAAGGAGATTCTGAATAGAGCAGCAGCTGTTTTTCCCCCTGACCACAGGGACTGCGCTTAGCTGATTGGCTCCCTGAGTCCCTGTAGCACCTGAGCCCCGCCCACCAACACCTGCTCTGGTCCCTTAGGTTTGTGGAGGGAAGCCCAAGACAGCCAACTCCATTTTGTGATCCTCTGCATCTCCCCTGTGTCCTGATACATCCTAGTGTTCAAGGATTGCAAAAAGACCTAGGTAAGGAGCCCTGAGATTTTCCTGGGTAAATAGTATTATTTGTTCAAAAGTGTTTATTTCAGATACCTGTGTCTGTTTTACTGTGGACTGTCTGTGTTTCAGGCAGCCTGGCCTCTTTTAAAGTGGTATTTGTTTTTTAATTCGTTTTTGCCGTGACTGTCTGAATTGCCTTGCTAGTTTGTGCCAGATAACCACCCCCTTTTTTACTTCTAAATAAAAAGGCTACATACATCTTGAAGAGTGTTTTTTTAGTACACTGTTTTAATCTGTTTCTGTGATTTAAATTGTGCTTAAAAACTGCCGGCCCCCCTTTTTTTTTGCCGTTAAAAAAGCCCGATATCAGAGTGCGCACCCAGTAGTATTCCAGTGTTTGTTTCTTAAACAATCTCTCCCTTGCCTGGAAAGTAGACTCTGCTAGCTTGGAAGTGTGCATTCAGCCTGTCTGTATCCAAGAAGATTCTGAATAGAGCAGCAGCTGCCTTTCCCCCTGACCACAGGGATTGGGCTTAGCATTTGGCTCCCTGAGTCCCTGTTGCACCTGAGCCCCGCCCACTCACACCTACTCTGGCCCCTTACGTTTGAGGAGGGAAGCCCAAGACAGCCACCTCCATTTTGTGAGCCTCTGCAACTCCCCAGTGTCCTGATACAGCCTAGTGTTCAAGGTTTGCAAAAAGACCTAGGTAAGGGGCCCTGAGATTTATCTGGGTAAATGGTATTATTTGTTCAAAAGTGTTTATTTCAGCTACCTGTGTCTGTTTTACAGTGGACTCTCTGTGTTTCAGGCAGACTGGCCTCTTTTAAAGTGGTGTTTTTTTTTTTATTCATTTTTGCGTTTGACTGTGTGAATTGCCTTGCTAGTTTGTTGCACATAAACCCCCCCCCCCCCTTTTTTTCTTCTAAGTAAAAAGGCTACATACATCTTTCAGAGTGTGTTTTTAGGAGACTGTTTTAATCTGTTTCTGTGATTTCAATTGTGCTTAAAAACTGTCTGCCCCCCTGTTTGTTTGCCTTTAGAAAAGCCTGATTTCAGAGTGTGAGGCCCAGCAGTATTCCACTGTTTGTTTCTTAAACAATCTCTCCCTTGCCTGGAAAGTTGACTCAGCTAGCTTGGAAGTGTGGATTCAGCCTGTCTGTATCCAAGGAGATTCCGAATAGAGCAGCAGCTGCCTTTCCCCCTGACCACAGGGACTGGACGTAGCTGATTGGCTCCCTGAGTCCCTGTTGCACCTGAGCCCCGCCCCCCCCACACCTGCTCTGGCCCCTTAAGTTTGTGGAGGTAAGCCCAAGACAGCCACCTCCATTTTGTGAGCCTCTGCATCTCCCCTTTGTCCTGATACAGCCCAGTGTTCAAGGATTGCAAAAAGACCTAGGTAAGGAGTCCTGAGATTTTTCTGGGTAAATAGTATTATTTGTTCAAAAGTGTTTATTTCAGCTACCTGTGTCTGTTTTACTGTGGAGCCGTGTTTCAGGCAGCCTGGCTTCTTTTAAAGTGGTGGTTTTATTTGATTTGTTTTTGCCGTGACTGTGTGAATTGTCTTCCTAGTTTGTGGCATATAACCCCCCCTTTTTTTCTTCTAAGTAAAAAGGCTACATACATCTTGCAGAGTGTGTTTGTAGGAGACTGTTTTAATCTGTTTCTGTGATTTCAATTGTGCTTAAAAACTGTGTGCCCCGCTGTTTGTTTGCCTTTAAAAAAGTCTGATTTCAGAGTACGCGCCCAGCAGTATTCCAGAGTTTGTTTCTTAAGCAAACTCTCCCTTACCTGGAAAGTAGACTCTGCTTGCTTGGAAGTGTGGATTCAGCCTGTCTGTATCCAAGGAGATTCAGAAGAGAGCAGCAGCAGCCTTTCCCCCTGACCACAGAGACTGGACTTAGCTGATTGGCTCCCTGACTACCTGTTGCCCCTGAGTTCCACCGCCCCATACCTGGTCTGGCCACTTAAGTTTGTGGAGGGAAGCCCAAGACATCCACCTCCATTTTGTGAGCTTCTGCATCTCCCCTGTGTCCTGATACAGCCCAGTGTTCAAGGATTGCAAAAAGACCTAGGTAAGGAGTCCTGAGATTTTTCTGGGTAAATAGTATTGTTTTTTGAAAAGTGTTTATTTCAGCTACCTGTGTCTGTTTTACTGTGGAGCCGTGTTTCAGGCAGCCTGGCCTCTTTTAAAGTGGTGGTTTTATTTTATTTGTTTTTGCCGTGACTGTGTGAATTGTCTTCCTAGTTTGTGGCATATAACCCCCCCTTTTTTTCTTCTAAGTAAAAAGGCTACATACATCTTGCAGAGTGTGTTTGTAGGAGACTGTTTTAATCTGTTTCTGTGATTTCAATTGTGCTTAAAAACTGTCTGCCCCCCTGTTTGTTTGCCTTTAAAAAAGTCTGATTTCAGAGTACGCGCCCAGCAGTATTCCAGAGTTTGTTTCTTAAGCAATCTCTCCCTTACCTGGAAAGTAGTCTCTGCTAGCTTGGAAGTATGGATTCAGCCTGTCTGTATCCAAGGAGATTCTGAATAGAGCAGCAGCTGCCTTTCCCCCGGACCACAGGGACTGGACTTAGCTGATTGGCTCCCTGAGTCCCTGTTGCACCTGAGCCCCGCTCCCCCACATCAGCTCTGGGCCCTTAAGTTGGTGGAGGGAAGCCCAAGACAGCCACCTGCATTTTGTGAGCCTCTGCATCTCCCCTGTATCCTGATACAGCCCAGTGTTCAAGGATTGGAAAAAGACCTAGGTAAGGAGCCCTGAGATTTTTCTAGGTAAATAGCATTATTTGTTCAAAAGTGTTTATTTTAGCTACCTGTGTCTGTTTTACAGTGGACTCTCTGTGTTTCAGGCAGCCTTGCCTCTTTTAAAGGGGTGGTTTTTTTTGTATTTGTTTTTGCGTTTGACTGTGTGAAATGCCTTTTTAGTTTGTGGCATATCACCACCCCCCTTTTTTTCTTCTAAGTAAAAAGGCTACATACATCTTGCAGAGTGTGTTTTTAGGAGGCTCTTTTAATCTGTTTCTGTGATTTAAATTGTGCTTACAAACTGCCGGCCCCCCTGTTTGTTTGCTTTTAAAGTGATCCTGATTTCAGAGTGCGCGCCCTGCAGTATTCCAGAGTTTGTTTCTTAAACAATCTCTCCCTTACCTGGAATGTAGACTCTGCTAGCTTGGAAGTGTGGATTCAGCCTGTCTGTATCCAAGGAGATTCTCAATAGAGCAGCAGCTGCCTTTACCTCTGACCACAGGGACTGGGCTTAGCTGATTGGCTCCCTAAGTCCCTGTTGCACCTGAGCGCCGCCCCCCACACCTGCTCTGGCCCCTTAAGTTTGTGGATGGAAGCCCAAGACAGCCACCTCCATTTTGTGAGCCTCTGCATCTCCCCTGTGTCGTGATACAGCCCAGTGTTCAAGGATTGCAAAAAGACCTAGGTAAGGAGCCCTGAGAGTTTTCGGGGTAAATAGTATTATTTGCTCAAAAGTGTTTATTTCAGCTACCTGTGTCTGTTTTACTGTGGACTCTGTGTTTCAGGCAGCTTGGCCTCTTTTAAGCTGGTGTTTTTTTTCAAATTCGTTTTTGACTTGACTGTGTGAATTGCTTTGCTAGTTTGTGGCACATCACCCAACCTTTTTTTCTTCTGAGTAAAAAGGCTACATACATCTTGCAGAGTGTGTTTTTAGGAGACTGTTTTAATCTGTTTCTCTGATTCAAATTGTGCTTAAAAACTGTGTGCCCCCCTGTTTGTTTGCCTTTAAAAAAGTCTGATTTCAGAGTACGCGCCCAGCAGTATTCCAGAGTTTGTTTCTTAAGCAAACTCTCCCTTACCTGGAAAGTAGACTCTGCTTGCTTGGAAGTGTGGATTCAGCCTGTCTGTATCCAAGGAGGTTCAGAAGAGAGCAGCAGCAGCCTTTCCCCCTGACCACAGGGACTGGACTTAGCTGATTGGCTCCCTGACTACCTGTTGCCCCTGAGTCCCACCGCCCCATACCTGGTCTGGCCCCTTAAGTTTGTGGAGGGAAGCCCAAGACATCCACCTCCATTTTGTGAGCTTCTGCATCTCCCCTGTGTCCTGATACAGCCCAGTGTTCAAGGATTGCAAAAAGACCTAGGTAAGGAGTCCTGAGATTTTTCTGAGTAAATAGTATTGTTTTTTGAAAAGTGTTTATTTCAACTACCTGTGTCTGTTTTACTGTGGAGCCGTGTTTCAGGCAGCCTGGCCTCTTTTAAAGTGGTGGTTTTATTTTATTTGTTTTTGCCGTGACTGTGTGAATTGTCTTCCTAGTTTGTGGCAAATAACCCCCCCTTTTTTTCTTCTAAGTAAAAAGGCTACATACATCTTGCAGAGTGTGTTTGTAGGAGACTGTTTTAATCTGTTTCTGTGATTTCAATTGTGCTTAAAAACTGTCTGCCCCCCTGTTTGTTTGCCTTTAAAAAAGTCTGATTTCAGAGTACGCGCCCAGCAGTATTCCAGAGTTTGTTTCTTAAGCAATCTCTCCCTTACCTGGAAAGTAGTCTCTGCTAGCTTGGAAGTATGGATTCAGCCTGTCTGTATCCAAGGAGATTCTGAATAGAGCAGCAGCTGCCTTTCCCCCGGACCACAGGGACTGGACTTAGCTGATTGGCTCCCTGAGTCCCTGTTGCACCTGAGCCCCGCTCCCCCACATCAGCTCTGGGCCCTTAAGTTGGTGGAGGGAAGCCCAAGACAGCCACCTGCATTTTGTGAGCCTCTGCATCTCCCCTGTATCCTGATACAGCCCAGTGTTCAAGGATTGGAAAAAGACCTAGGTAAGGAGCCCTGAGATTTTTCTAGGTAAATAGCATTATTTGTTCAAAAGTGTTTATTTTAGCTACCTGTGTCTGTTTTACAGTGGACTCTCTGTGTTTCAGGCAGCCTTGCCTCTTTTAAAGGGGTGTTTTTTTTTGTATTTGTTTTTGCGTTTGACTGCGTGAAATGCCTTGTTAGTTTGTGGCATATCACCACCCCCCTTTTTTTCTTCTAAGTAAAAAGGCTAGATACATCTTGCAGAGTGTGTTTTTAGGAGGCTCTTTTAATCTGTTTCTGTGATTTAAATTGTGCTTACAAACTGCCGGCCCCCCTGTTTGTTTGCTTTTAAAGTGATCCTTATTTCAGAGTGCGCGCCCTGCAGTATTCCAGTGTTTTTTTCTTAAACAATCTCTCTCTTACCTGGAATGTAGACTCTGCTAGCTTGGAAGTGTGGATTCAGCCTGTCTGTATCCAAGGAGATTCTGAATAGAGCATCAGCTGCCTTTCCCCTGACCACAGGGACTGGGCTTAGCTGATTGGCTCCCTGAGTCCCTGTTGCACCTGAGCCCCACCCCCACACCTGCTCTTGCCCCTTAGGTTTGTGGAGGGAAGCCCAAGACAGCCACCTCCATTTTGTGAGCCCCTGCATCTCCCCTGTGTCCTGATACAGCCCAGTGTTCAAGGATTGCAAAAACACCCAGGTAAGGAGCCCTGAGATTTTTCTGGGTAAATAGTATTATTTGTTCAAAAGTGTTTATTTCAGCTACCTGTGTCTGTTTTACTGTGGACTCTGTGTTTCAGGCAGCTTGGCCTCTTTTAAGCTGGTGTTTTTTTTAAAATTAGTTTTTGACTTGACTGTGTGAATTGCTTTGCTAGTTTGTGGCACATCACCCCCCCCCTTTTTTTCTTCTGAGTAAAAAGGCTACATACATCTTGCAGAGTGTGTTTTTAGGAGACTGTTTTAATCTGTTTCTGTGATTTAAATTCTGCTGAAAAACTGTCTGCCCCACTGTTTGTTTGCCTTTAAAAAAGCGCGATTTCAGAGTGCGCGCCCAGCAGTATTCCAGTGTTTGTTTCTTAAACAATCTGTCCCTTGCCTGGAAAGTAGACTCTGCTAGCTTGGAAGTGTGGATTCAGCCTGTCTGTATCCAAGGAGATTCTGAATATAGCAGCAGCTGTTTTTCCCCTGACCACAAGGACTGGGTTTAGCTGATTGGCTCCCTGAGTCCCTGTAGCACCTGAGCCCCACCCACCCACACCTGCTCTGGCCCCTTAAGTTTGTGGAGGGAAGCCCAAGACAGCCACCTCCATTTTGTGAGCCTCTGCATTTCCCCTGTATCCTGATACATCCCAGTGTTCAAGGATTACAAAAAGACCTAGGTAAGGAGCCCTGAGATTTTTCTGGGTAATAGTATTATTTGTTCAAAAGTGTTTATTTCAGCTACCTGTGTCTGTTTTACTGTGGACTCTCTGTGTTTCAGGCAGCCTATCCTCTTTTAAAGTGGTATTTTTTTTTTTATTCATTTTTGGCGTGACTGTGTGAATTGCCTTGCTGGTTTGTGGCACATAACCACCCCCTTTTTTACTTCTAAGTAAAAAGACTACATACATCTTGCAGGGTGTGCTTTTAGGAGACTGTTTTAATTTGTTTCTGTGATTTAAATTGTGCTTAAAAACTGTCTGCAATCCTGTTTGTTTGCTTTTAAAAAAGCCCTATTTCAGAGTGCGAGCGCCCAGCAGTATTCCAGTGTTTGTTTCATAAACAATCTCTCCCTTACCTGGAAAGTAGACTCTGCCAACTTGGAACTGTGGATTCAGCCTGTCTGTATCCAAGGAGATGCTGAATAGAGCAGCAGCTGCCTTTGCCCCTGACCACAGGGACTGGGCTTAGCTGATTGGCTCCCTGAGTCCCTGTTGCACCTGAGCCCCACCCCCCCACACCTGCTCTGGCCCCTTGAGTTTGTGGAGGGACGCCCAAGACAGCCACCTCCATTTTGTGAGCCTCTGCATGTCCCCTGCGTCCGGATGCAGCCCAGTGTTCAAGAATTGGAAAAAGACCTAGGTAAGGAGCCCTGAGATTTTTCTGGGTAAATAGCATTATTTGTTCAAAAGTGTTTATTTCAGCTACCTGTGTCTGTTTAAAGTGGACTCTCTGTGTTTCAGGCAGCCTGGCCTCTTTTAAAGTGGTGTTTTCTTTTTAATTCGTTTTTGCGTTTGACTGTGTGAATTGCCTTGCTAGTTTGTGGCACATCACCACCCCCCTTTTTTTCTTCTAAGTAAAAAGGCTACAAACATCTTGCAGAGTGTGTTTTTAGGAGACTGTTTTAATCTGTTTCTGTGATTTAAATTGTGCTTAAAAACTGTCTGCCCCCCTGCTTGTTTGCCTTTGAAAAATCCTGATTTCAGAGTGCGCACCCAGGAGTATTCCAGTGTTTGTTTCTTAAACAATCTCTCTCTTACCTTGAAAGTAGACTCTGCTAGCTTGGAAGTGTGGATTCAGCCTGTCTGTATCCAAGGAGATTCTGAATAGAGCATGAGCTGCCTTTCACCCTGACCACAGGGACTGGGCTTAGCTGATTGACTGCCTGAGTCCCTGTTGCACCTGAGCCCCACCCCCCACACCTGCTCTGGCCCCTTGAGTTTGTGGAGGGACGCCCAAGACAGCCACCTCCATTTTGTGAGCCTCTGCATGTCCCCTGTGTCCGGATACAGCCCAGTGTTCAAGGATTGCAAAAATACCTAGGTAAGGAGCCCTGAGATGTTTCTGGGTAAATAGTATTATTTGTTCAAAAGTGTTTATTTCAGCTACCTGTGTCTGTTTTACTGTGGACTCTGTGTTTCAGGCAGCTTGGCCTCTTTTAAGCTGGTGTTTTTTAAAAAAATCGTTTTTAAATTGACTGTGTGAATGGCTTTGCTAGTTTGTGTCACATCACACCCCCCCCTTTTTTTCTTCTGAGTAAAAAGGCTACATACATCTTGCAGAGTGTGTTTTTAGGAGACTGTTATAATCTGTTTCTGTGATTTCAATTGTGCTTAAAAACTGTCGCCCCCCTGTTTGTTTGCCTTTAAAAAATCCTGATTTCAGAGTGTGAGGCCCAGCAGTATTCCAGTGTTTGTTTCTTAAACAATCTCTCCCTTACCTGGAAAGTTGACTCTGCTAGCTTGAAAGTATGGATTCAGCCTGTCTGTATCCAAGGGGATTCTGAATAGAGCAGCAGCAGCCTTTCCCCCTGACCACAGGGACTGGACTTAGCTGATTGGCTCCCTGAGTCCCTGTTGCACCTGAGCCCCGCCACCCCACACCTGGTCTGGCCCCTTTAGTTTGTGGAGGGAAGCCCAAGACAGCCACCTCCATTTTGTGAGCCGCTGCATCTCCCCTGTGTCCTGATACAGCCCAGTGTTCAAGGATTGCAAAAAGACCTAGGTAAGGATCCCTGAGATTTTTCTGGTAAATAGTATTATTTGTTCAAAAGTGTTTATTTCAGCTACCTGTGCCTGTTTTACTGTGGACTCTCTGTGTTTCAGGCAGGCTAACCTCTTTTAAAGTGTTTTTTTTTTTTAATTCGTTTTTGCCGTGACTGTGTGAATTGCCTTACTGGTTTGTGGCACATAACCACCCCCGTTTTTACTTCTAAGTAAAAAATCTACATACATCTTGCAGAGTGTGTTTTTAGGAGACTGTTTTAATCTGTTTCTGTGATTTAAATTGTGCTTAAAAACTGTCTGCAACTCTGTTTGTTTGCTTTTAAAAAAGCCCGATTTCAGAGTGCGAGCGCCTAGCAGTATTCCAGTGTTTGTTTCATAAACAATCTCTCCCTTACCTGGAAAGTAGACTCTGCCAACTTGGAACTGTGGATTCAGCCTGTCTGTATCCAAGGAGATTCTGAATAGAGCAGCAGCTGCCTTTCCCCCTGACCACAGGGACTGGGCTTAGCTGATTGGCTCGCTGAGTCCTTGTTGCACCTGAGCCCCGCCCCCCCCACACCTGCTCTGGCCCCTTGAGTTTGTGGAGGAACGCCCAAGACAGCCACCTCCATTTTGTGAGCCTCTGCATGTCCCCTGTGTCCGGATACAGCCCAGTGTTCAAGAATTGGAAAAAGACCTAGGTAAGGAGCCCTGAGATTTTTCTGGGTAAATAGTATTATTTGTTCAAAAGTGTTTATTTCAGCTACCTGTGTCTGTTTTACAGTGGACTCTCTGTGTTTCAGGCAGCCTGGCCTCTTTTAAAGTGGTGGTTTTTTTTTCATTTGTTTTTGCGTTTGACTGTGTGAATTGCCTTGCTAGTTTGTGGCACATCACCACCCCCCTTTTTTTCTTCTAAGTAAAAAAGCTACATACATCTTGCAGAGTGTGTTTTTAGGAGAATGTTTTAATCTGTTTTTTGATTTAAATTGTGCTGAAAAACTGTCTGCCCCACTGTTTGTTTGCCTTTAAAAAAGCGCGATTTCAGAGTGCGCGCCCAGCAGTATTCCACTGTTTGTTTCTTAAACAATCTGTCCCTTGCCTGGAAAGTAGATTCTGCTAGCTTGGAAGTGTGGATTCAGCCTGTCTGTATCCAAGGAGATTCTGAATACAGCAGCAGCTGTTTTTCCCCCTGACCACAAGGACTGGGCTTAGCTGATTGGCTCCCTGAGTGCCTGTACCACCTGAGCCCCACCCACCCACACCTGCTCTGGCCCCTTAAGTTTGTGGAGGGAAGCCCAAGACAGCCACCTCCATTTTGTGAGCCTCTGCATCTCCCCTTTATCCTGATACATCCCAGTGTTCAAGGATTGCAAAAAGACCTAGGTAAGGATCCCTGAGATTTTTCTGGTAAATAGTATTATTTGTTCAAAAGTGTTTATTTCAGCTACCTGTGTCTGTTTTACTGTGGACTCTCTGTGTTTCAGGCAGCCTAACCTCTTTTAAAGAGTTTTTTTTTTAAATTTGTTTTTGCCGTGACTGTGTGAATTGCCTTACTGGTTTGTGGCACATAACCACCCCCTTTTTTACTTCTAAGTAAAAAAGCTACATACATCTTGCAGAGTGTGTTTTTAGGAGACTGTTTTAATCTGTTTCTGTGATTTAAATTGTGCTTAAAAACTGTCTGCAACCCTGTTTGTTTGCTTTTAAAAAAGCCCGATTTCAGAGTGCGAGCGCCTAGCAGTATTCCAGTGTTTGTTTCATAAACAATCTCTCCCTTACCTGGAAAGTAGACTCTGCCAACTTGGAACTGTGGATTCAGCCTGTCTGTATCCAAGGAGATTCTGAATAGAGCAGCAGCTGCCTTTCCCCCTGACCACAGGGACTGGGCTTAGCTGATTGGCTCCCTGAGTCCCTGTTGCACCTGAGCCCCGCCCCCCCCACACCTGCTCTGGCCCCTTGAGTTTGTGGAGGGACGCCCAAGACAGCCACCTCCATTTTGTGAGCCTCTGCATCTCCCCTGTGTCCTGATACTGCCAAGTGTTCAAGGATTGCAAAAAGACCTAGGTAAGGAGCCCTGAGATTTTTCTGGGTAAATAGTATCATTTGTTCAAAATTGTTTATTTCAGCTACCTGTGTCTGTTTTACTGTGGACTCTCTGTGTTTCAGGCAGCCTGGCCTCTTTTAAAATGGTGTTTTTTAAAAATTCGTTTTTGACTTCACTGTGTGAATTGCTTTGCTAGTTTGTGGCACATCACCCCCCCTTTTGTTCTTCTGAGTAAAAAGGCTACCTACATCTTGCAGAGTGTGTCTTTGGGAGACTGTTTTAATCTGTTTCTGTGCTTTAAATTGTGCTGAAAAACTGTCTGCCCCCCTATTTGTTTGCCTTTAAAAAAGCGCGATTTCAGAGTGCGCGCCCAGCAGTATTCCAGTGTTTGTTTCTTAAACAATCTCTCCCTTGCCTGGAAAATAGACTCTGCTAGCTTGGAAGTCTGGATTCAGCCTGTCTGTATCCAAGGAGATTCTGAATAGAGCAGCAGCTGTTTCCCCCCCTGACCACAGAGATTGGGCTTAGCTGATTGGCTCCCTGAGTCCCAGTAGCACCTGAACCCCGCCCACCCACACCTGCTCTGGTCCCTTAAGTTTGTGGAGGGAAGCCCAAGACAGCCACCTCCATTTTGTGAGCCTCTGCATCTCCCCTGTGTCCTGATACATCCCAGTGTTCAAGGATTGCAAGAAGACCTAGGTAAGGAGCCCTGAGATTTTTCTGGGTAAATAGTATTATTTGTTAAAAAGTGTTTATTTCAGCTACCTGTGTCTGTTTTACAGTGGACTCTCTGTGTTTCAGGCAGCCTGGCCTCTTTTAAAGTGGTGTTTTTTTGTAATTCGTTTTTGCGTTTGACTGTGTGAATTGCCTTGCTAGTTTGTGGCACATCACCACCCCCCTTTTTTTCTTCTAAGTAAAAAGGCTACATACATCTTGCAGAGTGTGTTTTTAGGAGGCTCTTTTAATCTGTTTCTGTGATTTAAATTGTGCTTAAAAACTGGCTGCCGCCCTGTTTGTTTGCCTTTAAAAAATCCTGATTTCAGAGTGCGCGCCCAGCAGTATTCCAGTGTTTGTTTCTTAAACAATCTCTCCCTTACCTAGAAAGTAGACTCTGCTAGCTTGGAAGTGTGGATTCAGCCTGTCTGTATCCAAGGAGATTCTGAATAGAGCATGAGCTGCCTTTCACCCTGACCACAGGGACTGGGCTTAGCTGATTGGTTCCCTGTGTCCCTGTTGCACCTGAGCCCCGCCCCCCAAACCTGCTCTGGACCCTTAAGTTTGTGGAGGGAAGCCCAAGACAGCCACCTCCATTTTGTGAGCTTCTGCATCTCCCCTGTGTCCTGATACAGCCCAGTGTTCAAGGATTGCAAAAATACCTAGGTAAGGAGCTCTGAGATTTTTCTGGGTAAATAGTATTATTTGTTCAAAAGTGTTTATTTCAGCTACCTGTGTCTGTCTTACTCTGGACTCTGTGTTTCAGGTAGCTTGGCCTCTTTTAAGCTGGTGTTTTAAAAAAAAATAGTTTTTGACTTGACTGTGTGAATTGCTTTGCTAGTTTGTGGCACATCACCCCCCCTTTTTTATTTCTGAGTAAAAAGGCTACATACATCTTGCAGAGTGTGTTTTTAGGAGACTGATTTAATCTGTTTCTGTGATTTAAATTGTGCTGAAAAACTGTCTGCCCCCCTCTTTGTTTGCCTTTAAAAAAGCGCGATTTCAGAGTGCGCGCCCAGCAGTATTCCAGTGTTTGTTTCTTAAACAATCTGTCCCTTGCCTGGAAAGTAGACTCTGCTAGCTTGGAAGTGTGGATTCAGCCTGTCTGTATCCAAGGAGATTCTGAATAGAGCAGCAGCTGTTTTTCCCCCTGACCACAAGGACTGGGCTTAGCTGGTTGGCTCCCTGAGTCCCTGTAGCACCTGTGCCCCACCCACCCACACCTGCTCTGGCCCCTTAAGTTTGTGGAGGGAAGCCCAAGACAGCCACCTCCATTTTGTGAGCCTCTGCATCTCCCCTGTATCCTGATACATCCCAGTGTTCAAGGATTGCAAAAAGACCTAGGTAAGGAGCCCTGAGATTTTTCTGGGTAATAGTATTATTTGTTCAAAAGTGTTTATTTCAGCTACCTGTGTTTGTTTTACTGTGGACTCTCTGTGTTTCAGGCAGCCTGGCCTCTTTTAAAGTGGTATTTTTTTTTTTAATTCATTTTTGCCGTGACTGTGTGAATTGCCTTGCTGGTTTGTGGCACATAACCACCCCCTTTTTTACTTCTAAGTAAAAAGGCTACATCCATCTTGCACGGTGTGCTTTTAGGAGACTGTTTTAATTTGTTTCTGTGATTTAAATTGTGCTTAAAAACTGTCTGCAACCCTGTTTGTTTGCTTTTAAAAAAGCCCTATTTCAGAGTGCGAGCGCCCAGCAGTATTCCAGTGTTTGTTTCATTAACAATCTCTCCCTTACTTGGAAAGTAGACTCTGTCAACTTGGAACTGTGGATTCAGCCTGTCTGTATCCAAGGAGATGCTGAATAGAGCAGCAGCTGCCTTTCCCCTTGACCACAGGGACTGGGTTTAGCTGATTGGCTCCCTGAGTCCCTGTTGCACCTGAGCCCCCCCCCCCCACACCTGCTCTGGCCCCTTGAGTTTGTGGAGGGAAGCCCAAGACAGCCACCTCCATTTTGTGAGCCTCTGCATGTCCCCTGTGTCCGGATACAGCCCAGTGTTCAAGAATTGGAAAAAGACTTAGGTAAGGAGCCCTGAGATTTTCTGGGTAAATAGCATTATTTGTTCAAAAGTGTTTATTTCAGCTACCTGTGTCTGTTTTACAGTGGACTCTCTGTGTTTCAGACAGCCTGGCCTCTTTTAAAGTGGTGTTTTTTTTTTATTTGTTTTTGCGTTTGACTGTGTGAATTGCTTTGCTAGTTTGTGGCACATCACCACCCCCCTTTTTTTCTTTTAAGTAAAAAGGCTACATACATCTTGGAGAGTGTTTTTTTAGGATACTGTTTGAAATTGTTTCTGTGATTTAAATTGTGCTGAAAAACTGTCTGCCCCACTATTTTTTGCCTTTAAAAAAGCGCGATTTCAGAGTGCGCGCCCAGCAGTATTCCAGTGTTTGTTTCTTAAACAATCTGTCCCTTGCCTGGAAAGTAGATTCTGCTAGCTTGGAAGTGTGGATTCAGCCTGTCTGTATCCAAGGAGATTCTTAATACAGCAGCAGCTGTTTTTCCCCCTGACCACAAGGACTGGGCTTAGCTGATTGGCTCCCTGAGTGCCTGTAGCACCTGAGCCCCACCCACCCACACCTGCTCTGGCCCCTTAAGTTTGTGGAGGGAAGCCCAAGACAGCCACCTCAATTTTGTGAGCCTCTGCATCTCCCCTTTATCCTGATACATCCCAGTGTTCAAGGATTTTGTGAGCCTCTGCATGTCCCCTGCGTCCGGATGCAGCCCAGTGTTCAAGAATTGGAAAAAGACCTATGTAAGGAGCCCTGAGATTTTTCTGGGTAAATAGTATTATTTGTTCAAAAGTGTTTATTTCAGCTACCTGTGTCTGTGTTACTGTGGACTCTCTGTGTTTCAGGCAGCCTGGCCTCTTTTAAAGCAGTGTTTTTAAAAATAAATGTTTTTGTCGTGACTGAGTGAATTGCCTTGCTAGTTTGTGGAACATAAACCCCCCCCTTTTTTTCTCCCAAGTAAAAAGGCTACATACATCTTGCAGAGTGTGTTTTTAGGAGACTGTTTTATCATGTTTCTGTGAATTAAATTGTGCTTAAAAACTGTCTTCCCCCCTGTTTGTTTCCCTTCAAAAAGCCCGATTTCAGAGTGCGCGCCCAGCAGTATTCCAGAGTTTGTTTCTTAACCAATCTCTCCCTTACCTGGAAAGTAGACTCTGCTAGCTTGGAAGCGTGGATTCAGCCTGTCTGTATCCAAGGAGATTCTGAATAGAGCAGCAGCTGCCTTTCCCCCTGACCACAGGGACTAGACTTAGCTGATTGGCTCCCTGACTCCCTGTTGCCCCTGAGTCCCACCGCCCCATACCTGGTCTGGCCCCTTAAGTTTGTGGAGGGAAGCCCAAGACATCCACCTCCATTTTGTGAGCCTCTGCATCTCCCCTGTGTCCTGATACAGCCCAGTGTTCAAGGATTGCAAAAAGACATAGGTAAGGAGTCCTGAGATTTTTCTGGGTAATTAGTATTATTTGTTCAAATGTGTTTATTTCAACTACCTGTGTCTGTTTTACTGTGGACTCTCTGTGTTTCAGGCAGCCTTGCTTCTTTTAAAGTGGTGTTTTTTTTTTTTAATTGTTTTTGCCGTGACTGTGTGAATTGCCTTGCTAGTTTGTGGCACATAACTCCACCCCCCTTTTTTTCTTCTATGTAAAAAGGCTACATACATCTTGCGTAGTGTGTTTTCAGGAAACTGTTTAATCTGTTTCTGTGATTTAAATTGTGCTTAAAAACTGTCTGCTCCCCTGTTTGTTTGCCTTTAAAAAGCCTGATTTCAGAGTGAGCGCCCAGTAGTTTTCCAGAGTTTGTTTCTTAAATATCTCTACCTTACCTGGAAAGTAGTCTCTGCTAGCTTGGAAGTATGGATTCAGCCTGTCTGTATCCAAGGAGATTCTGAATAGAGCAGCAGCTGCCTTTGCCCCTGACCAGAGGGACTGGACTAAGCTGATTGGCTCGCTGAGTCCCTGTTGCACCCGAGCCCCGCCACCCCACATCAGCTCTGGGCCCTTAAGTTTGTGGAGGGAAGCCCAAGACAGCCACCTCCATTTTGTGAGCCTCTGCATCTCCCCTATTTCCTGATACAGCCCAGTGTTCAAGGATTGCAAAAAGACCTAGGTAAGGAGTCCTGAGATTTTTCTGGGTAAATAGTATTATTTGTTCAAAAGTGGTTATTTCAGATACCTGTGTCTGTTTTACTGTGGGCTTTCTGTGTTTCAGGAAGCCTGGCCTCTTTTAAAGTGGTGTTTTTTTTAAAAACAAAATTTGCCATGACTATGTGAATTGCCTTGCTAGTTTGTGGCACATAACCCCCACCCCCCTTTTTTCTTCTAATTAAAAAGGCTACATACATCTTGCAGAGTATGTTTTAGGAGACTGTTTTAATCTGTTTCTGTGATTTAAATTGTGCTTAAAAACTGTCTGCCCCCCTGTTTGTTTGCCTTTAAAAAAGCCCGATTTCAGAGTGCGGGGCCCAGCAGTATTACAGTGTTTGTTTCTTAAACAATCTCTCCCTTACCTGGAAAGTAGACTCTGCTAGCTTGGAAGTGTGGATTCAGCCTGTCTGTAACCAAGGAGATTCTGAATAGAGCAGCAGCTGCCTTTCCCCCTGACCACAGGGATTGGGCTTAGCTTATTGGCTCCCTGAGTCCCTGTTGCACATGAGCTCCGCCCCCGCACACCTGCTCTGGTCCCTTAAGTTTGCGGATGGAAGCCCAAGACAGCCACCTCCATTTTGTGAGCCTCTGCATCTCCCCTGTGTCCTGATACAATCCAGTGTTCAAGGATTGCAAAAAGAGCTAGGTAAGGAGCCCTGAGATTTTTCTGGGTAAATAGTATTATTTGTTCAAAAGTGTTTATTTCAGCTACCTGTGTCTGTTTTACTGTGGACTCTCTGTGTTTCAGGCTGCCTGGCCTCTTTTAAAGTGTTGTTTTTTTTAAAGTTTGTTTTTGATGTGACTGTGTGAATTGCCTTGCTAGTTTGTGGCACATTACTCCACCCTCCGTTTTTTTCTTCTAAGTAAAAAGGCTACATACATCTTTCAGAGTGTGTTTTTAGGAGACTGATTTAATCTGTTTCTGTGATTTCAATTGTGCTTAAAAACTGTCGCCTTCCCCTGTTTGTTTGCCTTTAAAAAAGCTTGATTTCAGAGTGCGCGCCCAGCAGTATTCCAGAGTTTGTTTCTTAAACAATCTCTCCCTTACCTGGAAAGTAGACTCTGCTTGCTTGGAAGTGTGGATTCAGCCAGTCTGTATCCAAGGAGATTCTGAATAGAGCAGCAGCTGCCTTTCCCCCTGACCACAGGGACTGGACTTAGCTGATTGGCTCCCTGAGTCCCTGTTGCACCCGAGCCCCGCCCCCCCCCACATCAGCTCTAGGCCCTTAAGTTTGTGGAGGGAAGCCTAAGACAGCTACCTCCATTTTGTGAGCCTCTGCATCTCCCCTGTGTCCTGATACAGCCCAGTGTTCAAGGACTGCAAAAAGACCTAGGTAAGGAGTCCTGAGATTTTTCTGGGTAAATAGTATTATTTGTTCAAAAGTGCTTATTTCTGCTACCTCTGTCTGTTTTACTGTGGAGCCGTGTTTCAGGCAGCCTGGCCTCTTTTAAAGTGTTGTTTTTTTTTATTTGATTTTGCCGGGACTGTGTGAATTGTCTTCCTAGTTTGTGGAATATAACCCCCCCCCCTTTTTTTTCTTCTAAGTAAAAAGGCAACATACATCTTGCAGAGTGTGTTTGTAGGAGACTGTTTTAACATGTTTCTGTGAATTAAATTGTGCTTAAAAACTGTCTGCCCCCGTGTTTGTTTCCCTTCAAAAAGCCTGATTTCAGACTGCGCGCCCAGCAGTATTCCAGAGTTTGTTTCTTAAACAATCTCTCCCTTACCTGGAAAGTAGACTCTTCTAACTTGAAAGCGTGGATTCAGCCTGTCTGTATCCAAGGAGATTCTGAATAGAGCAGCAGCTGCCTTTCCCCCTGACCACAGGGTCTGGGCTTAGCTGATTGGCTCTCTGAGTCCCTGTTGCACCTGAGCCCCGCCCTCTCCACACCTGCTCTGGCCCCTTAAGTTTGTGGTGGGAAGCCCAAGACAGCCACCTCCATTTTGTGAGCCTCTGCATCTTCCCTGTGTCCTGATACAGCCCAATGTTGAAGGATTGCAAGAAGACCTAGGTAAGGAGCCCTGAGATTTTTCTGGGTAAATAGTATTATTTGTTCAAAAGTGTTTATTTCAGCTACCTGTGTCTGTTTTACCGTGGACTCTCTGTGTTTCAGCCAGCCTGGCCTCTTTTAAAGTGGTGTTTTTCTTTTAAATGTGTTTTTGCCGTGACTGTGTGAATTGCCTTGCTAGTTTGTGGCACATCACCCCCCCCCTTTTTTTCTTCTAAGTAAAAAGGCTACATACATCTTTCAGAGTGTGTTTTTAGGAGACTGTTTTAATCTGTTTCTGTGATTTCAATTGTGCTTAAAAACTGTCGCCCCCCTGTTTGTTTGCCTCTAAAAAATCCTGATTTCAGAGTGTGAGGCCCAGCAGTATTCCAGTGTTTGTTTTTTAAACAATCTCTCCCTTACCTGGAAAGTTGACTCTGCTAGCTTGGAAGTATGGATTCAGCCTGTCTGTATCCAAGGGGATTCTGAATAGAGCAGCAGCAGCCTTTCCCCCTGACCACAGGGACTGGACTTAGCTGATTGGCTCCCTGAGTCCCTGTTGCACCTGAGCCCCGCCACCCCACACCTGGTCTGGCCCCTTTAGTTTGTGGAGGGAAGCCCAAGACAGCCACCTCCATTTTGTGAGCCTCTGCATCTCCCCTGTGTCCTGATACAGCCCAGTGTTCAAGGATTGCAAAAAGACCTAGGTAAGGAATCCTGAGATTTTTCTGGGTAAATAGTATTATTTGTTCAAAAGTGTTTATTTCAGCTACCTGTGTCTGTGTTACTGTGGACTCTCTATGTTTCAGGCAGCCTGGCCTCTTTTAAAGCAGTGTTTTAAAAAAAAAAATGTTTTTGTCGTGACTGAGTGAATTGCCTTGCTAGTTTGTGGCACATAAACCCCCCCCTTTTTTTCTCCCAAGTAAAAAGGCTACATACATCTTGCAGAGTGTGTTTTTAGGAGGCTGTTTTAACCTGTTTCTGTGAATTAAATTGTGCTTAAAAACTGTCTTCCCCCCTGTTTGTTTCCCTTCAAAAAGCCTGATTTCAGAGTGCGTGCCCAGCAGTATTCCAGAGTTTGTTTCTTAAACAATCTCTCCCTTACCTGGAAAGTAGACTCTGCTAGCTTGGAAGTGTGGATTCAGCCTGTCTGTATCCAAGGAGATTCTGAATAGAGCAGCAGCTGCCTTTCCCCCTGACCACAGGGACTAGACTTAGCTGATTGGCTCCCTGACTCCCTGTTGCCCCTGAGTCCCACCGCCCCATACCTGGTCTGGCCCCTTAAGTTTGTGGAGGGAAGCCCAAGACATCCACCTCCATTTTGTGAGCCTCTGCATCTCCCCTGTGTCCTGATACAGCCCAGTGTTCAAGGATTGCAAAAAGACCTAGGTAAGAAGTCCTGAGATTTTTCTGGGTAAATAGTATTATTTGTTCAAAAGTGTTTATTTCAACTACCTGTGTCTGTTTTACTGTGGACTCTCTGTGTTTCAGGCAGCCTTGCTTCTTTAAAAGTGGTGTTTTTTTTTTTAATTGTTTTTGCCGTGACTGTGTGAATTGCCTTGCTAGTTTGTGGCACATAACTCCACCCCCCTTTTTTTCTTCTAAGTAAAAAGGCTGCATACCTCCTGCAGAGTGTGTTTGTAGGAGACTGTTTTAACATGTTTCTGTGAATTAAATTGTGCTTAAAAACTGTCTGCCCCCCTGTTTGTTTGCCTTTAAAAAGCCTGATTTCAGAGTGCGCGCCCAGCAGTATTCCAGAGTTTGTTTCTTAACCAATCTCTCCCTTACCTGGAAAGTAGACTCTGCTAGCTTGGAAGTGTGGATTCAGCCTGTCTGTATCCAAGGAGATTCTGAATAGAGCAGGAGCTGCCTTTCCCCCTGACCACAGGGACTAGACTTAGCTGATTGGCTCCCTGAGTCCCTGTTGCACCTGAGCCCCGCCCCCCCACACCTGCTCTGGCCCCTTGAGTTTGTGGAGGGACGCCCAAGACAGCCACCTCCATTTTGTGAGCCTCTGCATGTCCCCTGCGTCCGGATGCAGCCCAGTGTTCAAGAATTGGAAAAAGACCTAGGTAAGGAGCCCCGAGATTTTTCTGGGTAAATAGCATTATTTGTTCAAAAGTGTTTATTTCAGCTACCTGTGTCTGTTTTACAGTGGACTCTCTGTGTTTCAGGCAGCCTGGCCTTTTTTAAAGTGGTGTTTTCTTTTTAATTCGTTTTTGCGTTTGACTGTGTGAATTGCCTTGCTAGTTTGTGGAATATCACCACCCCCCTTTTTTTCTTCTAAGTATAAAGGCTACATACATCTTGCAGAGTGTGTTTTTAGGAGACTGTTTTAATCTGTTTCTGTGATTTAAATTGTGCTTAAAAACTGTCTGCCCCTCTGTTTGTTTGCCTTTGAAAAATCCTGATTTCAGAGTGCGCGCCCAGGAGTATTCCAGTGTTTGTTTCTTAAACAATCTCTCTCCTACCTTGAAAGTAGACTCTGCTAGCTTGGAAGTGTGGATTCAGCCTGTCTGTATCCAAGGAGATTCTGAATAGAGCATGAGCTGCCTTTCACCCTGACCACAGGGACTGGGCTTAGCTGATTGACTGCCTGAGTCCCTGTTGCACCTGAGCCCCACCCCCCCACACCTGCTCTGGCCCCTTGAGTTTGTGGAGGGACGCCCAAGACAGCCACCTCCATTTTGTGAGCCTCTGCATGTCCCCTGTGTCCGGATACAGCCCAGTGTTCAAGGATTGCCAAAATACCTAGGTAAGGAGCCCTGAGATGTTTCTGGGTAAATAGTATTATTTGTTCAAAAGTGTTTATTTCAGCTACCTGTGTCTGTTTTACTGTGGACTCTCTGTGTTTCAGGCAGCCTAACCTCTTTTAAAGTGTTTTTAAAAAAAAAAAATTGTTTTTGCCGTGACTGTGTGAATTGCCTTACTGGTTTGTGTCACATAACCACCACCGTTTTTACTTCTAAGTAAAAAAGCTTCATACATCTTGCAGAGTGTGTTTTTAGGAGACTGTTTTAATCTGTTTCTGTGATTTAAATTGTGCTTAAAAACTGTCTGCAACCCTGTTTGTTTGCTTTTAAAAAAGCCCGATTTCAGAGTGCGAGCGCCTAGCAGTATTCCAGTGTTTGTTTCATAAACAATCTCTCCCTTACCTGGAAAGTAGACTCTGCCAACTTGGAACTGTGGATTCAGCCTGTCTGTATCCAAGGAGATTCTGAATAGAGCAGAAGCTGCCTTCCCCCCTGACCACAGGGACTGGGCTTAGCTGATTGGCTCCCTGAGTCCCTGTTGCACCTGAGCCCCGCCCCCCCCACACCTGCTCTGGCCCCTTGAGTTTGTGGAGGGACGCCCAAGACAGCCACCTCCATTTTGTGAGCCTCTGCATCTCCCCTGTGTCCTGATACAGCCACGTGTTCAAGGATTGCAAAAAGACCTAGGTAAGGAGCCCTGAGATTTTTCTGGGTAAATAGTATAATTTGTTCAAAATTGTTTATTTCAGCTACCTGTGTCTGTTTTACTGTGGACTATCTGTGTTTCAGGCAGCCTGGCCTCTTTTAAAATGGTGTTTTTTAAAAATGTGTTTTTGACTTCACTGTGTGAATTGCTTTGCTAGTTTGTGGCACATCACCCCCCCTTTTTTTCTTCTGAGTAAAGAGGCTACCTACATCTTGCAGCGTGTGTTTTTGGGAGACTGTTTAAATCTGTTTCTGTGCTTTAAATTGTGCTGAAAAACTGTCTGCCCCCCTGTTTGTTTGCCTTTAAAAAAGCGCGATTTCAGAGTGCGCGCCCAGCAGTATTCCAGTGTTTGTTTCTTAAACAATCTCTCCCTTGCCTGGAAAATAGACTCTGCTAGCTTGGAAGTCTGGATTCCGCCTGTCTGTATCCAAGGAGATTCTGAATAGAGCAGCAGCTGTTTCCCCCCCTGACCACAGAGACTGGGCTTAGCTGAATGGCTCCCTGAGTCTTAGTAGCACCTGAACCCCGCCCACCCACACCTGCTCTGGTCCCTTAAGTTTGTGGAGGGAAGCCCAAGACAGCCACCTCCGTTTTGTGATCCTCTTCATCTCCCCTGTGTCCTGATACATCCCAGTGTTCAAGGATTGCAAGAAGACCTAGGTAAGGAGCTCTGAGATTTTTCTGGGTAAATAGTATTATTTGTTAAAAAGTGTTTATTTCAGCTACCTGTGTCTGTTTTACAGTGGACTCTCTGTGTTTCAGGCAGCCTGGCCTCTTTTAAAGTGGTGTTTTTTTGTAATTCGTTTTTGCGTTTGACTGTGTGAATTGCCTTGCTAGTTTGTGGCACATCACCACCCCCCTTTTTTTCTTCTAAGTAAAAAGGCTACATACATCTTGCAGAGTGTGTTTTTAGGAGGCTCTTTTAATCTGTTTCTGTGATTTAAATTGTGCTTAAAAACTGGCTGCCGCCCTGTTTGTTTGCCTTTAAAAAATCCTGATTTCAGAGTGCGCGCCCAGCAGAATTCCAGTGTTTGTTTCTTAAACAATCTCTCCCTTACCTAGAAAGTTGACTCTGCTAGCTTGGAAGTGTGGATTCAGCCTGTCTGTATCCAAGGAGATTCTGAATAGAGCATGAGCTGCCTTTCACCCTGACCACAGGGACTGGGCTTAGCTGATTGGTTCCCTGTGTCCCTGTTGCACCTGAGCCCCGCCCCCCAAACCTGTTCTGGACCCTTAAGTTTGTGGAGGGAAGCCCAAGACAGCCACCTCCATTTTGTGAGCTTCTGCATCTCCCCTGTGTCCTGATACAGCCCAGTGTTCAAGGATTGCAAAAATACCTAGGTAAGGAGCTCTGAGATTTTTCTGGGTAAATAGTATTATTTGTTCAAAAGTGTTTATTTCAGCTACCTGTGTCTGTCTTACTCTGGACTCTGTGTTTCAGGTAGCTTGGCCTCTTTTAAGCTGGTGTTTTTTTTTTTAATTAGTTTTTGCCGTGACTGTGTGAATTGCCTTGCTAGTTTGTGGCACATAACTCCACCCCCCTTTTTTTCTTCTATGTAAAAAGGCTACATACATCTTGCGGAGTGTGTTTTCAGGAAACTGTTTAATCTGTTTCTGTGATTTAAATTGTGCTTAAAAACTGTATGCTCCCCTGTTTGTTTGCCTTTAAAAAGCCTGATTTCAGAGTGAGCGCCCAGTAGTTTTCCAGAGTTTGTTTCTTAAATATCTCTACCTTACCTGGAAAGTAGTCTCTGCTAGCTTGGAAGTATGGATTCAGCCTGTCTGTATCCAAGGAGATTCTGAATAGAGCAGCAGCTGCCTTTCCCCCTGACCACAGGGACTGGACTTAGCTGATTGGCTTGCTGAGTCCCTGTTGCACCCGAGCCCCGCCCCCCCACATCAGCTCTGGGCCCTTAAGTTTGTGGAGGGAAGCCCAAGACAGCCACCTCCATTTTGTGAGCCTCTGCATCTCCCCTGTGTCCTGATACATCCCAGTGTTCAAGGATTGCAAAAAGACCTAGGTAAGGAGCCCTGAGATTTTTCGGGGTAATAGTATTATTTGTTCAAAAGTGTTTATTTCAGCTACCTGTGTCTGTTTTTCTGTGGACTCTCTGTGTTTCAGGCCGCCTATCCTCTTTTAAAGTGGTATTTTTTTTTAATTCATTTTTGCCGTGACTGTGTGAATTGCCTTGCTGGTTTGTGGCACATAACCACCCCCTTTTTTACTTCTAAGTAAAAAGGCTACATCCATCTTGCACGGTGTGCTTTTAGGAGACTGTTTTAATTTGTTTCTGTGATTTAAATTGTGCTTAAAAACTGTCTGCAACCCTGTTTGTTTGCTTTTAAAAAAGCCCTATTTCAGAGTGCGAGCGCCCAGCAGTATTCCAGTGTTTGTTTCATTAACAATCTCTCCCTTACTTGGAAAGTAGACTCTGCCAACTTGGAACTGTGGATTCAGCCTGTCTGTATCCAAGGAGATGCTGAATAGAGCAGCAGCTGCCTTTCCCCTTGACCACAGGGACTGGGCTTAGCTGATTGGCTCCCTGAGTCCCTGTTGCACCTGAGCCCCCCCCCCCACCCACACACCTGCTCTGGCCCCTTGAGTTTGTGGAGGGAAGCCCAAGACAGCCACCTCCATTTTGTGAGCCTCTGCATGTCCCCTGTGTCCGGATACAGCCCAGTGTTCAAGAATTGGAAAAAGACTTAGGTAAGGAGCCCTGAGATTTTTGGGTAAATAGCATTATTTGTTCAAAAGTGTTTATTTCAGCTACCTGTGTCTGTTTTACAGTGGACTCTCTGTGTTTCAGACAGCCTGGCCTCTTTTAAAGCAGTGTTTTTTAAAAAGAATGTTTTTGTCGTGACTGAGTGAATTGCCTTGCTAGTTTGTGGCACATAAACCCCCCCCTTTTTTTCTCCCAAGTAAAAAGGCTACATACATCTTGCAGAGTGTGTTTTTAGGAGACTGTTTTAACCTGTTTCGGTGAATTAAATTGTGCTTAAAAACTGTCTTCCCCCCTGTTTGTTTCCCTTCAAAAAGCCTGATTTCAGAGTGCGCGCCCAGCAGTATTGCAGAGTTTGTTTCTTAAACAATCTCTCCCTTACCTGGAAAGTAGACTCTGCTAGCTTGGAAGTGTGGATTCAGCCTGTCTGTATCCAAGGAGATTCTGAATAGAGCAGCAGCTGCCTTTCCCCCAGACCACGGTGACTAGACTTAGCTGATTGGCTCCCTGACTCCCTGTTGCCCCTGAGTCCCACCGCCCCATACCTGGTCTGGCCCCTTAAGTTTGTGGAGGGAAGCCCAAGACATCCACCTCCATTTTGTGAGCCTCTGCATCTCCCCTGTGTCCTGATACAGCCCAGTGTTCAAGGATTGCAAAAAGACCTAGGTAAGGAGTCCTGAGATTTTTCTGGGTAAATAGTATTATTTGTTCAAAAGTGTTTATTTCAACTACCTGTGTCTGTTCTACTGTGGACTCTCTGTGTTTCAGGCAGCCTTGCTTCTTTAAAAGTGGTGTTTTTAAAAAAAAATTGTTTTTGCCGTGACTGTGTGAATTGCCTTGCTAGTTTGTGGCACATAACTCCACCCCCCTTTTTTTCTTCTAAGTAAAAAGGCTACATACGTCTTGCAGAGTGTGTTTGTAGGAGACTGTTTTAACATGTTTCTGTGAATTAAATTGTGCTTAAAAACTGTCTGCCCCCCTGTTTGTTTCCCTTCAAAAAGCCTGATTTCAGAGTGCGCGCCCAGCAGTATTCCAGAGTTTGTTTCTTAAACAATCTCTCCCTTACCTGGAAAGTAGACTCTGCTAGCTTGGAAGTATGGATTCAGCCTGTCTGTATCCAAGGAGATTCTGAATAGAGCAGCAGCTGCCTTTCCCCCTGACCACAGGGACTAGACTTAGCTGATTGGCTCCCTGACTCCCTGTTGCCCCTGAGTCCCACCGCCCCCGCACACCTGCTCTGGCCCCTTAAGTTTGCGGATGGAAGCCCAAGACAGCCACCTCCCTTTTGTGAGCCTCTGCATCTCCCCTGTGTCCTGATACAACCCAGTTTTCAAGGATTGCAATAAGACCTAGGTAAGGAGCCCTGAGATTTTTCTGGGTAAATAGTATTATTTGTTCAAAAGTGTTTATTTCAGCTACCTGTGTCTGTTTTACTGTGGACTCTCTGTGTTTCAGGCTGCCTGGCCTCTTTTAAAGTGTTTTTTTTTTAAAGTTTGTTTTTGATGTGACTGTGTGAATTGCCTTGCTAGTTTGTGGCACATTGCTCCACCCTCCCTTTTTTTCTTCTAAGTAAAAAGGCTACATACATCTTGCAGAGTGTGTTTTTAGGAGACAGTTTTAATCTGTTTATGTGATTTAAATTGTGCTTAAAAACTGTCTGCCCCCCTGTTTGTTTGCCTTTAAAAAAGCTTGATTTCAGAGTGCGGGCCCAGCAGTATTCCAGAGTTTGTTTCTTAAACAATCTCTCCCTTACCTGGAAAGTAGACTCTGCTAGCTTGGAAGTGTGGATTCAGCCTGTCTATATCCAAGGAGATTCTGAATAGAGCAGCAGCTGCCTTTCCCCCTGACCACAGGGACTGGACTTAGCTGATTGGCTCCCTGAGTCCCTGTTGCACCCGAGCCCCGCCCCCCACATCAGCTCTGGGCCCCTAAGTTTGCGGAGGGAAGCCCTAGACAGCCACCTCCATTGTGAGCCTCTGCATCTCCCCTGTGTCCTGATACAGCCCAGTGTTCAAGGATTGCAAAAAGACTTAGGTAAGGAGTCCTGATATTTTTCTGGGTAAATAGTATTATTTGTTCAAAAGTGTTTATTTCAGATACCTGTATCCGTTTTACTGTGGGCTCTCTGTGTTTCAGGTAGCCTGGCCTCTTTTAAAGTGGTGTTTTTTTTTTAATTTGTTTTTGATGTGACTATGTGAATTGCCTTGCTCGTTTGTGGCACATAACCCCCACCCCCTTTTTTTCTTCTATGTTAAAAGGCTACATAGATCTTGCAGAGTGTGTTTTAGGAGACTGTTTTAATCTGTTTCTGTGATTTTAATTGTGCTTAAAAACTGTCTGCCCCCCTGTTTGTTTGCCTTTAAAAAAGCCCGATTTCAGAGTGCGAGGCCCAGCAGTATTCCAGTGTTTGTTTCTTAAACAATCTCTCCCTTACCTGGAAAGTAGACTCTGCAAGCTTGGAAGTGTGGATTCAGCCTGTCTGTATCCAAGGAGATTCTGAATAGAGCAGCAGCTGCCTTTTCCCCTGACCACAGGTACTGGGCTTAGCTTATTGGCTCCTTGAGTCCCTTTTGCACCTGAGCTCCACCCCCGCACACCTGCTCTGGCCCCTTAAGTTTGCGGATGGAAGCCCAAGACAGCCACCTCCATTTTGTGAGCCTCTGCATCTCCCCTGTGTCCTGATACAGCCCAATGTTCAAGGATTGCAAAAAGACCTAGGTAAGGAGCCCTGAGATTTTTCTGGGTAAATAGTATTATTTGTTCAAAAGTGTTTATTTCAGCTACCTGTGTCTGTTTTACCGTGGACTCTCTGTGTTTCAGGCTGCCTGGCCTCTTTTAAAGTGTTGTTTTTTTAAAAGTTCGTTTTTGCTGTGACTGTGTGAATTGCTTTGCTAGTTTGTGGCACATTACTCCACCCTCCCTTTTTTTCTTCTAAGTAAAAAGGCTACATACATCTTGCAGAGTGTGTTTTTAGGAGACAGTTTTAATCTGTTTCTGTGATTTAAATTGTGCTTAAAAACTGTCTGCCCCTCTGTTTGTTTGCCTTTAAAAAAGCTTGATTTCATAGTGCGCGCCCAGCAGTATTTCAGAGTTTGTTTCTTAAACAATCTCTCCCTTACCTGGAAAGTAGACTCTGCTAGCTTGGAAGTGTGGATTCAGCCTGTCTGTATCCAAGGAGATTCTGAATAGAGCAGCAGCTGCCTTTCCCCCTGACCACAGGGACTGGACTTAGCTGATTGGCTCCCTGAGTCCCTGTTGCACCCGAGCCCCGCCCCCCCACATCAGCTCTGGGCCCTTAAGTTTGTGGAGGGAAGCCCAAGACAGCCACCTCCATTTTGTGAGTCTCTGCATCTCCCCTGTGTCCTGATACAGCCCAGTGTTCAAGGATTGCAAAAAGACCTAGGTAAGGAGTCCCGAGATTTTTCTGGGTAAATAGTATTATTTGTTCAAAAGTGTTTATTTCAGCTACCTCTGTCTGTTTTACTGTGGAGCCGTGTTTCAGGCAGCCTGGCCTCTTTTAAAGTGGTGTTTTTTTTTGTTTTGTTTTTTGCCGTGACTGTGTGAATTGTCTTCCTAGTTTGTGGCATATAACCCCCCCTTTTTTTCTTCTAAGTAAAAAGTCTACATACATCTTGCAGAGTGTGTTTGTAGGAGACTGTTTTAACATGTTTCTGTGAATTAAATTGTGATTAAAAAATGTCTGCCCCCATGTTTGTTTCCCTTCAAAAAGCCTGATTTCAGAGTGCGCGCCCAGCAGTATTCCAGAGTTTGTTTCTTAAACAATCTCTCCCTTACCTGGAAAGTAGACTCTGCTAGCTTGAAAGTGTGGATTTAGCCTGTCTGTATCCAAGGAGATTCTGAATAGAGCAGCAGCTGCCTTTCCCCCTGACCACAGGGTCTGGGCTTAGCTGATTGGCTCTCTGAGTCCCTGTTGCACCTGAGCCCCGCCCTCTCCACACCTGTTCTGGCCCCTTAAGTTTGTGGAGGGAAGCCCAAGACAGCCACCTCCATTTTGTGAGCCTCTGCCTCTTCCCTGTGTCCTGATACAGCCCAATGTTGAAGGATTGCAAGAAGACCTAGGTAAGGAGCCCTGAGATTTTTCTGGGTAAATGGTATTATTTGTTCAAAAGTGTTTATTTCAGCTACCTGTGTCTGTTTTACCGTGGACTCTCTGTGTTTCAGGCAGCCTGGCCTCTTTTAAAGTGGTGTTTTTCTTTTCAATTTGTTTTTGCAGTGACTGTGTGAATTGCCTTGTTAGTTTGTGGCACATCACTCCCCCCTTTTTTTCTTCTAAGTAAAAAGGCTACATACATCTTTCAGAGTGTGTTTTTAGGAGACTGTTTTAATCTGTTTCTGTGATTTCAATTCGTGCTTAAAAACTGTCGCCCCCCCTGTTTGTTTGCCTTCAAAAAGCCTGATTTCAGAGTGCGCGCCCAGCAGTATTGCAGAGTTTGTTTCTTAAACAATCTCTCCCTTACCTGGAAAGTAGACTCTGCTAGCTTGGAAGTGTGGATTGAGCCTGTCTGTATCCAAGGAGATTCTGTATAGAGGAGCAGCTGCCTTTCTCCCTGACCACAGGGACTAGACTTAGCTGATTGGCTCCCTGAGTCCCTGTTGCACCTGAGCCCCGCCCCCCACACCTGCTTTGGCCCCTTAAGTTTGTGGAGGGAAGCCCAAGACAGCCACCTCCATTTTGTGAGCCTCTGCATCTTCCCTGTGTCCTGATGCAGCCCAATGTTCAAGGATTGCAAAAAGACCTAGGAAAGGACCTCTGAGATTTTTCTTGGTAAATAGCATTATTTTTTCAAAAGTGTTTATTTCAGCTACGTCTGTCTGTTTTACTGTGGAGCCGTGTTTCAGGCAGCCTGGCCTCTTTTAAAGTGGTGTTTATTTTTTTATTTGTTTTTGCCGTGATTGTGTGAATTGTCTTCCTAGTTTGTGGCATATAACCCCCCTTTTTTTTTCTTCTAAGTAAAAAGGCTACATACATCTTGCAGAGTGTGTTTGTAGGAGACTGTTTTAATCTGTTTCTGTGATTTCAATTGTGCTTAAAAACTGTCTGCCCCCCTGTTTGTTTGCCTTTAAAAAAGTCTGATTTCAGAGTGCGCGCCCAGCAGTATTCCAGAGTTTGTTTCTTAAACAATCTCTCCCTTACCTGGAAAGTAGACTCTGCTTGCTTGGAAGTGTGGATTCAACCTGTCTGTATCCATGGAGATTCAGAATAGAGCAGCAGCTGCCCTTCCCCCTGACCACAGGGACTGGACTTAACTGATTGGCTCCCTGACTCCCTATTGCCCCTGAGTCCCACCGCCCCATACCTGGTCTGGCCCCTTAAGTTTGTGGAGGGAAGCCCAAGACATCCACCTCCAATTTGGAGCCTCTGCATCTCCTCTGTGTCCTGATAGAGCCCAGTGTTCAAGGATTGCAAAAAGACCTAGGTAAGGAGTCCTGAGATTTTTCTGGGTAAATAGTATTATTTGTTCAAAAGTGTTTATTTCAACTACCTGTGTCTGTTTTACTGTGGACTCTCTGTGTTTCAGGCAGCCTTGCTTGTTTTAAAGTGTTTTTTTATTTTTTTTTATTGTTTTTGCCGTGACTGTGTGAATTGCCTTGCTTGTTTGTGGCACATAACTCCACCCCCCTTTTTTTCTTCTATGTAAAAAGGCTACATACATCTTGCAGAGTGTGTTTTCAGGAAACTGTTTAATCTGTTTCTGTGATTTAAATTGTGCTTAAAAACTGTCTGCTCCCCTGTTTGTTTGCCTTTAAAAAGCCTGATTTCAGAGTGAGCGCCCAGTAGTTTTCCAGAGTTTGTTTCTTAAATATCTCTACCTTACCTGGAAAGTAGTCTCTGCTAGCTTGGAAGTATGGATTCAGCCTGTCTGTGTCCAAGGAGGTTCTGAATAGAGCAGCAGCTGCCTTTCCCCCTGACCACAGGGACTGGACTTAGCTGATTGGCTCCCTGAGTCCCTGTTGCACCCGAGCCCCGCCCCCCCACATCAGCTCTGGGCCCTTAAGTTTGTGGAGGGAAGCCCAAGACAGCCACCTCCATTTTGTGAGCCTCTGCATCTTCCCTGTGTCCTGATGCAGCCCAGTGTTCAAGGATTGCAAAAAGACCTAGGTAAGGAGTCCTGAGATTTTTCTGGGTAAATAGTATTATTTGTTCAAAAGTGTTTATTTCAGATACCTGTGTCTGTTTTACTGTGGGCTCTCTGTGTTTCAGGAAGTCTGGCCTCTTTTAAAGTGTTTTTTTTTAAAATTTGTTTTTGCCATGACTATGTGAATTGCCTTGCTAGTTTGTGGCACATAACCCCCACCCCCCTTTTTTCTTCTAAGTAAAAAGGCTACATACATCTTGCAGAGTGTGTTTTAGGAGACTGTTTTAATCTGTTTCTGTGATTTAAATTGTGCTTAAAAACTGTCTGCCCCCCTGTTTGTTTGCCTTTAAAAAAGCCCGATTTCAGAGTGCGAGGCCCAGCAGTATTCCAGTGTTTGTTTCTTAAACAATCATTCCCTTACCTGGAAAGTAGACTCTGCTTGCTTGGAAGTGTGGATTCAGCCAGTCTGTATCCAAGGAGATTCAGAATAGAGCAGCAGCTGCCCTTCCCCCTGACCACAGGGACTGGACTTAACTGATTGGCTCCCTGACTCCATGTTGCCCCTGAGTCCCACCGCCCCATACCTGGTCTGGCCCCTTAAGTTTGTGGAGGGAAGCCCAAGACATCCACCTCCATTTTGTGAGCCTCTGCATCTCCCCTGTGTCCTGATACAGCCCAGTGTTCAAGGATTGCAAAAAGACCTAGGTAAGGAGTCCTGAGATTTTTCTGGGTAAATAGTATTATTTGTTCAAAAGTGTTTATTTCAACTACCTGTGTCTGTTTTACTGTGGACTCTCTGTGTTTCAGGCAGCCTTGCTTCTTTTAAAGTGGTGTTTTTTTTTTTTAATTGTTTTTGCCGTGACTGTGTGAATTGCCTTGCTTGTTTGTGGCACATAACTCCACCCCCCTTTTTTTCTTCTATGTAAAAAGGCTACATACATCTTGCAGAGTGTGTTTTCAGGAAACTGTTTAATCTGTTTCTGTGATTTAAATTGTGCTTAAAAACTGTCTGCTCCCCTGTTTGTTTGCCTTTAAAAAGCCTGATTTCAGAGTGAGCGCCCAGTAGTTTTCCAGAGTTTGTTTCTTAAATATCTCTACCTTACCTGGAAAGTAGTCTCTGCTAGCTTGGAAGTATGGATTCAGCCTGTCTGTGTCCAAGGAGGTTCTGAATAGAGCAGCAGCTGCCTTTCCCCCTGACCACAGGGACTGGACTTAGCTGATTGGCTCCCTGAGTCCCTGTTGCACCCGAGCCCCGCCCCCCCACATCAGCTCTGGGCCCTTAAGTTTGTGGAGGGAAGCCCAAGACAGCCACCTCCATTTTGTGAGCCTCTGCATCTTCCCTGTGTCCTGATGCAGCCCAGTGTTCAAGGATTGCAAAAAGACCTAGGTAAGGAGTCCTGAGATTTTTCTGGGTAAATAGTATTATTTGTTCAAAAGTGTTTATTTCAGATACCTGTGTCTGTTTTACTGTGGGCTCTCTGTGTTTCAGGAAGTCTGGCCTCTTTTAAAGTGTTTTTTTTTAAAATTTGTTTTTGCCATGACTATGTGAATTGCCTTGCTAGTTTGTGGCACATAACCCCCACCCCCCTTTTTTCTTCTAAGTAAAAAGGCTACATACATCTTGCAGAGTGTGTTTTAGGAGACTGTTTTAATCTGTTTCTGTGATTTAAATTGTGCTTAAAAACTGTCTGCCCCCCTGTTTGCCTTTAAAAAAGCCCGATTTCAGAGTGCGAGGCCCAGCAGTATTCCAGTGTTTGTTTCTTAAACAATCATTCCCTTACCTGGAAAGTAGACTCTGCTTGCTTGGAAGTGTGGATTCAGCCAGTCTGTATCCAAGGAGATTCAGAATAGAGCAGCAGCTGCCCTTCCCCCTGACCACAGGGACTGGACTTAACTGATTGGCTCCCTGACTCCCTGTTGCCCCTGAGTCCCACCGCCCCATACCTGGTCTGGCCCCTTAAGTTTGTGGAGGGAAGCCCAAGACATCCACCTCCATTTTGTGAGCCTCTGCATCTCCCCTGTGTCCTGATACAGCCCAGTGTTCAAGGATTGCAAAAAGACCTAGGTAAGGAGTCCTGAGATTTTTCTGGGTAAATAGTATTATTTGTTCAAAAGTGTTTATTTCAACTACCTGTGTCTGTTTTACTGTGGACTCTCTGTGTTTCAGGCAGCCTTGCTTCTTTTAAAGTGGTGTTTTTTTTTTTTAATTGTTTTTGCCGTGACTGTGTGAATTGCCTTGCTTGTTTGTGGCACATAACTCCACCCCCCTTTTTTTCTTCTATGTAAAAAGGCTACATACATCTTGCAGAGTGTGTTTTCAGGAAACTGTTTAATCTGTTTCTGTGATTTAAATTGTGCTTAAAAACTGTCTGCTCCCCTGTTTGTTTTCCTTTAAAAAGCCTGATTTCAGAGTGAGCGCCCAGTAGTTTTCCAGAGTTTGTTTCTTAAATATCTCTACCTTACCTGGAAAGTAGTCTCTGCTAGCTTGGAAGTATGGATTCAGCCTGTCTGTATCCAAGGAGATTCTGAATAGAGCAGCAGCTGCCTTTCCCCCTGACCACAGGGACTGGACTTAGCTGATTGGCTCGCTGAGTCCCTGTTGCACCCGAGCCCCGCCCCCCCACATCAGCTCTGGGCCCTTAAGTTTGTGGAGGGAAGCCCAAGACAGCCACCTCCATTTTGCGAGCCTCTGCATCTCGCCTGTGTCCTGATACAGCCCAGTGTTCAAGGATTGCAAAAAGACCTAGGTAAGGAGTCCTGTGATTTTTCTGGGTAAATAGTATTATTTGTTCAAAAGTGTTTATTTCAGATACCTGTGTCTGTTTTACTGTGGGCTCTCTGTGTTTCAGGAAGCCTGGCCTCTTTTAAAGTGGTGTTTTTTTTTTAATTTGTTTTTGCCATGACTTTGTGAATTGCCTTGCTAGTTTGTGGCACATAACCCCCACCCCCCTTTTTTCTTCTAAGTAAAAAGGCTACATACATCTTGCAGAGTGTGTTTTAGGAGACTGTTTTAATCTGTTTCTGTGATTTAAATTGTGCTTAAAAACTGTCTGCCCCCCTGTTTGTTTGCCTTTAAAAAAGCCCGATTTCAGAGTGCGAGGCCCAGCAGTATTCCAGTGTTTGTTTCTTAAACAATCTCTCCCTTACCTGGAAAGTAGACTCTGCTAGCTTGGAAGTGTGGATTCAGCCTGTCTGTATCCAAGGAGATTCTGAATAGAGCAGCAGCTGCCTTTCCCCCTGACCACAGGGATTGGGGTTAGCTTATTGGCTCCCTGAGTCCCTGTTGCACCTGAGCTCCGCCCGCACACCTGCTCTGGCCCATTAAGTTTGCGGATGGAAGCCCAAGACAGCCACCTCCATTTTGTGAGCCTCTGCATCTCCCCTGTGTCCTGATACAACCCAGTGTTCAAGGATTGCAAAAAGTCCTAGGTAAGGAGCCCTGAAATTTTTCTGGGTAAATAGTATTATTTGTTCAAAAGTGTTTATTTCAGCTACCTGTGTCTGTTTTACTGTGGACTCTCTGTGTTTCAGGCTGCCTGGCCTCTTTTAAAGTGTTGTTTTTTTTAAAGTTCGTTTTTGCTGTGACTGTGTGAATTGCCTTGCTTGTTTGTGGCACATTACTCCACCCTCCGTTTTTTTCTTCTAAGTAAAAAGGCTACATACATCTTTCAGAGTGTGTTTTTAGGAGACTGTTTTAATCTGTTTCTGTGATTTCAATTGTGCTTAGAAACTGTCGCCCCCCCCTGTTTGTTTGCCTTTAAAAAAGCTTGATTTCAGAGTGCGCGCCCAGCAGTATTCCAGAGTTTGTTTCTTAAACAATCTCTCCCTTACCTAGAAAGTAGACTCTGCTAGCTTGGAAGTGTGGATTCAGCCTGTCTGTATCCAAGGAGATTCTGAATAGAGCAGCAGCTGCCTTTCCCCCTGACCACAGGGATTGGGGTTAGCTTATTGGCTCCCTGAGTCCCTGTTGTACCTGAGCTCCGCCCCCGCACACCTGCTCTGGCCCCTTAAGTTTGCGGATGGAAGCCCAAGACAGCCACCTCCATTTTGTGAGCCTCTGCATCTCCCCTGTGTCCTGATACAGCCCAGTGTTCAAGGATTGCAAAAAGACCTAGGTAAGGAGCCCTGAGATTTTTCTGGGTAAATAGTATTATTTGTTCAAAAGTGTTTATTTCAGCTACCTGTGTCTGTTTTACTGCGGACTCTCTGTGTTTCAGGCTGCCTGGCCTCTTTTAAAGTGTTGTTTTTTTGAAAGTTCGTTTTTGCTGTGACTGTGTGAATTGCCTTGCTAGTTTGTGGCACATTACTCCACCCTCCGTTTTTTTGTTCTAAGTAAAAAGGCTACATACATCTTTCAGAGTGTGTTTTTAGGAGACTGTTTTAATCTGTTTCTGTGATTTCAATTGTGCTTAAAAACTGTCGCCCCCCCTGTTTGTTTGCCTTTAAAAAAGCTTGATTTCAGAGTGCGCGCCCAGCAGTATTCCAGAGTTTGTTTCTTAAACAATCTCTCCCTTACCTGGAAAGTAGACTCTGCTTGCTTGGAAGTGTGGATTCAGCCAGTCTGTATCCAAGGAGATTCAGAATAGAGCAGCAGCTGCCCTTCCCCCTGACCACAGGGACTGGACTTAACTGATTGGCTCCCTGACTCCCTGTTGCCCCTGAGTCCCACCGCCCCATACCTGGTCTGGCCCCTTAAGTTTGTGGAGGGAAGCCCAAGACATCCACCTCCATTTTGTGAGCCTCTGTATCTCCCCTGTGTCCTGATACAGCCCAGTGTTCAAGGATTGCAAAAAGACCTAGGTAAGGAGTCCTGAGATTTTTCTGGGTAAATAGTATTATTTGTTCAAAAGTGTTTATTTCAACTACCTGTGTCTGTTTTACTGTGGACTCTCTGTGTTTCAGGCAGCCTTGCTTCTTTTAAAGTGGTGTTTTTTTTTTTTAATTGTTTTTGCCGTGACTGTGTGAGTTGCCTTGCTTGTTTGTGGCACATAACTCCACCCCCCTTTTTTTCTTCTATGTAAAAAGGCTACACACATCTTGCAGAGTGTGTTTTCAGGAAACTGTTTAATCTGTTTCTGTGATTTAAATTGTGCTTAAAAACTGTCTGCTCCCCTGTTTGTTTGCCTTTAAAAAGCCTGATTTCAGAGTGAGCGCCCAGTAGTTTTCCAGAGTTTGTTTCTTAAATATCTCTACCTTACCTGGAAAGTAGTCTCTGCTAGCTTGGAAGTATGGATTCAGCCTGTCTGTATCCAAGGAGATTCTGAATAGAGCAGCAGCTGCCTTTCCCCCTGACCACAGGGACTGGACTTAGCTGATTGGATCGCTGAGTCCTTGTTGCACCCGAGCCCCGCCCCCCCACATCAGCTCTGGGCCCTTAAGTTTGTGGAGGGAAGCCCAAGACAGCCACCTCCATTTTGCGAGCCTCTGCATCTCGCCTGTGTCCTGATACAGCCCAGTGTTCAAGGATTGCAAAAAGACCTAGGTAAGGAGTCCTGTGATTTTTCTGGGTAAATAGTATTATTTGTTCAAAAGTGTTTATTTCAGATACCTGTGTCTGTTTTACTGTGGGCTCTCTGTGTTTCAGGAAGCCTGGCCTCTTTTAAAGTGGTGTTTTTTTTTTAATTTGTTTTTGCCATGACTATGTGAATTGCCTTGCTAGTTTGTGGCACATAACCCCCACCCCCCTTTTTTCTTCTAAGTAAAAAGGCTACATACATTTTGCAGAGTGTGTTTTAGGAGACTGTTTTAATCTGTTTCTGTGATTTAAATTGTGCTTAAAAACTGTCTGCCCCCCTGTTTGCCTTTAAAAAAGCCCGATTTCAGAGTGCGAGGCCCAGCAGTATTCCAGTGTTTGTTTCTTAAACAATCATTCCCTTACCTGGAAAGTAGACTCTGCTTGCTTGGAAGTGTGGATTCAGCCAGTCTGTATCCAAGGAGATTCAGAATAGAGCAGCAGCTGCCCTTCCCCCTGACCACAGGGACTGGACTTAACTGATTGGCTCCCTGACTCCCTGTTGCCCCTGAGTCCCACCGCCCCATACCTGGTCTGGCCCCTTAAGTTTGTGGAGGGAAGCCCAAGACATCCACCTCCATTTTGTGAGCCTCTGCATCTCCCCTGTGTCCTGATACAGCCCAGTGTTCAAGGATTGCAAAAAGACCTAGGTAAGGAGTCCTGAGATTTTTCTGGGTAAATAGTATTATTTGTTCAAAAGTGTTTATTTCAACTACCTGTGTCTGTTTTACTGTGGACTCTCTGTGTTTCAGGCAGCCTTGCTTCTTTTAAAGTGGTGTTTTTTTTTTTTAATTGTTTTTGCCGTGACTGTGTGAATTGCCTTGCTTGTTTGTGGCACATAACTCCACCCCCCTTTTTTTCTTCTATGTAAAAAGGCTACATACATCTTGCAGAGTGTGTTTTCAGGAAACTGTTTAATCTGTTTCTGTGATTTAAATTGTGCTTAAAAACTGTCTGCTCCCCTGTTTGTTTTCCTTTAAAAAGCCTGATTTCAGAGTGAGCGCCCAGTAGTTTTCCAGAGTTTGTTTCTTAAATATCTCTACCTTACCTGGAAAGTAGTCTCTGCTAGCTTGGAAGTATGGATTCAGCCTGTCTGTATCCAAGGAGATTCTGAATAGAGCAGCAGCTGCCTTTCCCCCTGACCACAGGGACTGGACTTAGCTGATTGGCTCGCTGAGTCCCTGTTGCACCCGAGCCCCGCCCCCCCACATCAGCTCTGGGCCCTTAAGTTTGTGGAGGGAAGCCCAAGACAGCCACCTCCATTTTGCGAGCCTCTGCATCTCGCCTGTGTCCTGATACAGCCCAGTGTTCAAGGATTGCAAAAAGACCTAGGTAAGGAGTCCTGTGATTTTTCTGGGTAAATAGTATTATTTGTTCAAAAGTGTTTATTTCAGATACCTGTGTCTGTTTTACTGTGGGCTCTCTGTGTTTCAGGAAGCCTGGCCTCTTTTAAAGTGGTGTTTTTTTTTTAATTTGTTTTTGCCATGACTTTGTGAATTGCCTTGCTAGTTTGTGGCACATAACCCCCACCCCCCTTTTTTCTTCTAAGTAAAAAGGCTACATACATCTTGCAGAGTGTGTTTTAGGAGACTGTTTTAATCTGTTTCTGTGATTTAAATTGTGCTTAAAAACTGTCTGCCCCCCTGTTTGTTTGCCTTTAAAAAAGCCCGATTTCAGAGTGCGAGGCCCAGCAGTATTCCAGTGTTTGTTTCTTAAACAATCTCTCCCTTACCTGGAAAGTAGACTCTGCTAGCTTGGAAGTGTGGATTCAGCCTGTCTGTATCCAAGGAGATTCTGAATAGAGCAGCAGCTGCCTTTCCCCCTGACCACAGGGATTGGGGTTAGCTTATTGGCTCCCTGAGTCCCTGTTGCACCTGAGCTCCGCCCGCACACCTGCTCTGGCCCATTAAGTTTGCGGATGGAAGCCCAAGACAGCCACCTCCATTTTGTGAGCCTCTGCATCTCCCCTGTGTCCTGATACAACCCAGTGTTCAAGGATTGCAAAAAGTCCTAGGTAAGGAGCCCTGAAATTTTTCTGGGTAAATAGTATTATTTGTTCAAAAGTGTTTATTTCAGCTACCTGTGTCTGTTTTACTGTGGACTCTCTGTGTTTCAGGCTGCCTGGCCTCTTTTAAAGTGTTGTTTTTTTTAAAGTTCGTTTTTGCTGTGACTGTGTGAATTGCCTTGCTAGTTTGTGGCACATTACTCCACCCTCCGTTTTTTTCTTCTAAGTAAAAAGGCTACATACATCTTTCAGAGTGTGTTTTTAGGAGACTGTTTTAATCTGTTTCTGTGATTTCAATTGTGCTTAGAAACTGTCGCCCCCCCCTGTTTGTTTGCCTTTAAAAAAGCTTGATTTCAGAGTGCGCGCCCAGCAGTATTCCAGAGTTTGTTTCTTAAACAATCTCTCCCTTACCTAGAAAGTAGACTCTGCTAGCTTGGAAGTGTGGATTCAGCCTGTCTGTATCCAAGGAGATTCTGAATAGAGCAGCAGCTGCCTTTCCACCTGACCACAGGGATTGGGGTTAGCTTATTGGCTCCCTGAGTCCCTGTTGTACCTGAGCTCCGCCCCCGCACACCTGCTCTGGCCCCTTAAGTTTGCGGAAGGAAGCCCAAGACAGCCACCTCCATTTTGTGAGCCTCTGCATCTCCCCTGTGTCCTGATACAGCCCAGTGTTCAAGGATTGCAAAAAGACCTAGGTAAGGAGCCCTGAGTTTTTTCTGGGTAAATAGTATTATTTGTTCAAAAGTGTTTATTTCAGCTACCTGTGTCTGTTTTACTGCGGACTCTCTGTGTTTCAGGCTGCCTGGCCTCTTTTAAAGTGTTGTTTTTTTGAAAGTTCGTTTTTGCTGTGACTGTGTGAATTGCCTTGCTAGTTTGTGGCACATTACTCCACCCTCCGTTTTTTTGTTCTAAGTAAAAAGGCTACATACATCTTTCAGAGTGTGTTTTTAGGAGACTGTTTTAATCTGTTTCTGTGATTTCAATTGTGCTTAAAAACTGTCGCCCCCCCTGTTTGTTTGCCTTTAAAAAAGTTTGATTTCAGAGTGCGCGCCCAGCAGTATTCCAGAGTTTGTTTCTTAAACAATCTCTCCCTTACCTGGAAAGTAGACTCTGCTTGCTTGGAAGTGTGGATTCAGCCAGTCTGTATCCAAGGAGATTCAGAATAGAGCAGCAGCTGCCCTTCCCCCTGACCACAGGGACTGGACTTAACTGATTGGCTCCCTGACTCCCTGTTGCCCCTGAGTCCCACCGCCCCATACCTGGTCTGGCCCCTTAAGTTTGTGGAGGGAAGCCCAAGACATCCACCTCCATTTTGTGAGCCTCTGTATCTCCCCTGTGTCCTGATACAGCCCAGTGTTCAAGGATTGCAAAAAGACCTAGGTAAGGAGTCCTGAGATTTTTCTGGGTAAATAGTATTATTTGTTCAAAAGTGTTTATTTCAACTACCTGTGTCTGTTTTACTGTGGACTCTCTGTGTTTCAGGCAGCCTTGCTTCTTTTAAAGTGGTGTTTTTTTTTTTTAATTGTTTTTGCCGTGACTGTGTGAGTTGCCTTGCTTGTTTGTGGCACATAACTCCACCCCCCTTTTTTTCTTCTATGTAAAAAGGCTACACACATCTTGCAGAGTGTGTTTTCAGGAAACTGTTTAATCTGTTTCTGTGATTTAAATTGTGCTTAAAAACTGTCTGCTCCCCTGTTTGTTTGCCTTTAAAAAGCCTGATTTCAGAGTGAGCGCCCAGTAGTTTTCCAGAGTTTGTTTCTTAAATATCTCTACCTTACCTGGAAAGTAGTCTCTGCTAGCTTGGAAGTATGGATTCAGCCTGTCTGTATCCAAGGAGATTCTGAATAGAGCAGCAGCTGCCTTTCCCCCTGACCACAGGGACTGGACTTAGCTGATTGGATCGCTGAGTCCTTGTTGCACCCGAGCCCCGCCCCCCCACATCAGCTCTGGGCCCTTAAGTTTGTGGAGGGAAGCCCAAGACAGCCACCTCCATTTTGCGAGCCTCTGCATCTCGCCTGTGTCCTGATACAGCCCAGTGTTCAAGGATTGCAAAAAGACCTAGGTAAGGAGTCCTGTGATTTTTCTGGGTAAATAGTATTATTTGTTCAAAAGTGTTTATTTCAGATACCTGTGTCTGTTTTACTGTGGGCTCTCTGTGTTTCAGGAAGCCTGGCCTCTTTTAAAGTGGTGTTTTTTTTTAATTTGTTTTTGCCATGACTATGTGAATTGCCTTGCTAGTTTGTGGCACATAACCCCCACCCCCCTTTTTTCTTCTAAGTAAAAAGGCTACATACATTTTGCAGAGTGTGTTTTAGGAGACTGTTTTAATCTGTTTCTGTGATTTAAATTGTGCTTAAAAACTGTCTGCCCCCCTGTTTGTTTGCCTTTAAAAAAGCCCGATTTCAGAGTGCGCGCCCAGCAGTATTCCAGTGTTTGTTTCTTAAACAATCTCTCCCTTACCTGGAAAGTAGACTCTGCTAGCTTGGAAGTGTGGATTCAGCCTGTCTGTAACCAAGGAGATTCTGAATAGAGCAGTAGCTGCCTTTCGCCCTGACCACAGGGATTGGGCTTAGCTTATTGGCTCCCTGAGTCCCTGTTGCACCTGAGCTCCGCCCCGCACACCTGCTCTGGCCCCTTAAGTTTGCGGATGGAAGCCCAAGACACCCACCTCCATTTTGTGAGCCTCTGCATCTCCCCTGTGTCCTGATACAACCCTGTGTTCAAGGATTGCAAAAAGACCTAGGTAAGGAGCCCTGAGATTTTTCTGGGTAAATAGTATTATTTGTTCAAAAGTGTTTATTTCAGCTACCTGTGTCTGTTTTACTGTGGACTCTCTGTGTTTCAGGCTGCCTGGCCTCTTTTAAAGTGTTGTTTTTTTTAAAGTTCGTTTTTGCTGTGACTGTGTGAATTGCCTTGCTAGTTTGTGGCACATTACTCCACCCTCCGTTTTTTTCTTCTAAGTAAAAAGGCTACATACATCTTTCAGAGTGTGTTTTTAGGAGACTGTTTTTATCTGTTTCTGTGATTTCAATTGTGCTTAGAAACTGTCGCCCCCCCTGTTTGTTTGCCTTTAAAAAAGCTTGATTTCAGAGTGCGCGCCCAGCAGTGTTCCAGAGTTTGTTTCTTAAACAATCTCTCCCTTACCTGGAAAGTAGACTCTGCTTGCTTGGAAGTGTGGATTCAGCCAGTCTGTATCCAAGGAGATTCAGAATAGAGCAGCAGCTGCCCTTCCCCCTGACCACAGGGACTGGACTTAACTGATTGGCTCCCTGACTCCCTGTTGCCACTGAGTCCCACCGCCCCATACCTGGTCTGGCCCCTTAAGTTTGTGGAGGGAAGCCCAAGACATCCACCTCCATTTTGTGAGCCTCTGCATCTCCCCTGTGTCCTGATACAGCCCAGTGTTCAAGGATTGCAAAAAGACCTAGGTAAGGAGTCCTGAGATTTTTCTGGGTAAATAGTATTATTTGTTCAAAAGTGTTTATTTCAACTACCTGTGTCTATTTTACTGTGGACTCTCTGTGTTTCAGGCAGCCGTGCTTCTTTTAAAGTGGTGTTTTTTTTTTTTTATTGTTTTTGCCGTGACTGTGTGAATTGCTTTGCTAGTTTGTGGCACATGACTCCACCCTCCCTTTTTTTCTTCTAAGTAAAAAGGCTACATACATCTTGCAGAGTGTGTTTTAGGAGACTGTTTTAATCTGTTTCTGTGATTTAAATTGTGCTTAAAAACTGTCTGCCCCCGTTTGTTTGCCTTTAAAAAAGCCCGATTTCAGAGTGCGAGGCCCAGCAGTATTCCAGTGTTTGTTTCTTAAACAATCTCTCCCTTACCTGGAAAGTAGACTCTGCTAGCTTGGAAGTGTGGATTAAGCCTGTCTGTAACCAAGGAGATTCTGAATAGAGCAGTAGCTGCCTTTCCCCCTGACCACAGGGATTGGGCTTAGCTTATTGGTTCCCTGAGTCCCTGTTGCACCTGAGCTCCGCCCCGTACACCTGCTCTGGCCCCTTAAGTTTGCGGATGGAAGCCCAAGACAGCCACCTCCATTTTGTGAGCCTCTGCATCTCCCCTGTGTCCTGATACAACCCAGTGTTCAAGGATTGCAAAAAGACCTAGGTAAGGAGCCCTGAGATTTTTCTGGGTAAATAGTATTATTTGTTCAAAAGTGTTTATTTTAGCTACCTGTGTCTGTTTTACTGTGGACTCTCTGTGTTTCAGGCAGCCTTGCTTCTTTAAAAGTGGTGTTTTAAAAAAAAAATTGTTTTTGCCGTGACTGTGTGAATTGCCTTGCTAGTTTGTGGCACATAACTCCACCCCCCTTTTTTTCTTCTAAGTAAAAAGGCTACATACCTCTTGCAGAGTGTGTTTGTAGGAGACTGTTTTAACATGTTTCTGTGAATTAAATTGTGCTTAAAAACTGTCTGCCCCCCTGTTTGTTTCCCTTCAAAAAGCCTGATTTCAGAGTGCGCGCCCAGCAGTATTCCAGAGTTTGTTTCTTAATCAATCTCTCCCTTACCTGGAAAGTAGACTCTGCTAGCTTGGAAGTGTGGATTCAGCCTGTCTGTATCCAAGGAGATTCTGAATAGAGCAGCAGCTGCCTTTCCCCCTGACCACAGGGACTAGACTTGGCTGATTGGCTCCCTGACTCCCTGTTGCCCCTGAGTCCCACCGCCCCCGCAAACCTGCTCTGGCCCCTTAAGTTTGCTGATGGAAGCCCAAGACAGCCACCTCCATTTTGAGAGCCTCTGCATCTCCCCTGTGTCCTGATACAACCCAGTTTTCAAGGATTGCAAAAAGACCTAGGTAAGGAGCCCTGAGATTTTTCTGGGTAAATAGTATTATTTGTTCAAAAGTGTTTATTTCAGCTACCTGTGTCTGTTTTACTGTGGACTCTCTGTGTTTCAGGCTGCCTGGCCTCTTTTAAAGTGTTTTTTTTTTTAAAAGTTTGTTTTTGATGTGACTGTGTGAATTGCCTTGCTAGTTTGTGGCACATTGCTCCACCCTCCCTTTTTTTCTTCTAAGTAAAAAGGCTACATACATCTTGCAGAGTGTGTTTTTAGGAGACAGTTTTAATCTGTTTCTGTGATTTAAATTGTGCTTAAAAACTGTCTGCCCCCCTGTTTGTTTGCCTTTAAAAAAGCTTGATTTCAGAGTGCGGGCCGAGCAGTATTCCAGAGTTTGTTTCTTAAACAATCTCTCCCTTACCTGGAAAGTAGACTCTGCTAGCTTGGAAGTGTGGATTCAGCCTGTCTGTATCCAAGGAGATTCTGAATAGAGCAGCAGCTGCCTTTCCCCCTGACCACAGGGACTGGACTTAGCTGATTGGCTCTCTGTGTTTCAGGTAGCCTGGCCTCTTTTAAAGTGGTGTTTTTTTTTTAATTTGTTTTTGATGTCACTATTTGAATTGCCTTGCTCGTTTGTGGCACATAACCCCCACCCCCTTTTTTTCTTCTATGTTAAAAGGCTACATAGATCTTGCAGAGTGTGTTTTAGGAGACTGTTTTAATCTGTTTCTGTGATTTAAATTGTGCTTAAAAACTGTCTGCCCCCCTGTTTGTTTGCCTTTAAAAAAGCTTGATTTCAGAGTGCGGGCCGAGCAGTATTCCAGAGTTTGTTTCTTAAACAATCTCTCCCTTACCTGGAAAGTAGACTCTGCTAGCTTGGAAGTGTGGATTCAGCCTGTCTGTATCCAAGGAGATTCTGAATAGAGCAGCAGCTGCCTTTCCCCCTGACCACAGGGACTGGACTTAGCTGATTGGCTCTCTGTGTTTCAGGTAGCCTGGCCTCTTTTAAAGTGGTGTTTTTTTTTTAATTTGTTTTTGATGTCACTATTTGAATTGCCTTGCTCGTTTGTGGCACATAACCCCCACCCCCTTTTTTTCTTCTATGTTAAAAGGCTACATAGATCTTGCAGAGTGTGTTTTAGGAGACTGTTTTAATCTGTTTCTGTGATTTAAATTGTGCTTAAAAACTGTCTGCCCCCCTGTTTGTTTGCCTTTAAAAAATCCCGATTTCAGAGTGCGAGGCCCAGCAGTATTCCAGTGTTTGTTTCTTGAACAATCTCTCCCTTACCTGGAAAGTAGACTCTGCAAGCTTGGAAGTGTGGATTCAGCCTGTCTGTATCCAAGGAGATTCTGAATAGAGCAGCAGCTGCCTTTTCCCCTGACCACAGGGACTGGACTTAGCTTATTGGCTCCCTGAGTCCCTTTTGCACCTGAGCTCCCCCACCGCACACCTGCTCTGGCCCCTTAAGTTTGCGGATGGAAGCCCAAGACAGCCACCTCCATTTTGTGAGCCTCTGCATCTCCCCTGTGTCCTGATACAGCCCAATGTTCAAGGATTGCAAAAAGACCTAGGTAAGGAGCCCTGAGATTTTTCTGGGTAAATAGTATTATTTGTTCAAAAGTGTTTATTTCAGCTACCTGTGTTTGTTTTACCGTGGACTCTCTGTGTTTCAGGCTGCCTGGCCTCTTTTAAAGTGTTGTTTTTTTTAAAGTTTGTTTTTGCTGTGACTGTGTGAATTGCTTTGCTAGTTTGTGGCACATGACTCCACCCTCCCTTTTTTTCTTCTAAGTAAAAAGGCTACATACATCTTGCAGAGTGTGTTTTTAGGAGACAGTTTTAATCTGTTTCTGTGATTTAAATTGTGCTTAAAAACTGTCTGCCCCTCTGTTTGTTTGCCTTTAAAAAAGCTTGATTTCATAGTGCGCGCCCAGCAGTATTTCAGAGTTTGTTTCTTAAACAATCTCTCCCTTACCTGGAAAGTAGACTCTGCTAGCTTGGAAGTGTGGATTCAGCCTGTCTGTATCCAAGGAGATTCTGAATAGAGCAGCAGCTGCCTTTCCCCCTGACCACAGGGACTGGACTTAGCTGATTGGCTCCCTGAGTCCCTGTTGCACCCGAGACCCGCCCCCCCCCCCACATCAGCTCTGGGCCCTTAAGTTTGTGGAGGGAAGCCCAAGACAGCCACCTCCATTTTGTGAGCCTCTGCATCTCCCCTGTGTCCTGATACAGCCCAGTGTTCAAGGATTGCAAAAAGACCTAGGTAAGGAGTCCCGAGATTTTTCTGGGTAAACAGTATTATTTGTTCAAAAGTGTTTATTTCAGCTACCTCTGTCTGTTTTACTGTGGAGCCGTGTTTCAGGCAGCCTGGCCTCTTTAAAAGTGGTGTTTTTTTTTGTTTTGTTTTTTGCCGTGACTGTGTGAATTGTCTTCCTAGTTTGTGGCATATACCCCCCCCTTTTTTTCTTCTAAGTAAAAAGTCTACATACATCTTGCAGAGTGTGTTTGTAGGAGACTGTTTTAACATGTTTCTGTGAATTAAATTGTGATTAAAAAATGTCTGCCCCCATGTTTGTTTCCCTTCAAAAAGCCTGATTTCAGAGTGCGCGCCCAGCAGTATTCCAGAGTTTGTTTCTTAAACAATCTCTCCCTTACCTGGAAAGTAGACTCTGCTAGCTTGAAAGTGTGGATTTAGCCTGTCTGTATCCACGGAGATTCTGAATAGAGCAGCAGCTGCCTTTCCCCCTGACCACAGGGTCTGGGCTTAGCTGATTGGCTCTCTGAGTCCCTGTTGCACCTGAGCCCCGCCCTCTCCACACCTGTTCTGGCCCCTTAAGTTTGTGGAGGGAAGCCCAAGACAGCCACCTCCATTTTGTGAGCCTCTGCATCTTCCCTGTGTCCTGATACAGCCCAATGTTGAAGGATTGCAAGAAGACCTAGGTAAGGAGCCCTGAGATTTTTCTGGGTAAATGGTATTATTTGTTCAAAAGTGTTTATTTCAGCTACCTGTGTCTGTTTTACCGTGGACTCTCTGTGTTTCAGGCAGCCTGGCCTCTTTTAAAGTGGTGTTTTTCTTTTCAATTTGTTTTTGCCGTGACTGTGTGATTGCTTTGTTAGTTTGTGGCACATCACTCCCCCCTTTTTTTCTTCTAAGTAAAAAGGCTACATACATCTTTCAGAGTGTGTTATTAGGAGACTGTTTTAATCTGTTTCTGTGATTTCAATTCGTGCTTAAAAACTGTCGCCCCCCCTGTTTGTTTGCCTTCAAAAAGCCTGATTTCAGAGTGCGCGCCCAGCAGTATTGCAGAGTTTGTTTCTTAAACAATCTCTCCCTTACCTGGAAAGTAGACTCTGCTAGCTTGGAAGTGTGGATTGAGCCTGTCTGTATCCAAGGAGATTCTGTATAGAGCAGCAGCAGCCTTTCTCCCTGACCACAGGGACTAGACTTAGCTGATTGGCTCCCTGAGTCCCTGTTGCACCTGAGCCCCGCCCCCCACACCTGCTTTGGCCCCTTAAGTTTGTGGAGGGAAGCCCATCTTCCCTGTGTCCTGATACAGCCCAATGTTCAAAGATTGCAAAAAGACCTAGGAAAGGAGCCCTGAGATTTTTCTTGGTAAATAGCATTATTTGTTCAAAAGTGTTTATTTCAGCTACCTCTGTCTGTTTTACTGTGGAGCCGTGTTTCAGGCAGCCTGGCCTCTTTTAAAGTGGTGGTTTTTTTTTTAATTTGTTTTTGCCGTGACTGTGTGAATTGTCTTCCTAGTTTGCGCATAACACTCCCCCCTTTTTTTCTTCTAAGTAAAAAGGCTACATACATCTTGCAGAGTGTGTTTGTAGGAGACTGTTTTAATCTGTTTCTGTGATTTCAATTGTGCTTAAAAACTGTCTGCCCCCCTGTTTGTTTGCCTTTAAAAAAGTCTGATTTCAGAGTGCGCGCCCAGCAGTATTCCAGAGTTTGTTTCTTAAACAATCTCTCCCTTACCTGGAAAGTAGACTCTGCTTGCTTGGAAGTGTGGATTCAACCTGTCTGTATCCAAGGAGATTCAGAATAGAGCAGCAGCTGCCCTTCCCCCTGACCACAGGGACTGGACTTAACTGATTGGCTCCCTGACTCCCTATTGCCCCTGAGTCCCACCGCCCCATACCTGGTCTGGCCCCTTAAGTTTGTGGAGGGATGCCCAAGACACCCACCTCCATTTTGTGAGCCTCTGCATCTCCTCTGTGTCCTGATAGAGCCCAGTGTTCAAGGATTGCAAAAAGACCTAGGTAAGGAGTCCTGAGATTTTTCTGGGTAAATAGTATTATTTGTTCAAAAGTGTTTATTTCAACTACCTGTGTCTGTTTTACTGTGGACTCTCTGTGTTTCAGGCAGCCTTGCTTCTTTTAAAGTGCTGTTTTTTTTTTTTAATTGTTTTTGCCGTGACTGTGTGAATTGCCTTGCTTGTTTGTGGCACATAACTCCACCCCCCTTTTTTTCTTCTATGTAAAAAGGCTACATACATCTTGCAGAGTGTGTTTTCAGGAAACTGTTTAATCTGTTTCTGTGATTTAAATTGTGCTTAAAAACTGTCTGCTCCCCTGTTTGTTTGCCTTTAAAAAGCCTGATTTCAGAGTGAGCGCCCAGTAGTTTTCCAGAGTTTGTTTCTTAAATATCTCTACCTTACCTGGAAAGTAGTCTCTGCTAGCTTGGAAGTATGGATTCAGCCTGTCTGTGTCCAAGGAGATTCTGAATAGAGCAGCAGCTGCCTTTCCCCCTGACCACAGGGACTGGACTTAGCTGATTGGCTCCCTGAGTCCCTGTTGCACCCAAGCCCGGCCCCCCCACATCAGCTCTGGGCCCTTAAGTTTGTGGAGGGAAGCCCAAGACAGCCACCTCCATTTTGTGAGCCTCTGCATCTTCCCTGTGTCCTGATGCAGCCCAGTGTTCAAGGATTGCAAAATGACCTAGGTAAGGAGTCCTGAGATTTTTCTGGGTAAATAGTATTATTTGTTAAAAAGTGTTTATTTCAGATCCCTGTCTGTTTTACTGTGGGCTCTCTGTGTTTCAGGAAGTCTGGCCTCTTTTAAAGTGGTGTTTTTTTTTTAATTTGTTTTTGCCATGACTATGTGAATTGCCTTGCTAGTTTGTGGCACATAACCCCTACCCCCCTTTTTTCTTCTAAGTAAAAAGGCTACATACATCTTGCAGAGTGTGTTTTAGGAGACGGTTTTAATCTGTTTCTGTGATTTAAATTGTGCTTAAAAACTGTCTGCCCCCCTGTTTGTTTGCCTTTAAAAAAGCCCGATTTCAGAGTGCGAGTCCCAGCAGTATTCCAGTGTTTGTTTCTTAAACAATCTCTCCCTTACCTGGAAAGTAGACTCTGCTAGCTTGGAAGTGTGGATTCAGCCTGTCTGTATCCAAGGAGATTCTGAATAGAGCAGCAGCTGCCTTTCCCCCTGACCGCAGGGATTGGGGTTAGCTTATTGGCTCCCTGAGTCCCTGTTGCACCTGAGCTCCGCCCCCGCACACCTGCTCTGGCCCCTTAAGTTTGCGGATGGAAGCCCAAGACAGCCACCTCCATTTTGTGAGCCTCTGCATCTCCCCTGTGTCCTGATACAGCCCAGTGTTCAAGGATTGCAAAAAGACCTAGGTAAGGAGCCCTGAGATTTTTCTGGGTAAATAGTATTATTTGTTCAAAAGTGTTTATTTCAGCTACCTGTGTCTGTTTTACTGTGGACTCTCTGTGTTTCAGGCTGCCTGGCCTCTTTTAAAGTGTTGTTTTTTTTAAAGTTTGTTTTTGCTGTGACTGTGTGAATTGCCTTGCTAGTTTGTGGCACATTACTCCACCCTCCGTTTTTTTCTTCTAAGTAAAAAGGCTACATACATCTTTCAGAGTGTGTTTTTAGGAGACTGTTTTAATCTGTTTCTGTGATTTCAATTGTGCTTAAAAACTGTCGCCCCCCCTGTTTGTTTGCCTTTAAAAAAGCTTGATTTCAGAGTGCGCGCCCAGCAGTATTCCAGAGTTTGTTTCTTAAACAATCTCTCCCTTACCTGGAAAGTAGACTCTGCTTGCTTGGAAGTGAGTGTGGATTCAGCCAGTCTGTATCCAAGGAGATTCAGAATAGAGCAGCAGCTGCCCTTCCCCCTGACCACAGGGACTGGACTTAACTGATTGGCTCCCTGACTCCCTGTTGCCCCTGAGTCCCACCGCCCCATACCTGGTCTGGCCCCTTAAGATTGTGGAGGGAAGCCCAAGACATCCACCTCCATTTTGTGAGCCTCTGCATCTCCCCTGTGTCCTGATACAGCCCAGTGTTCAAGGATTGCAAAAAGACCTAGGTAAGGAGTCCTGAGATTTTTCTGGGTAAATAGTAGTATTTGTTCAAAAGTGTTTATTTCAACTACCTGTGTCTGTTTTACTGTGGACTCTGTTTTTCAGGCAGCCTTGCTTCTTTTAAAGTGGTGTTTTTTTTTTTAATTGTTTTTGCCGTGACTGTGTGAATTGCCTTGCTTGTTTGTGGCACATAACTCCACCCCCCTTTTTTTCTTCTATGTAAAAAGGCTACATACATCTTGCAGAGTGTGTTTTCAGGAAACTGTTTAATCTGTGATTTAAATTGTGCTTAAAAACTGTCTGCTCCCCTGTTTGTTTGCCTTTAAAAAGCCTGATTTCAGAGTGAGCGCCCAGTAGTTTTCCAGAGTTTGTTTCTTAAATATCTCTACCTTACCTGGAAAGTAGTCTCTGCTAGCTTGGAAGTATGGATTCAGCCTGTCTGTGTCCAAGGAGATTCTGAATAGAGCAGCAGCTGCCTTTCCCCCTGACCACAGGGACTGGACTTAGCTGATTGGCTCCCTGAGTCCCTGTTGCACCCAAGCCCGGCCCCCCCACATCAGCTCTGGGCCCTTAAGTTTGTGGAGGGAAGCCCAAGACAGCCACCTCCATTTTGTGAGCCTCTGCATCTTCCCTGTGTCCTGATGCAGCCCAGTGTTCAAGGATTGCAAAATGACCTAGGTAAGGAGTCCTGAGATTTTTCTGGGTAAATAGTATTATTTGTTAAAAAGTGTTTATTTCAGATCCCTGTCTGTTTTACTGTGGGCTCTCTGTGTTTCAGGAAGTCTGGCCTCTTTTAAAGTGGTGTTTTTTTTTTTATTTGTTTTTGCCATGACTATGTGAATTGCCTTGCTAGTTTGTGGCACATAACCCCTACCCCCCTTTTTTCTTCTAAGTAAAAAGGCTACATACATCTTGCAGAGTGTGTTTTAGGAGACTGTTTTAATCTGTTTCTGTGATTTAAATTGTGCTTAAAAACTGTCTGCCCCCCTGTTTGTTTGCCTTTAAAAAAGCCCGATTTCAGAGTGCGAGTCCCAGCAGTATTCCAGTGTTTGTTTCTTAAACAATCTCTCCCTTACCTGGAAAGTAGACTCTGCTAGCTTGGAAGTGTGGATTCAGCCTGTCTGTATCCAAGGAGATTCTGAATAGAGCAGCAGCTGCCTTTCCCCCTGACCGCAGGGATTGGGGTTAGCTTATTGGCTCCCTGAGTCCCTGTTGCACCTGAGCTCCGCCCCCGCACACCTGCTCTGGCCCCTTAAGTTTGCGGATGGAAGCCCAAGACAGCCACCTCCATTTTGTGAGCCTCTGCATCTCCCCTGTGTCCTGATACAGCCCAGTGTTCAAGGATTGCAAAAAGACCTAGGTAAGGAGCCCTGAGATTTTTCTGGGTAAATAGTATTATTTGTTCAAAAGTGTTTATTTCAGCTACCTGTGTCTGTTTTACTGTGGACTCTCTGTGTTTCAGGCTGCCTGGCCTCTTTTAAAGTGTTGTTTTTTTTAAAGTTTATTTTTGCTGTGACTGTGTGAATTGCCTTGCTAGTTTGTGGCACATTACTCCACCCTCCGTTTTTTTCTTCTAAGTAAAAAGGCTACATACATCTTTCAGAGTGTGTTTTTAGGAGACTGTTTTAATCTGTTTCTGTGATTTCAATTGTGCTTAAAAACTGTCGCCCCCCCTGTTTGTTTGCCTTTAAAAAAGCTTGATTTCAGAGTGCGCGCCCAGCAGTATTCCAGAGTTTGTTTCTTAAACAATCTCTCCCTTACCTGGAAAGTAGACTCTGCTTGCTTGGAAGTGAGTGTGGATTCAGCCAGTCTGTATCCAAGGAGATTCAGAATAGAGCAGCAGCTGCCCTTCCCCCTGACCACAGGGACTGGACTTAACTGATTGGCTCCCTGACTCCCCGTTGCCCCTGAGTCCCACCGCCCCATACCTGGTCTGGCCCCTTAAGATTGTGGAGGGAAGCCCAAGACATCCACCTCCATTTTGTGAGCCTCTGCATCTCCCCTGTGTCCTGATACAGCCCAGTGTTCAAGGATTGCAAAAAGACCTAGGTAAGGAGTCCTGAGATTTTTCTGGGTAAATAGTAGTATTTGTTCAAAAGTGTTTATTTCAACTACCTGTGTCTGTTTTACTGTGGACTCTGTTTTTCAGGCAGCCTTGCTTCTTTTAAAGTGGTGTTTTTTTTTTTTATTGTTTTTGCCGTGACTGTGTGAATTGCCTTGCTTGTTTGTGGCACATAACTCCACCCCCCTTTTTTTCTTCTATGTAAAAAGGCTACATACATCTTGCAGAGTGTGTTTTCAGGAAACTGTTTAATCTGTTTCTGTGATTTAAATTGTGCTTAAAAACTGTCTGCTCCCCTGTTTGTTTGCCTTTAAAAAGCCTGATTTCAGAGTGAGCGCCCAGTAGTTTTCCAGAGTTTGTTTCTTAAATATCTCTACCTTACCTGGAAAGTAGTCTCTGCTAGCTTGGAAGTATGGATTCAGCCTGTCTGTGTCCAAGGAGATTCTGAATAGAGCAGCAGCTGCCTTTCCCCCTGACCACAGGGACTGGACTTAGCTGATTGGCTCCCTGAGTCCCTGTTGCACCCAAGCCCGGCCCCCCCCCACATCAGCTCTGGGCCCTTAAGTTTGTGGAGGGAAGCCCAAGACAGCCACCTCCATTTTGTGAGCCTCTGCATCTTCCCTGTGTCCTGATGCAGCCCAGTGTTCAAGGATTGCAAAATGACCTAGGTAAGGAGTCCTGAGATTTTTCTGGGTAAATAGTATTATTTGTTAAAAAGTGTTTATTTCAGATCCCTGTCTGTTTTACTGTGGGCTCTCTGTGTTTCTGGAAGTCTGGCCTCTTTTAAAGTGGTGTTTTTTTTTTAATTTGTTTTTGCCATGACTATGTGAATTGCCTTGCTAGTTTGTGGCACATAACCCCTGCCCCCCTTTTTTCTTCTAAGTAAAAAGGCTACATACATCTTGCAGAGTGTGTTTTAGGAGACTGTTTTAATCTGTTTCTGGGATTTAAATTGTGCTTAAAAACTGTCTGCCCCCCTGTTTGTTTGCCTTTAAAAAAGCCCGATTTCAGAGTGCGAGTCCCAGCAGTATTCCAGTGTTTGTTTCTTAAACAATCTCTCCCTTACCTGGAAAGTAGACTCTGCTAGCTTGGAAGTGTGGATTCAGCCTGTCTGTATCCAAGGAGATTCTGAATAGAGCAGCAGCTGCCTTTCCCCCTGACCGCAGGGATTGGGGTTAGCTTATTGGCTCCCTGAGTCCCTGTTGCACCTGAGCTCCGCCCCCGCACACCTGCTCTGGCCCCTTAAGTTTGCGGATGGAAGCCCAAGACAGCCACCTCCATTTTGTGAGCCTCTGCATCTCCCCTGTGTCCTGATACAGCCCAGTGTTCAAGGATTGCAAAAAGACCTAGGTAAGGAGCCCTGAGATTTTTCTGGGTAAATAGTATTATTTGTTCAAAAGTGTTTATTTCAGCTACCTGTGTCTGTTTTACTGTGGACTCTCTGTGTTTCAGGCTGCCTGGCCTCTTTTAAAGTGTTGTTTTTTTTAAAGTTTGTTTTTGCTGTGACTGTGTGAATTGCCTTGCTAGTTTGTGGCACATTACTCCACCCTCCGTTTTTTTCTTCTAAGTAAAAAGGCTACATACATCTTTCAGAGTGTGTTTTTAGGAGACTGTTTTAATCTGTTTCTGTGATTTCAATTGTGCTTAAAAACTGTCGCCCCCCCTGTTTGTTTGCCTTTAAAAAAGCTTGATTTCAGAGTGCGCGCCCAGCAGTATTCCAGAGTTTGTTTCTTAAACAATCTCTCCCTTACCTGGAAAGTAGACTCTGCTTGCTTGGAAGTGAGTGTGGATTCAGCCAGTCTGTATCCAAGGAGATTCAGAATAGAGCAGCAGCTGCCCTTCCCCCTGACCACAGGGACTGGACTTAACTGATTGGCTCCCTGACTCCCTGTTTCCCCTGAGTCCCACCGCCCCATACCTGGTCTGGCCCCTTAAGATTGTGGAGGGAAGCCCAAGACATCCACCTCCATTTTGTGAGCCTCTGCATCTCCCCTGTGTCCTGATACAGCCCAGTGTTCAAGGATTGCAAAAAGACCTAGGTAAGGAGTCCTGAGATTTTTCTGGGTAAATAGTAGTATTTGTTCAAAAGTGTTTATTTCAACTACCTGTGTCTGTTTTACTGTGGACTCTCTGTTTTTCAGGCAGCCTTGCTTCTTTTAAAGTGTTGTTTTTTTTTTTAATTGTTTTTGCCGTGACTGTGTGAATTGCCTTGCTTGTTTGTGGCACATAACTCCACCCCCCTTTTTTTCTTCTATGTAAAAAGGCTACATACATCTTGCAGAGTGTGTTTTCAGGAAACTGTTTAATCTGTTTCTGTGATTTAAATTGTGCTTAAAAACTGTCTGCTCCCCTGTTTGTTTGCCTTTAAAAAGCCTGATTTCAGAGTGAGCGCCCAGTAGTTTTCCAGAGTTTGTTTCTTAAATATCTCTACCTTACCTGGAAAGTAGTCTCTGCTAGCTTGGAAGTATGGATTCAGCCTGTCTGTATCCAAGGAGATTCTGAATAGAGCAGCAGCTGCCTTTCCCCCTGACCACAGGGACTGGACTTAGCTGATTGGCTCGCTGAGTCCCTGTTGCACCTGAGCCCCGCCCCCCCACATCAGCTCTGGGCCCTTAAGTTTGTGGAGGGAAGCCCAAGACAGCCACCTCCATTTTGCGAGCCTCTGCATCTCGCCTGTGTCCTGATATAGCCCAGTGTTCAAGGATTGCAAAATGACCTAGGTAAGGAGTCCTGTGATTTTTCTGGGTAAATAGTATTATTTGTTCAAAAGTGTTTATTTCAGATACTTGTGTCTGTTTTACTTTGGGCTCTCTGTGTTTCAGGAAGCCTGGCCTCTTTTAAAGTGGTGTTTTTTTTTTAATTTGTTATTGCCATGACTATGAGATTTGCCTTGCTAGGTTGTGGCACATAACCCCCACCCCCTTTTTTCTTCTAAGTAAAAAGGCTACATACATCTTGCAGAGTGTGTTTTAGGAGACTGTTTTAATCTGTTTCTGTGATTTAAATTGTGCTTAAAAACTGTCTGCCCCCCTGTTTGTTTGCCTTTAAAAAAGCCCGATTTCAGAGTGCGAGGCCCAGCAGTATTCCAGTGTTTGTTTCTTAAACAATCTCTCCCTTACCTGGAAAGTAGACTCTGCTAGCTTGGAAGTGTGGATTCAGCCTGTCTGTAACCAAGGAGATTCTGAATAGAGCAGTAGCTGCCTTTCCCCCTGACCACAGGGATTGGGCTTAGCTTATTGGCTCCCTGAGTCCCTGTTGCACCTGAGCTCCGCCCCGCACACCTGCTTTGGCCCCTTAAGTTTGCGGATGGAAGCCCAAGACAGCCATCTCCATTTTGTGAGCCTCTGCATCTCCCCTGTGTCCTGATACAACCCAGTGTTCAAGGATTGCAAAAAGACCTAGGTAAGGAGCCCTGAGATTTTTCTGGGTAAATAGTATTATTTGTTAAAAAGTGTTTATTTCAGCTACCTGTGTCTGTTTTACTGTGGACTCTCTGTGTTTCAGGCTGCCTGGCCTCTTTTAAAGTGTTGTTTTTTTTAAAGTTTGTTTTTGATGTGACTGTGAGAATTGCCTTGCTAGTTTGTGGCACATTGCTCCACCCTCCCTTTTTTTCTTCTAAGTAAAAAGGCTACATACATCTTGCAGAGTGTGTTTTTAGGAGACAGTTTTGATCTGTTTCTGTGATTTAAATTGTGCTTAAAAACTGTCTGCCCCCCTGTTTGTTTGCCTTTAAAAAAGCTTGATTTCAGAGTGCGGGCCCAGCAGTATTCCAGAGTTTGTTTCTTAAACAATCTCTCCCTTACCTGGAAAGTAGACTCTGCTAGCTTGGAAGTGTGGATTGTATTGTAATTGTATTGTAATCGTATTTATATAGCGCTTACTACCCCTGACGAGGCGTCGAAGTGCTTTTCGATGAGTAGCACGCTACTCCGGAACCCAACAAGAATTAGTGATGGATTAGTATCATTTAATAATGAGTACAGTTTTAGTATTATTATGAGTTAATTTGAGCCGCGGATATGAGAGTTTGTTAGTTAGATTGACTGGAGTAATGGAGGGGTGGAGGAGGAAAGAAATCCAGAAGTGTTAATTGGGAGTATATCCTTAATTTACTCAATCCAAAGGCTTGGGATGAATAAAGGGGGGCGGAGGGGGGAAGAGTATGTGGAAGGGTTAGGGAGAGCATAGTAGCAGGGTGAGATGAATGCAGGAGAATTTAGTAGGGTTGTGTGGGAGGTCACAGAGGTAGAGTGAGGTTTGGTGAGTTACATGTGGAGGTGGAGGGAAGAGCTTAGGCAGAGGTATTTAGGAGATGAAAGTGGTCGAAGGGATTTGGGATGAGACAGAGTGAGAATGGAGGATAGTTTGATAGAGACATGACATAAGAGTGATGAAAAATGAGAGCAGAAATTCATAGATATCTAGTATAACAACCCAAAAACCAGGAGCCATGCAATGATCCACAAACATGCCAAGCACAGAAACAACATATACATACACATATATATACATATATATTTATACACACACACACATGAATACACACACATATGCAAATACAATATATAATTAGAATCATGGGTAAAAAATACTTAGTCAGACAGGTTTAAAAAGAGTGTGTGTGTATTTTATTGTTATGACAGTAGCAATGCATATTTTCCAAAGAAACTATAAATAAATAGAAATATACATATAATCTGAAAAAATATTTATCCACATAGGCATATGCAGTTCATAGTTGTTTGAAAAAGGTGGTTATGAAGGAAAGAGCCAACTCTTGAGTAGTTTTCTGAAAACAAGAAAGTTATCTGTGGCTCTTATAGTTGGGCGTAATGAATTCCATAGTTTGGCTGCTTGGACGGAGAAGGATGTAGCACCTACAGTCTTTTTCTTGTATTATGGTGTTCTAAGGCGGGGTGCCAGTCTTGAGCGGAGGGTTCTTTGTTGGATGTATTTGGTAATTTTCTTTCTGATAAAAAGCTGTCCTGTTCCATGTATAGCTTTGTGGGTGATACAAAGCAGTTTGAAAGTGCATCTTCTGGCAACGGGTAACGAGTGTAGTGCTCTCAAGGCAGGGGAGATGTGGGCTTGTGGCTTTATACGTAGTAGTAGCCTGGCTGCGGAATTCTGGATACGTTGTAGTTTTTTCATAACAGATAGAGATGATCCATGGTAGAGGCTATTGGCATAATCCAGTTTGGATAATACAAGCGAGATAGTAGCTTGCACCTTGTGTGGAAATCTGAGGTGGGGGAAGATGCGTTGTAAAGTCTTTAAGGTGATGAAGCTTGTGCGTGCTAATTTGTCTACTTGGGCATTCATAGTTAGCTTGGAATCCATGGTGATTCCTAGGTTTTTCACTTCCTTGGATAATTGAGGAGGTGGTCCGAGATCTTCAGGCCAGACGCACAGAGGGTCATAATTTTTCCAGTCACCACATATGAGTATTTCTGTTTTGGCGGTATTTAGTTTGAGATGGCTCCAGGTCATCCACTGATCAACGGCTCTGAGGCAACTGAAGATTTGTGAGTTTTCAATGTTTTTGGGGTCTTCTAATTGAAGTAGTATTTGTGTGTCATCTGCATAGTTGTAGCATGTGAGATGTAAATCATTGATCAGTTCTGGTAAAGATATCATGTAGATGTTAAAAAGCAAAGGTGAGATGATTGACCCTTGGGGGACCCCTGTTTTTGTGAGGTAGGGTTCGGACGAGAAGGGGGGCGAGTGGATGATATTCGCTCTTTTTTGGAGATAGGAAGTAATCCAGTCGAGAGCAATCCCTTGTATGCCGGTTTCGTGGAGTCTTTGAGTTAGGGTGTCATGGTCAACCGTATCAAAGGCAGCTGAGAGGTCCAAGAGAAGTAGTGCAGCAACTCCATTTCGGTCGACTGTGTTTTTAAGATCGTCCCAGATTGCCATGAGTGCCGATTCAGTGCTTCTTCCTGGGCGGAATCCAGTTTGGAAGTCTGAAAGTATAGAATTGTCTTCAATGAATTGTGACATCTGGGCGAATGCTGCTCTTTCTATCAATTTGCCCAGGAAAGGTCCATTTGTGATAGGTCTGTAGTTGTTGGGGTCTTGCGGGTCTAGGTTTGTTTTCTTTAATAATGGTCGTATGTATGCCTTTTTCAGGTCTGTAGGAAAAGTATCTGAAGTTAAAGAGTTGTTGATGATTCTTCTTACAGATGTGGCAGCAGAAGTAGATAGCAGGATGTTCTTGAAGATTTGTGGTGGGCAAGGGTCAGAAGGGCAACCAGAAGGTCTGCTTGCTTTGACCAAATCCATAAATTCATCCTGGGATATTTGTTTGAAAGACTGTAGAGGTTGGGATGGTTTATTCTTAAAGGGTATTTTAGTAAAGGGGTTGGTGCTGATGGTTTTCTTCTGTTTTAAATAGGAGTCCAATGTGTCTGCCTTGGCTGTGTAGTGAGTTGCCAATTTGTTTGTGAAATCTTGAGTGGTGGGATGACTTCCTTCCATGCATGTGGGCTTTCGAAATTCATTGAGAATTTTATAAAATTCCTTGGTTGTAGATTGAGCATTTAGAATTCGGTCTGAGTAGTATCTTTTTTTAGCTTTTTTGATTGATGATTTGTATATCCTGTTAAGTTTGTGTAGCTGCAGTTTGTCTTGACTGTTGTTTGTTTTGAGCCAGGTCCGCTGCAACTTTCTGATTTGTTGCTTTATCTTTTTAAGTTCTGTGTTTCTCCAAGGTGTTGGTTTTCTTTTGTCATGTTTAGTTTTTCTGAGTGGTATTAGCACATCAAAAGCTTCCTGTAGCCACTCATAAAGTTTTAGTACATAATTGATTGTATCTAGATCTGTGTTTGCTGTTAGTTGTGTTTCTAAGTGATCCAAATTGAGTTTGCTCCATGGTCGATAGGTGTATGTATGTAAGTGGTTGTGGGGTGTGTTGATTTGTGGAGTTGTCTGCCGGAAAGTTATCAGATTCAGCCTGTCTGTATCCAAGGAGATTCTGAATAGAGCAGCAGCTGCCTTTCCCCCTGACCACAGGGACTGGACTTAGCTGATTGGCTCCCTGAGTCCCTGTTGCACCCGAGCCCCGCCCCCCCACATCAGCTCTGGGCCCTTAAGTTTGCGGAGGGAAGCCCAAGACAGCCACCTCCATTTTGTGAGCCTCTGCATCTCCCCTGTGTCCTGATACAGCCCAGTGTTCAAGGATTGCAAAAAGACCTAGGTAAGGAGTCCTGATATTTTTCTGGGTAAATAGTATTATTTGTTCAAAAGTGTTTATTTCAGATACCTGTATCTGTTTTACTGTGGGCTCTCTGTGTTTCAGGTAGCCTGGCCTCTTTTAAAGTGGTGTTTTTTTTTAAATTTGTTTTTGATGTGACTATGTGAATTGCCTTGCTCGTTTGTGGCACATAACCCCCACCCCCTTTTTTTCTTCTAAGTAAAAAGGCTACATAGATCTTGCAGAGTGTGTTTTAGGAGACTGTTTTAATCTGTTTCTGTGATTTAAATTGTGCTTAAAAACTGTCTGCCCCCTGTTTGTTTGCCTTTAAAAAAGCCCGATTTCAGAGAGCGAGGCCCAGCAGTATTCCAGTGTTTGCTTCTTAAACAATCTCTCCCTTACCTGGAAAGTAGACTCTGCTAGCTTGGAAGTGTGGATTCAGCCTGTCTGTATCCAAGGAGATTCTGAATAGAGCAGCAGCTGCCTTTTCCCCTGACCACAGGTACTGGGCTTAGCTTATTGGCTCCCTGAGTCCCTTTTGCACCTGAGCTCCGCCCGCACACCTGCTCTGGCCCCTTAAGTTTGCGGATGGAAGCCCAAGACAGCCACCTACATTTTGTGAGCCTCTGCATCTCCCCTGTGTCCTGATACAGCCCAGTGTTCAAGGATTGCAAAAAGACCTAGGTAAGGAGTCCTGAGATTTTTCTGGGTAAATAGTATTATTTGTTCAAAAGTGTTTATTTCAGCTACCTCTGTCTGTTTTACTGTGGAGCCGTGTTTCAGGCAGCCTGGCCTCTTTTAACGTGTTTTTTTTTTTTTTTTTTGCCGTGACTGTGTGAATTGTCTTCCTAGTTTGTGGCATATAACCCCCCCTTTTTTTCTTCTAAGTAAAAAGTCTACATACATCTTGCAGAGTGTGTTTGTAGGAGACTGTTTTAACATGTTTCTGTGAATTAAATTGTGATTAAAAAATGTCTGCCCCCATGTTTGTTTCCCTTCAAAAAGCCTGATTTCAGAGTGCGTGCCCAGCAGTATTCCAGAGTTTGTTTCTTAAACAATCTCTCCCTTAACTGGAAAGTAGACTCTGCTAGCTTGAAAGTGTGGATTCAGCCTGTCTGTATCCAAGGAGATTCTGAATAGAGCAGCAGCTGCCTTTCCCCCTGACCACAGGGTCTGGGCTTAGCTGATTGGCTCTCTGAGTCCCTGTTGCACCTGAGCCCTGCCCTCTCCACACCTGCTCTGGCCCCTTAAGTTTGTGGAGGGAAGCCCAAGACAGCCACCTCCATTTTGTGAGCCTCTGCATCTTCCCTGTGTCCTGATACAGCCCAATGTTCAAGGATTGCAAAAAGACCTAGGAAAGTAGCCCTGAGATTTTTCTTGGTAAATAGTATTATTTGTTCAAAAGTGTTTATTTCAGCTACCTCTGTCTGTTTTACTGTGGAGCCGTGTTTCAGGCAGCCTGGCCTCTTTTAAAGTGGTGTTTGTTTTATTTTATTTGTTTTTGCCGTGACTGTGTGAATTGTCTTCCTAGTTTGTGGCATATAACCCCCCCTTTTTTTTCTTCTAAGTAAAAAGGCTACATACATCTTGCAGAGTGTGTTTGTAAGAGACTGTTTTAATCTGTTTCTGTGATTTCAATTGTGCTTAAAAACTGTCTTCCCCCCTGTTTGTTTGCCTTTAAAAAAGTCTGATTTCAGAGTGCGCGCCCAGCAGTATTCCAGAGTTTGTTTCTTAAACAATCTCTCCCTTACCTGGAAAGTAGACTCTGCTTGCTTGGAAGTGGGGATTCAACCTGTCTGTATCCAAGGAGATTCAGAATAGAGCAGCAGCTGCCCTCCCCGCTGACCACAGGGACTGGACTTAGCTGATTGGCTCCCTGACTCCCTGTTGCCCCTGAGTCCCACCGCCCCATACCTGGTCTGGCCCCTTAAGTTTGTGGAGGGAAGCCCAAGACATCCACCTCCATTTTGTGAGCCTCTGCATCTCCCCTGTGTCCTGATACAGCCCAGTGTTCAAGGATTGCAAAAAGACCTAGGTAAGGAGTCCTGAGATTTTTCTGGGTAAATAGTACTATTTGTTCAAAAGTGTTTATTTCAACTACCTGTGTCTGTTTTACTGTGGACTCTGTGTTTCAGGCAGCCTTGCTTCTTTTAAAGTGGTGTTTTTTTTTTTTAATTGTTTTTGCCGTGACTGTGTGAATTGCCTTGCTTGTTTGTGGCACATAACTCCACCCCCCTTTTTTTCTTCTATGTAAAAAGGCTACATACATCTTGCAGAGTGTGTTTTCAGGAAACTGTTTAATCTGTTTCTGTGATTTAAATTGTGCTTAAAAACTGTCTGCTCCCCTGTTTGTTTGCCTTTAAAAAGCCTGATTTCAGAGTGAGCGCCCAGTAGTTTTCCAGAGTTTGTTTCTTAAATATCTCTACCTTACCTGGAAAGTAGTCTCTGCTAGCTTCGAAGTATGGATTCAGCCTGTCTGTATCCAAGGAGATTCTGAATAGAGCAGCAGCTGCCTTTCCCCCTGACCACAGGGACTGGACTTAGCTGATTGGCTCCCTGAGTCCCTGTTGCACCCGAGCCCCGCCCCCCCACATCAGCTCTGGGCCCTTAAGTTTGTGGAGGGAAGCCCAAGACAGCCACCTCCATTTTGTGAGCCTCTGCATCTTCCCTGTGTCCTGATACAGCCCAGTGTTCAAGGATTGCAAAAAGACCTAGGTAAGGAGTCCTGAGATTTCTCTGGGTAAATAGTATTATTTGTTCAAAAGTGTTTATTTCAGATACCTATGTCTGTTTTACTGTGGGCTCTCTGTGTTTCAGGAAGTCTGGCCTCTTTTAAAGTGGTGTTTTTTTTAAATTTGTTTTTGCCATGACTATGTGAATTGCCTTGCTAGTTTGTGGCACATAACCCCCACCCCCCTTTTTTCTTCTAAGTAAAAAGGCTACATACATCTTGCAGAGTGTGTTTTAGGAGACTGTTTTATTCTGTTTCTGTGATTTAAATTGTGCTTAAAAACTGTCTGCCCCCCTGTTTGTTTGCCTTTAAAAAAGCCCGATTTCAGAGTGCGAGGCCCAGCAGTATTCCAGTGTTTGTTTCTTAAACAATCTCTCCCTTACCTGGAAAGTAGACTCTGCTAGCTTGGAAGTGTGGATTCAGCCTGTCTGTATCCAAGGAGATTCTGAATAGAGCAGCAGCTGCCTTTCCCCCTGACCACAGGGATTGGGGTTAGCTTATTGGCTCCCTGAGTCCCTGTTGCACCTGAGCTCCGCCCCCGCACACCTGCTCTGGCCCCTTAAGTTTGCGGATGGAAGCCCAAGACAGCCACCTCCATTTTGTGAGCCTCTGCATCTCCCCTGTGTCCTGATACAGCCCAGTGTTCAAGGATTGCAAAAAGACCTAGGTAAGGAGCCCTGAGATTTTTCTGGGTAAATAGTATTATTTGTTCAAAAGTGTTTATTTCAGCTACCTGTGTCTGTTTTACTGTGGACTCTCTGTGTTTCAGGCTGCCTGGCCTCTTTTAAAGTGTTGTTTTTTTTAAAGTTCGTTTTTGATGTGACTGTGTAAATTGCCTTGCTAGTTTGTGGCACATTACTCCACCCTCCCTTTTTTTCTTCTAAGTAAAAAGGCTACATACATCTTGCAGAGTGTGTTTTTAGGAGACAGTTTTAATCTGTTTCTGTGATTTAAATTGCGCTTAAAAACTGTCTGCCCCCCTGTTTGTTTGCCTTTAAAAAAGCTTGATTTCAGAGTGCGCGCCCAGCAGTATTCCAGAGTTTGTTTCTTAAACAATCTCTCCCTTACCTGGAAAGTAGACTCTGCTAGCTTGGAAGTGTGGATTCAGCCTGTCTGTATCCAAGGAGATTCTGAATAGAGCAGCAGCTGCCTTCCCCCCTGACCACAGGGACTGGACTTAGCTGATTGGCTCCCTGAGTCCCTGTTGCTCCAGAGCCCCGCCCCCCCACATCAGCTCTGGGCCCTTAAGTTTGCGGAGGGAAGCCCAAGACAGCCACCTCCATTTTGTGAGCCTCTGCATCTCCCCTGTGTCTTGATACAGCCCAGTGTTCAAGGATTGCAAAAAGACCTAGGTAAGGAGTCCTGATATTTTTCTGGGTAAATAGTATTATTTGTTCAAAAGTGTTTATTTCAGATACCTTTGTCTGTTTTACTGTGGGCTCTCTGTGTTTCAGGTAGCCTGGCCTCTTTTAAAGTGGTGTTTTTTTTTAAATTTGTTTTTGATGTGACTATGTGAATTGCCTTGTTAGTTTGTGGCACATAACACCCACCCCCTTTTTTTCTTCTAAGTAAAAAGGCTACATACATCTTGCAGAGTGTGTTTTAGGAGACTGTTTTAATCAGTTTCTCTGATTTAAATTGTGCTTAAAAACTGTCTGCCCCCCTGTTTGTTTGCCTTTAAAAAAGCCTGATTTCAGAGTGTGAGGCCCAGCAGTATTCCAGTGTTTGTTTCTTAAACAATCTCTCCCTTACCTGGAAAGTAGACTCTGCTTGCTTGGAAGTGTGGATTCAGCCTGTCTGTATCCAAGCAGATTCTGAATAGAGCAGCAGCTGCCTTTCCCCCTGACCACAGGGACTGGGCTTAGCTTATTGGTTCCCTAAGTCCCTGTTGCACCCGAGCCCCGCCCCCCCCACATCAGCTCTGGGCCCTTAAGTTTGTGGAGGGAAGCCCAAGACAGCCACCTCCATTTTGTGAGCCTCTGCATCTTCCCTGTGTCCTGATACAGCCCAGTGTTCAAGGATTGCAAAAAGACCTAGGTAAGGAGTCCTGAGATTTCTCTGGGTAAATAGTATTATTTGTTCAAAAGTGTTTATTTCAGATACCCGTGTCTGTTTTACTGTGGGCTCTCTGTGTTTCAGGAAGTCTGGCCTCTTTTAAAGTCGTGTTTTTTTTTTATATTTGTTTTTGCCATGACTATGTGAATTGCCTTGCTAGTTTGTGGCACATAACCCCCACCCCCCTTTTTTCTTCTAAGTAAAAAGGCTACATACATCTTGCAGAGTGTGTTTTAGGAGACTGTTTTAATCTGTTTCTGTGATTTAAATTGTGCTTAAAAACTGTCTGCCCCCCTGATTGTTTGCCTTTAAAAAAGCCCGATTTCAGAGTGCGAGGCCCAGCAGTATTCCAGTGTTTGTTTCTTAAACAATCTCTCCCTTACCTGGAAAGTAGACTCTGCTAGCTTGGAAGTGTGGATTCAGCCTGTCTGTATCCAAGGAGATTCTGAATAGAGCAGCAGCTGCCTGTCCCCCTGACCACAGGGATTGGGGTTAGCTTATTGGCTCCCTGAGTCCCTGTTGCACCTGAGCTCCGCCCCCGCACACCTGCTCTGGCCCCTTAAGTTTGCGGATGGAAGCCCAAGACAGCCACCTCCATTTTGTGAGCCTCTGCATCTCCCCTGTGTCCTGATACAGCCCAGTGTTCAAGGATTGCAAAAAGACCTAGGTAAGGAGCCCTGAGATTTTTCTGGGTAAATAGTATTATTTGTTCAAAAGTGTTTATTTCAGCTACCTGTGCCTGTTTTACTGTGGACTCTCTGTGTTTCAGGCTGCCTGGCCTCTTTTAAAGTGTTGTTTTTTTTAAAGTTCGTTTTTGATGTGACTGTGTGAATTGCCTTGCTCTAGTTTGTGACACATTACTCCACCCTCCCTTTTTTTCTTCTAAGTAAAAAGGTTACATACATCTTGCAGAGTGTGTTTTTAGGAGACAGTTTTAATCTGTTTCTGTGATTTAAATTGTGCTTAAAAACTGTCTGCCCCCCTGTTTGTTTGCCTTTAAAAAAGCTTGATTTCAGAGTGCGCACCCAGCAGTATTCCAGAGTTTGTTTCTTAAACAATCTCTCCCTTACCTGGAAAGTAGACTCTGCTAGCTTGGAAGTGTGGATTCAGCCTGTCTGTATCCAAGGAGATTCTGAATAGAGCAGCAGCTGCCTTCCCCCCTGACCACAGGGACTGGACTTAGCTGATTGGCTCCCTGAGTCCCTGTTGCTCCAGAGCCCCGCCCCCCCACATCAGGTCTGGGCCCTTAAGTTTGCGGAGGGAAGCCCAAGACAGCCACCTCCATTTTGTGAGCCTCTGCATCTCCCCTGTGTCCTGATACAGCCCAGTGTTCAAGGATTGCAAAAAGACCTAGGTAAGGAGTCCTGATATTTTTCTGGGTAAATAGTATTATTTGTTCAAAAGTGTTTATTTCAGATACCTGTGTCTGTTTTACTGTGGGCTCTCTGTGTTTCAGGTAGCCTGGCCTCTTTTAAAGTGGTGTTTTTTTTTAAATTTGTTTTTGATGTGACTATGTGAATTGCCTTGTTAGTTTGTGGCACATAACACCCACCCCCTTTTTTTCTTCTAAGTAAAAAGGCTACATACATCTTGCAGAGTGTGTTTTAGGAGACTGTTTTAATCAGTTTCTCTGATTTAAATTGTGCTTAAAAACTGTCTGCCCCCCTGTTTGTTTGCCTTTAAAAAAGCCTGATTTCAGAGTGTGAGGCCCAGCAGTATTCCAGTGTTTGTTTCTTAAACAATCTCTCCCTTACCTGGAAAGTAGACTCTGCTTGCTTGGAAGTGTGGATTCAGCCTGTCTGTATCCAAGGAGATTCTGAATAGAGCAGCAGCTGCCTTTCCCCCTGACCACAGGGACTGGGCTTAGCTTATTGGTTCCCTGAGTCCCTGTTGCACCCGAGCCCCGCCCCCCCACATCAGCTCTGGGCCCTTAAGTTTGTGGAGGGAAGCCCAAGACAGCCACCTCCATTTTGTAAACCTCCGCATCTTCCCTGTGTCCTGATACAGCCCAGTGTTCAAGGATTGCAAAAAGACCTAGGTAAGGAGTCCTGAGATTTCTCTGGGTAAATAGTATTATTTGTTCAAAAGTGTTTATTTCAGCTACCTGTGTCTGTTTTACTGTGGGCTCTCTGTGTTTCAGGAAGTCTGGCCTCTTTTAAAGTGGTGTTTTTTTTTAAATTTGTTTTTGCCATGACTATGTGAATTGCCTTGCTAGTTTGTGGCACATAAATCCCACCCCCCTTTTTTCTTCTAAGTAAAAAGGCTACATACATCTTGCAGAGTGTGTTTTAGGAGACTGTTTTAATCTGTTTCTGTGATATAAATTGTGCTTAAAAACTGTCTGCCCCCCTGTTTGTTTGCCTTTAAAAAAGCCCGATTTCAGAGTGCGAGGCCCAGCAGTATTCCAGTGTTTGTTTCTTAAACAATCTCTCCCTTACCTGGAAATGAAACTCTGCTAGCTTGGAAGTGTGGATTCAGCCTGTCTGTATCCAAGGAGATTCTGAATAGAGCAGCAGCTGCCTTTCCCCCTGACCACAGGGACTAGACTTAGCTGATTGGCTCCCTGACTCCCTGTTGCCCCTGAGTCCCACCGCCCCATACCTGGTCTGGCCCCTTAAGTTTGTGGAGGGAAGCCCAAGACATCCACCTCCATTTTGTGAGCCTCTGCATCTCCCCTGTGTCCTGATACAGCCCAACGTTCAAGGATTGCAAAAAGACCTAGGTAAGGAGTCCTGAGATTTTTCTGGGTAAATAGTATTATTTGTTCAAAAGTGTTTATTTCAACTACCTGTGTCTGTTTTACTGTGGACTCTCTGTGTTTCAGGCAGCCTTGCTTCTTTTAAAGTGGTGTTTTTTTTTTTAAATTGTTTTTGCCATGACTGAGTGAATTGCCTTGCTAGTTTGTGGCACATAAACACCCCCCTTTTTTTCTTCTAAGTAAAAAGGCTACATACCTCTTGCAGAGTGTGTTTGTAGGAGACTGTTTTAACATGTTTCTGTGAATTAAATTGTGCTTAAAAACTGTCTGCCCCCCTGTTTGTTTCCCTTCAAAAAGCCTGATTTCAGAGTGCGCGCCCAGCAGTATTCCAGAGTTTGTTTCTTAAACAATCTCTCTCTTACCTGGAAAGTAGACTCTGCTAGCTTGGAAGTGTGGATTCAGCCTGTCTGTATCCAAGGAGATTCTGAATAGAGCAGCAGCTGCCTTTCCCCCTGACCACAGGGACTAGACTTAGCTGATTGGCTCCCTGACTCCCTGTTGCCCCTGAGTCCCACCGCCCCATACCTGGTCTGGCCCCTTAAGTTTGTGGAGGGAAGCCCAAGACATCCACCTCCATTTTGTGAGCCTCTGCATCTCCCCTGTGTCCTGATACAGCCCAACGTTCAAGGATTGCAAAAAGACCTAGGTAAGGAGTCCTGAGATTTTTCTGGGTAAATAGTATTATTTGTTCAAAAGTGTTTATTTCAACTACCTGTGTCTGTTTTACTGTGGACTCTCTGTGTTTCAGGCAGCCTTGCTTCTTTTAAAGTGGTGTTTTTTTTTTTCAATTGTTTTTGCCATGACTGAGTGAATTGCCTTGCTAGTTTGTGGCACATAAACCCCCCCCTTTTTTTCTTCTAAGTAAAAAGGCTACATACCTCTTGCAGAGTGTGTTTGTAGGAGACTGTTTTAACATGTTTCTGTGAATTAAATTGTGCTTAAAAACTGTCTGCCCCCCTGTTTGTTTCCCTTCAAAAAGCCTGATTTCAGAGTGCGCGCCCAGCAGTATTCCAGAGTTTGTTTCTTAAACAATCTCTCTCTTACCTGGAAAGTAGACTCTGCTAGCTTGGAAGTGTGGATTCAGCCTGTCTGTATCCAAGGAGATTCTGAATAGAGCAGCAGCTGCCTTTCCCCCTGACCACAGGGACTAGACTTAGCTGATTGGCTCCCTGACTCCCTGTTGCCCCTGAGTCCCACCACCCCATACCTGGTCTGGCCCCTTAAGTTTGTGGAGGGAAGCCCAAGACATCCACCTCCATTTTGTGAGCCTCTGCATCTCCCCTGTGTCCTGATACAGCCCAACGTTCAAGGATTGCAAAAAGACCTAGGTAAGGAGTCCTGAGATTTTTCTGGGTAAATAGTATTATTTGTTCAAAAGTGTTTATTTCAACTACCTGTGTCTGTTTTACTGTGGACTCTCTGTGTTTCAGGCAGCCTTGCTTCTTTTAAAGTGGTGTTTTTTTTTTTTTATTGTTTTTGCCGTGACTGTGTGAATTGCCTTGCTAGTTTGTGGCACATAACTCCACCCCCCTTTTTTTCTTCTATGTAAAAAGGCTACATACATCTTGCAGAGTGTGTTTTCAGGAAACTGTTTAATCTGTTTCTGTGATTTAAATAGTGCCTAAAAACTCTCTGCTCCCCTGTTTGTTTGCCTTTAAAAAGCCTGATTTCATAGTGAGTGCCCAGTAGTTTTCCAGAGTTTGTTTCTTAAATATCTCTACCTTACCTGGAAAGTAGTCTCTGATAGCTTGCAAGTATGGATTCAGCCTGTCTGTATCCAAGGAGATTCTGAATAGAGCAGCAGCTGCCTTTCCCCCTGACCACAGGGATTGGGCTTAGCTTATTGGCTCCCTGAGTCCCTGTTGCACCTGAGCTCCGCCCCCGCACACCTGCTCTGGCCCCTTAAGTTTGTGGATGGAAGCCCAAGACAGCCACCTCCATTTTGTGAGCCTCTGCATCTCCCCTGTGTCCTGATACAACCCAGTGTTCAAGGATTGCAAAAAGACCTAGGGAAGGAGCCCTGAGATTTTTCTGGGTAAATAGTATTATTTGTTCAAAAGTGTTTATTTCAGCTACCTGTGTCTGTTTTACTGTGGACTCTCTGTGTTTCAGGCTGCCTGGCCTCTTTTAAAGTGTTGTTTTTTTTAAAGTTTGTTTTTGATGTGACTGTGTGAATTGCCTTGCTAGTTTGTGGCACATTGCTCCACCCTCCCTTTTTTTCTTCTAATTAAAAAGGCTACATACATCTTGCAGAGTGTGTTTTTAGGAGACAGTTTAAATCTGTTTCTGTGATTTAAATTGTGCTTAAAACTGTCTGCCCCCCTGATTGTTTGCCTTTAAAAAAGCTTGATTTCAGAGTGCGCGCCCAGCAGTATTCCAGAGTTTGTTTCTTAAACAATCTCTCCCTTACCTGGAAAGTAGACTCTGCTAGCTTGGAAGTGTGGATTCAGCCTGTCTGTATCCAAGGAGATTCTGAATAGAGCAGCAGCTGCCTTTCCCCCTGACCACAGGGACTGGACTTAGCTGATTGGCTCCCTGAGTCCCTGTTGCACCTGAGCCCCGCCCCCCCCACATCAGCTCTGGGCCCTTAAGTTTGCGGAGGGAATCTCAAGACAGCCACCTCCATTTTGTGAGCCTCTGCATCTCCCCTGTGTCCTGATACAGCCCAGTGTTCAAGGATTGCAAAAAGACCTAGGTAAGGAGTCCTGATATTTTTCTGGGTAAATAGTATTATTTGTTCAAAAGTGTTTATTTCAGATACCTGTATCTGTTTTACTGTGGGCTCTCTGTGTTTCAGGTAGCCTGGCCTCTTTTAAAGTGGTGTTTTTTTAAAATTTGTTTTTGATGTGACTGTGTGAACTGCTTTGCTAGTTTGTGGCACATTACTCCACCCTCCCTTTTTTTCTTCTAAGTAAAAAGGCTACATACATCTTGCAGAGTGTGTTTTTAGGAGACAGTTTTAATCTGTTTCTGTGATTTAAATTGTGCTTAAAACTGTCTGCCCCCCTGATTGTTTGCCTTTAAAAAAGCTTGATTTCAGAGTGCGCGCCCAGCAGTATTCCAGAGTTTGTTTCTTAAACAATCTCTCCCTTACCTGGAAAGTAGACTCTGCTAGCTTGGAAGTGTGGATTCAGCCTGTCTGTATCCAAGGAGATTCTGAATAGAGCAGCAGCTGCCTTTCCCCCTGACCACAGGGACTGGACTTAGCTGATTGGCTCCCTGAGTCCCTGTTGCACCTGAGCCGCGCCCTCCCCACATCAGCTCTGGGCCCTTAAGTTTGCGGAGGGAATCTCAAGACAGCCACCTCCATTTTGTGAGCCTCTGCATCTCCCCTGTGTCCTGATACAGCCCAGTGTTCAAGGATTGCAAAAAGACCTAGGTAAGGAGCCCTGAGATTTTTCTGGGTAAATAGTATTATTTGTTCAAAAGTATTTATTTCAGCTACATGGGTCTCTTTTACTGTGGACTCTGTGTTTCACGCAGCCTGGCCTCTTTTAAGGTGGTGTCTTTGTTTAGTTTGTTTTTGCTGTGAATGTGTGAATTGCCTTGCTAGTTTGTGGCACATCACCCCCCCTTTTTTTCTTCTAAGTAAAAAGGCTACATACATCTTTCAGGGTGTGTTTTAGGAGACTGTTTTAATCTGTTTCTGTGATTTAAATTGTGCTTAAAAACTGTCTGCCCCCCTTTTTGTTTGCCTTTAAAAAAGCTTGATTTCAGAGTGTGCACCCAGCAGTATTCCAGAGTTTGTTTCTTAAACAATATCTCCCTTACCTGGAAAGTAGACTCTGCTTGCTTGGAAGTGTGGATTCAGCCTGTCTGTATCCAAGGAGATTCAGAATAGAGCAGCAGCTGCCCTTCCCCCTGACCACAGGGACTGGACTTAGCGGATTGGCTCCCTGACTCCCTGTTGACCCTGAGCCCCGCCGCCCCATACCTGGTCTGGCCCCTTAAGTTTGTAGAGGGAAGCCCAAGACATCCACCTCCATTTTGTGAGCCTCTGCATCTCTCCTGTGTCCTGATACAGCCCAGTGTTCAAGGATTGCAAAAAGACCTAGGTAAGGAGTCCTGAGATTTTTCTGGGTAAATAGTATTATTTGTTCAAGAGTGTTTATTTCAACTACCTGTATCTGTTTTACTGTGGACTCTCTGTGTTTCAGGCAGCCTTGATTCTCTTAAAGTGGTGTTTTAAAAAAATAATAGTTTTTGCCGTGACAGTGTGAATTGCCTTGCTAGTTTGTGGCACATAACTCCACCCCCCTTTTTTTCTTCTAAGTAAAAAGGCTACATACATCTTGCAGAGTGTGTTTTCAGGAAACTGTTTAATCTGTTTCTGTGATTTAAATTGTGCTTAAAAACTGTCTGCCCACCTGTTTGTTTGCCTTTAAAAAAGCCTGATTTCAGAGTGAGTGCCCAGCAGTATTCCAGAGTTTGTTTCTTAAACATCTCTACCTTACCTGGAAAGTAGTCTCTGCTAGCTTGAAAGTATGGATTCAGCCTGTCTGTATCCAAGGAGATTCAGAATAGAGCAGCAGCTGCCTTTCCCCCTGACCACAGGGACTGGACTTAGCTGATTGGCTCCCTGAGTCCCTGTTGCACCTGAGCCCCGCCCGCCCACATCAGCTCTGGGCCCTTAAGTTTGTGGTGGGAAGCCCAAGACGGCCACCTCCATTTTGTGAGCCTCTGCATCTCCCCTGTGTCCTGATACAGCCCAGTGTTCAAGGATTGCAAAAAGACCTAGCTAAGGAGTCCTGAGATTTTTCTGGGTAAATAGTATTATTTGTTCAAAAGTGTTTATTTCAGCTACCTGTGTCTGTTTTACTGTGGACTGTCTGTGTTTCAGGCAGCCTGGCCTCTTTTAAAGTATTGTTTTTTTTAAAGTTTGTTTTTGCTGTGACTGTGTGAATTGCCTTGCTAGTTTGTGGCACATTACTCCACCCTCCCTTTTTGTTCTTCTAAGTAAAAAGGCTACATACATCTTGCAGAGTGTGTTTTAGGAGACTGTTTTAATCTGTTTCTGTGATTTCAATTGTGCTTAAAAACTGTCGCCCCCCCTGTTTGTTTGCCTTTAAAAAATCCTGATTTCAGAGTGTGAGGCCCAGCAGTATTCCAGTGTTTGTTTCTTAAACAATCTCTCCCTTACCTGGAAAGTTGACTCTGCTAGCTTGGAAGTATGGATTTAGCCTGTCTGTATCCAAGGGGATTCTGAATAGAGTAGCAGCAGCCTTTCCCCCTGACCACAGGGACTGGACTTAGCTGATTGGCTCCCTGAGTCGCTGTTGCACCTGAGCACCGCCACCCCACACCTGGTCTGGCCCCTTTAGTTTGTGGAGGGAAGCCCAAGACAGCCACCTCCATTTTGTGAGCCTCTGCATCTCCCCTGTGTCCTGATACAGCCCAGTGTTCAAGGATTGCAAAAAGACCTAGGTAAGGAGTCCTGAGATTTTTCTGGGTAAATAGTATTATTTGTTCAAAAGTGTTTATTTCAGCTACCTGTGTCTGTGTTACTGTGGACTCTGTGTTTCAGGCAGCCTGGCCTCTTTTAAAGCAGTATTTTTAAAAAACAATGTTTTTGTCGTGACTGAGTGAATTGCCTTGCTAGTTTGTGGCACATAAACCCCCCCCTTTTTTTCTCCCAAGTAAAAAGGCTACATACATCTTGCAGAGTGTGTTTTTAGGAGATTGTTTTAACCTGTTTCTGTGAATTAAATTGTGCTTAAAAACTGTCTTCCCCCCTGTTTGTTTCCCTTCAAAAAGCCTGATTTCAGAGTGCGCGCCCAGCAGTATTCCAGAGTTTGTTTCTTAAACAATCTCTCCCTTACCTGGAAAGTAGACTCTGCTAGCTTGGAAGTGTGGATTCAGCCTGTCTGTATCCAAGGAGATTCTGAATAGAGCAGCAGCTGCCTTTCCCCCTGACCACAGGGACTAGACTTAGCTGATTGGCTCCCTGACTCCCTGTTGCCCCTGAGTCCCACCGCCCCATACCTGGTCTGGCCCCTTAAGTTTGTGGAGGGAAGCCCAAGACAGCCACCTCCATTTTGTGAGCCTCTGCCTCTCCCCTGTGTCCTGATACAGCCCAGTGTTCAAGGATTGCAAAAAGACCTAGGTAAGGAGCCCTGAGATTTTTCTGGGTAAATAGTACTATTTCTTCAAAAGTGTTTATTTCAGCTACATGTGTCTGTTTTACTGTGGACTCTCTGTGTTTCAGGGAGCCTGGCCTCTTTTAAGGTGGTGTTTTTGTTTAATTTGTTTTTGCAGTGACTGTGTGAATTGCCTTGCTAGTTTGTGGCACATCACCCCCCCTTTTTTATTTCTAAGTAAAAAGGCTACATACATCTTGCAGAGTGTGTTTTTAGGAGACTGTTTTAATCTGTTTCTGTGATTTAAATTGTGCTTAAAAACTGTCTGCCCCCCTGGCTCTTTGCCTTTAAAAAACTCTGATTTCAGAGTGCGCGCCCAGCAGTATTCCAGAGTTTGTTTCTTAAACAATCTCTCCCTTACCTAGAAAGTAGACTCTGCTTGCTTGGAAGTGTGGATTCAGCCTGTCTGCATCCAAGGAGATTCAGAATAGAGCAGCAGCTGCCCTTCCCCCTGACCACAGGGACTGGACTTAGCTGATTGGCTCCCTGACTCCCTGTTGCCCCTGAGTCCCACCGCCCCATACCTGGTCTGGCCCCGTAAGTTTGAGGAGGGACGCCCAAGACAGCCACCTCCATTTTGTGAGCCTCTGCATCTCCCCTGTGTTCTGATACAGCCCAGTGTTCAAGGATTGCAAAAAGACCTAGGTAAGGAGCCCTGAGATTTTTCTGGGTAAATAGTATTATTTGTTCAAAAGTGTTTATTTCAGCTACCTGTGTCTGTTTTACTGTGGACTGTCTGTGTTTCAGGCAGCCTGGCCTCTTTTAAAGTATTGTTTTTTAAAAGTTTTTTTTGCTGTGACTGTGTGAATTGCCTTGCTAGTTTGTGGCACATAACTCCACCCCCATTTTTTTTCTTCTAAGTAAAAAGGCTACATACATCTTGCAGAGTGTGTTTTTAGGAGACTGTTTTAATCTGTTTCTGTGACTTAAATTGTGCTTAAAAACTTTCTGCCCCCCCTGTTTGTTTGCCTTTAAAAAAGCCTTATTTCAGAGTGAGCGCCGAGCAGTATTCCAGGGTTTGTTTCTTAAACAATCTCTCGCTTACCTGGAAAGTAGACTCTGCTAGCTTCGAAGTGTGGATTCAGCCTGTCTGTATCCAAGGAGATTCTGAATAGAGCAGCAGCTGCCTTTCCCCCTGACCACAGGGACTGGACTTAGCTAATTGGCTCCCTGACTCCCTGTTGCACCTGAGCTCTGCCCCCCCAACACCTGCTCTGGCCCCTTAAGTTTGCAGAGGGAATCTCAAGACAGCCAACTCCATTTTGTGAGCCTCTGCATCTCCCCTGTGTCCTGATACAGCCCAGTGTTCAAGGATTGCAAAAAGAACTAGGTAAGGAGCCCTGAGATTTTTCTGTGTAAATAGTATTATTAGTTCAAAAGTGTTTATTTCAGCTTCCTCTGTCTGTTTTACCATGGACTCTGTGTTTCAGGCAGCCTGGTCTCTTTTACAGTGGTTGTTTTTTTTTAAATTTGTTTTTGCCGTGACTCTGTGAATTGTCTTCCTTCTTTGTGGCATATAACCCCCCCTTTTTTTCTTCTAAGTAAAAAGGCTACATACATCTTGCAGAGTGTGTTTGTAGGAGACTGTTTTAATCTGTTTCTGTGATTGATATTGTGCTTAAAAACTGTCTGCCCCCCTGTTTCTTTGCCTTTAAAAAACTCTGATATCAGAGTGCGCGCCCAGCAGTATTCCAGAGTTTGTTTCTTAAACAATCTCTCCCTTACCTGGAAAGTAGACTCTGCTAGCTTGGAAGTGTGGATTCAGCCTGTCTGTATTCAAGGAGATTCTGAATAGAGCAGCAACAGCCCTTCCCCCTGACCACAGGGACTGGACTTAGCTGATTGGCTCCCTTACTCCCTGTTGCCCCTGAGCCCCGCCGCCCCATACCTGGTCTGGCCCGTTAAGTTTGTGGAGGGAAGCCCAAGACATCCACCTCCATTTTGTGAGTCTCTGCATCTCCCCTGTGTCTTGATACAGCCCAGTGTTCAAGGATTGCAAAAAGACCTAGGTAAGGAGTCCTGAGATTTTTCTGGGTAAATAGAATTATTTGTTCAAAAGTGTTTATTTCAACTACCTGTGTCTGTTTTATTGTGGACTCTGTGTTTTAGGCAGCCTTGCTTCTTTTAAAGTGGTGTTTTAAAAAAAAAAAGTTTTTTGCCGTGACTGTGTGAATTGCCTTGCTAGTTTGTGACACATAACTCAACCTCACCTTTTTTTCTTCTAAGTAAAAAGGCTACATACATCTTGCAGAGTGTGTTTTCAGGAAACTGTTTAATCTGTTTCTGTGATTTAAATTGTGCTTAAAAACTGTCTGCCCTCCTGTTTGTTTGCCTTTAAAAAAGCCTGATTTCAGAGTGAGCGCCCAGCAGTATTCCAGAGTTTGTTTCTTAAACATCTCTACCTTACCTGGAAAGTAGTCTCTGCTAGCTTGGAAGTATGGACTCAGCCTGTCTGTATCCAAGGAGATTCTGAATAGAGCAGCAGCTGCCTTTCCCCCTGACCACAGGGACTGGACTTAGCTGATTGGCTCCCTGAGTCCCTGTTGCACCCGAGCCCCGCCCCCCCACATCAGCTCTGGGCCCTTAAGTTTGTGGAGGGAATCTCAAGACAGCCACCTCCATTTTGTGAGCCTCTGCATCTCCCCTGTGTCCTGATACAGCCCAGTGTTCAAGGATTGCAAAAAGACCTAGGTAAGGAGTCCTGAGATTTTTCTGGGTAAATAGTATTATTTGTTCAAAAGTGTTTATTTCAGATACCTGTGTCTGTTTTACTGTGGACTCTCTGTGTTTCAGGGAGCCTGGCGTCTTTCAAAGTGGTGTTTTTTTTTTTTAATTTGTGTTTGCCGTGACTGTGTGAATTGCCTTGCTAGTTTGTGGCACATAACCCATACCCCCCTTTTTTCTTCTAAGTAAAAAGGCTACATACATCTTGCAGAGTGTGTTTTAGGAGACTGTTTTAATCTGTTTCTGTGATTTAAATTGTGCTTAAAAACTGCCTGCGCCCCTGTTTGTTTGCCTTCAAAAAAGCCCGATTTCAGAGTTTGAGGCCCAGCAGTATTCCAGTGTTTGTTTCTTAAACAATCTCTCCCTTACCTGGAAAATATACTTTGCTAGCTTGGAAGTGTGGATTCAGCCTGTCTGTATCCAAGGAGATTCTGAATAGAGCAGCAGCTGCCTTTCCCCCTGACCACAGGGACTGGACATAGCTGATTGGCTCCCTGAGTCCCTGTTGCACCCGAGCCCCGCCCCCCCCACATCAGCTCTGGGCCCTTAAGTTTGCGGAGGGAATCTCAAGACAGCCACCTCTATTTTGTGAGCCTCTGCATCTCCCCTGTGTCCTGATACAGCCCAGTGTTCAAGGATTGCAAAAAGACCTAGGTAAGGAGCCCTGAGATTTTTCTGGGTAAATAGTATTATTTGTTCAAAAGTATTTATTTCAGCTACATGGGTCTCTTTTACTGTGGACTCTGTGTTTCACGCAGCCTAGCCTCTTTTAAGGTGGTGTCTTTGTTTAGTTTGTTTTTGCTGTGAATGTGTGAATTGCCTTGCTAGTTTGTGGCACATCACCCCCCCTTTTTTTCTTCTAAGTAAAAAGGCTACATACATCTTTCAGGGTGTGTTTTAGGAGACTGTTTTAATCTGTTTCTGTGATTTAAATTGTGCTTAAAAACTGTCTGCCCCCCTTTTTGTTTGCCTTTAAAAAAGCTTGATTTCAGAGTGTGCACCCAGCAGTATTCCAGAGTTTGTTTCTTAAACATCTCTACCTTACCTGGAAAGTAGTCTCTGCTAGCTTGGAAGTATGGACTCAGCCTGTCTGTATCCAAGGAGATTCTGAATAGAGCAGCAGCTGCCTTTCCCCCTGACCACAGGGACTGGACTTAGCTGATTGGCTCCCTGAGTCCCTGTTGCACCCGAGCACCGCCCCCCCACATCAGCTCTGGGCCCTTAAGTTTGTGGAGGGAATCTCAAGACAGCCACCTCCATTTTGTGAGCCTCTGCATCTCCCCTGTGTCCTGATACAGCCCAGTGTTCAAGGATTGCAAAAAGACCTAGGTAAGGAGTCCTGAGATTTTTCTGGGTAAATAGTATTATTTGTTCAAAAGTGTTTATTTCAGATACCTGTGTCTGTTTTACTGTGGACTCTCTGTGTTTCAGGGAGCCTGGCGTCTTTCAAAGTGGTGTTTTTTTTTTTTAATTTGTGTTTGCCGTGACTGTGTGAATTGCCTTGCTAGTTTGTGGCACATAACCCATACCCCCCTTTTTTCTTCTAAGTAAAAAGGCTACATACATCTTGCAGAGTGTGTTTTAGGAGACTGTTTTAATCTGTTTCTGTGATTTAAATTGTGCTTAAAAACTGCCTGCCCCCCTGTTTGTTTGCCTTCAAAAAAGCCCGATTTCAGAGTTTGAGGCCCAGCAGTATTCCAGTGTTTGTTTCTTAAACAATCTCTCCCTTACCTGGAAAATATACTTTGCTAGCTTGGAAGTGTGGATTCAGCCTGTCTGTATCCAAGGAGATTCTGAATAGAGCAGCAGCTGCCTTTCCCCCTGACCACAGGGACTGGACTTAGCTGATTGGCTCCCTGAGTCCCTGTTGCACCCGAGCCCCGCCCCCCCCACATCAGCTCTGGGCCCTTAAGTTTGCGGAGGGAATCTCAAGACAGCCACCTCTATTTTGTGAGCCTCTGCATCTCCCCTGTGTCCTGATACAGCCCAGTGTTCAAGGATTGCAAAAAGACCTAGGTAAGGAGCCCTGAGATTTTTCTGGGTAAATAGTATTATTTGTTCAAAAGTATTTATTTCAGCTACATGGGTCTCTTTTACTGTGGACTCTGTGTTTCACGCAGCCTAGCCTCTTTTAAGGTGGTGTCTTTGTTTAGTTTGTTTTTGCTGTGAATGTGTGAATTGCCTTGCTAGTTTGTGGCACATCACCCCCCCTTTTTTTCTTCTAAGTAAAAAGGCTACATACATCTTTCAGGGTGTGTTTTAGGAGACTGTTTTAATCTGTTTCTGTGATTTAAATTGTGCTTAAAAACTGTCTGCCCCCCTTTTTGTTTGCCTTTAAAAAAGCTTGATTTCAGAGTGTGCACCCAGCAGTATTCCAGAGTTTGTTTCTTAAACAATATCTCCCTTACCTGGAAAGTAGACTCTGCTTGCTTGGAAGTGTGGATTCAGCCTGTCTGTATCCAAGGAGATTCAGAATAGAGCAGCAGCTGCCCTTCCCCCTGACCACAGGGACTGGACTTAGCGGATTGGCTCCCTGACTCCCTGTTGACCCTGAGCCCCGCCGCCCCATACCTGGTCTGGCCCCTTAAGTTTGTAGAGGGAAGCCCAAGACATCCACCTCCATTTTGTGAGCCTCTGCATCTCTCCTGTGTCCTGATACAGCCCAGTGTTCAAGGATTGCAAAAAGACCTAGGTAAGGAGTCCTGAGATTTTTCTGGGTAAATAGTATTATTTGTTCAAGAGTGTTTATTTCAACTACCTGTATCTGTTTTACTGTGGACTCTCTGTGTTTCAGGCAGCCTTGATTCTCTTAAAGTGGTGTTTTTAAAAAAAAATAGTTTTTGCCGTGACAGTGTGAATTGCCTTGCTAGTTTGTGGCACATAACTCCACCCCCCTTTTTTTCTTCTAAGTAAAAAGGCTACATACATCTTGCAGAGTGTGTTTTCAGGAAACTGTTTAATCTGTTTCTGTGATTTAAATTGTGCTTAAAAACTGTCTGCCCACCTGTTTGTTTGCCTTTAAAAAAGCCTGATTTCAGAGTGAGTGCCCAGCAGTATTGCAGAGTTTGTTTCTTAAACATCTCTACCTTACCTGGAAAGTAGTCTCTGCTAGCTTTAAAGTATGGATTCAGCCTGTCTGTATCCAAGGAGATTCAGAATAGAGCAGCAGCTGCCTTTCCCCCTGACCACAGGGACTGGACGTAGCTGATTGGCTCCCTGAGTCCCTGTTGCACCTGAGCCCCACCCGCCCACATCAGCTCTGGGCCCTTAAGTTTGTGGAGGGAAGCCCAAGACGGCCACCTCCATTTTGTGAGCCTCTGCATCTCCCCTGTGTCCTGATACAGCCCAGTGTTCAAGGATTGTAAAAAGACCTAGCTAAGGAGTCCTGAGATTTTTCTGGGTAAATAGTATTATTTGTTCAAAAGTGTTTATTTCAGCTACCTGTGTCTGTTTTACTGTGGACTGTCTGTGTTTCAGGCAGCCTGGCCTCTTTTAAAGTATTGTTTTTTTTAAAGTTTGTTTTTGCTGTGACTGTGTGAATTGCCTTGCTAGTTTGTGGCACATTACTCCACCCTCCCTTTTTGTTCTTCTAAGTAAAAAGGCTACATACATCTTGCAAAGTGTGTTTTAGGAGACTGTTTTAATCTGTTTCTGTGATTTAAATTGTGCTTAAAAACTGTCGCCCCCCCCCTGTTTGTTTGCCTTTAAAAAATCCTGATTTCAGAGTGTGAGGCCCAGCAGTATTCCAGTGTTTGTTTCTTAAACAATCTCTCCCTTACCTGGAAAGTTGACTCTGCTAGCTTGGAAGTATGGATTTAGCCTGTCTGTATCCAAGGGGATTCTGAATAGAGCAGCAGCAGCCTTTCCCCCTGACCACAGGGACTGGACTTAGCTGATTGGCTCCCTGAGTCGCTGTTGCACCTGAGCACCGCCACCCCACACCTGGTCTGGCCCCTTTAGTTTGTGGAGGGAAGCCCAAGACAGCCACCTCCATTTTGTGAGCCTCTGCATCTCCCCTGTGTCCTGATACAGCCCAGTGTTCAAGGATTGCAAAAAGACCTAGGTAAGGAGCCCTGAGATTTTTCTGGGTAAATAGTATTATTTGTTCAAAAGTATTTATTTCAGCTACATGGGTCTCTTTTACTGTGGACTCTGTGTTTCACGCAGCCTGGCCTCTTTTAAGGTGGTGTCTTTGTTTAGTTTGTTTTTGCTGTGAATGTGTGAATTGCCTTGCTAGTTTGTGGCACATCACCCCCCCTTTTTTTCTTCTAAGTAAAAAGGCTACATACATCTTTCAGGGTGTGTTTTAGGAGACTGTTTTAATCTGTTTCTGTGATTTAAATTGTGCTTAAAAACTGTCTGCCCCCCTTTTTGTTTGCCTTTAAAAAAGCTTGATTTCAGAGTGTGCACCCAGCAGTATTCCAGAGTTTGTTTCTTAAACAATATCTCACTTACCTGGAAAGTAGACTCTGCTTGCTTGGAAGTGTGGATTCAGCCTGTCTGTATCCAAGGAGATTCAGAATAGAGCAGCAGCTGCCCTTCCCCCTGACCACAGGGACTGGACTTAGCGGATTGGCTCCCTGACTCCCTGTTGACCCTGAGCCCCGCCGCCCCATACCTGGTCTGGCCCCTTAAGTTTGTAGAGGGAAGCCCAAGACATCCACCTCCATTTTGTGAGCCTCTGCATCTCTCCTGTGTCCTGATACAGCCCAGTGTTCAAGGATTGCAAAAAGACCTAGGTAAGGAGTCCTGAGATTTTTCTGGGTAAATAGTATTATTTGTTCAAGAGTGTTTATTTCAACTACCTGTATCTGTTTTACTGTGGACTCTCTGTGTTTCAGGCAGCCTTGATTCTCTTAAAGTGGTGTTTTAAAAAAAAAATAGTTTTTGCCGTGACAGTGTGAATTGCCTTGCTAGTTTGTGGCACATAACTCCACCCCTCTTTTTTTCTTCTAAGTAAAAAGGCTACATACATCTTACAGAGTGTGTTTTCAGGAAACTGTTTAATCTGTTTCTGTGATTTAAATTATGCTTAAAAACTGTCTGCCCACCTGTTTGTTTGCCTTTAAAAAAGCCTGATTTCAGAGTGAGTGCCCAGCAGTATTCCAGAGTTTGTTTCTTAAACATCTCTACCTTACCTGGAAAGTAGTCTCTGCTAGCTTGAAAGTATGGATTCAGCCTGTCTGTATCCAAGGAGATTCAGAATAGAGCAGCAGCTGCCTTTCCCCCTGACCACAGGGACTGGACTTAGCTGATTGGCTCCCTGAGTCCCTGTTGCACCTGAGCCCCGCCCGCCCACATCAGCTCTGGGCCCTTAAGTTTGTGGAGGGAAGCCCAAGACGGCCACCTCCATTTTGTGAGCCTCTGCATCTCCCCTGTGTCCTGATACAGCCCAGTGTTCAAGGATTCCAAAAAGACCTAGCTAAGGAGTCCTGAGATTTTTCTGGGTAATTAGTATTATTTGTTCAAAAGTGTTTATTTCAGCTACCTGTGTCTGTTTTACTGTGGACTGTCTGTGTTTCAGGCAGCCTGGCCTCTTTTAAAGTATTGTTTTTTTTAAAGTTTGTTTTTGCTGTGACTGTGTGAATTGCCTTGCTAGTTTGTGGCACATTACTCCACCCTCCCTTTTTGTTCTTCTAAGTAAAAAGGCTACATACATCTTGCAGAGTGTGTTTTAGGAGACTGTTTTAATCTGTTTCTGTGATTTCAATTGTGCTTAAAAACTGTCGCCCCCCCTGTTTGTTTGCCTTTAAAAAATCCTGATTTCAGAGTGTGAGGCCCAGCAGTATTCCAGTGTTTGTTTCTTAAACAATCTCTCCCTTACCTGGAAAGTTGACTCTGCTAGCTTGGAAGTATGGATTCAGCCTGTCTGTATCCAAGGGGATTCTGAATAGAGCAGCAGCAGCCTTTCCCCCTGACCACAGGGACTGGACTTAGCTGATTGGCTCCCTGAGTCCCTGTTGCACCTGAGCCCCGCCACCCCACACCTGGTCTGGCCCCTTTAGTTTGTGGAGGGAAGCCCAAGACAGCCACCTCCATTTTATGAGCCTCTGCATCTCCCCTGTGTCCTGATACAGCCCAGTGTTCAAGGATTGCAAAAAGACCTAGGTAAGGAGTCCTGAGATTTTTCTGGGTAAATAGTATTATTTGTTCAAAAGTGTTTATTTCAGCTACCTGTGTCTGTGTTACTGTGGACTCTGTGTTTCAGGCAGCCTGGCCTCTTTTAAAGCAGTATTTTTAAAAAACAATGTTTTTGTCGTGACTGAGTGAATTGCCTTGCTAGTTTGTGGCACATAAACCCCCCCTTTTTTTCTCCCAAGTAAAAAGGCTACATACATCTTGCAGAGTGTGTTTTTAGGAGACTGTTTTAACCTGTTTCTGTGAATTAAATTGTGCTTAAAAACTGTCTTCCCCCCTGTTTGTTTCCCTTCAAAAAGCCTGATTTCAGAGTGCGCGCCCAGCAGTATTCCAGAGTTTGTTTCTTAAACAATCTCTCCCTTACCTGGAAAGTAGACTCTGCTAGCTTGGAAGTGTGGATTCAGCCTGTCTGTATCCAAGGAGATTCTGAATAGAGCAGCAGCTGCCTTTCCCCCTGACCACAGGGACTAGACTTAGCTGATTGGCTCCCTGACTCCCTGTTGCCCCTGAGTCCCACCGCCCCATACCTGGTCTGGCCCCTTAAGTTTGTGGAGGGAAGCCCAAGACAGCCACCTCCATTTTGTGAGCCTCTGCCTCTCCCCTGTGTCCTGATACAGCCCAGTGTTCAAGGATTGCAAAAAGACCTAGGTAAGGAGCCCTGAGATTTTTCTGGGTAAATAGTACTATTTCTTCAAAAGTGTTTATTTCAGCTACATGTGTCTGTTTTACTGTGGACTCTCTGTGTTTCAGGGAGCCTGGCCTCTTTTAAGGTGGTGTTTTTGTTTAATTTGTTTTTGCAGTGACTGTGTGAATTGCCTTGCTAGTTTGTGGCACATCACCCCCCCTTTTTTATTTCTAAGTAAAAAGGCTACATACATCTTGCAGAGTGTGTTTTTAGGAGACTGTTTTAATCTGTTTCTGTGATTTAAATTGTGCTTAAAAACCGTCTGCCCCCCTGGTTCTTTGCCTTTAAAAAACTCTGATTTCAGAGTGCGCGCCCAGCAGTATTCCAGAGTTTGTTTCTTAAACAATCTCTCCCTTACCTAGAAAGTAGACTCTGCTTGCTTGGAAGTGTGGATTCAGCCTGTCTGTATCCAAGGAGATTCAGAATAGAGCAGCAGCTGCCCTTCCCCCTGACCACAGGGACTGGACTTAGCTGATTGGCTCCCTGACTCCCTGTTGCCCCTGAGTCCCACCGCACCATACCTGGTCTGGCCCCTTAAGTTTGAGGAGGGACGCCCAAGACAGCCACCTCCATTTTGTGAGCCTCTGCATCTCCCCTGTGTTCTGATACAGCCCAGTGTTCAAGGATTGCAAAAAGACCTAGGTAAGGAGCCCTGAGATTTTTCTGGGTAAATAGTATTATTTGTTCAAAAGTGTTTATTTCAGCTACCTGTGTCTGTTTTACTGTGGACTGTCTGTGTTTCAGGCAGCCTGGCCTCTTTTAAAGTATTGTTTTTTAAAGTTTTTTTTGCTGTGACTGTGTGAATTGCCTTGCTAGTTTTTGGCACATAACTCCACCCCCCTTTTTTTTCTTCTAAGTAAAAAGGCTACATACATCTTGCAGAGTGTGTTTTTAGGAGACTGTTTTAATCTGTTTCTGTGACTTAAATTGTGCTTAAAAACTTTCTGCCCCCCCTGTTTGTTTGCCTTTAAAAAAGCCTTATTTCAGAGTGAGCGCCGAGCAGTATTTCAGGGTTTGTTTCTTAAACAATCTCTCGCTTACCTGGAAAGTAGACTCTGCTGGCTTCGAAGTGTGGATTCAGCCTGTCTGTATCCAAGGAGATTCTGAATAGAGCAGCAGCTGCCTTTCCCCCTGACCACAGGGACTGGACTTAGCTAATTGGCTCCCTGACTCCCTGTTGCACCTGAGCTCTGCCCCCCCACACCTGCTCTGGCCCCTTAAGTTTGCAGAGGGAAGCCCAAGACAGCCAACTCCATTTTGTGAGCCTCTGCATCTCCCCTGTGTCCTGATACAGCCCAGTGTTCAAGGATTGCAAAAAGAACTAGGTAAGGAGCCCTGAGATTTTTCTGTGTAAATAGTATTATTAGTTCAAAAGTGTTTATTTCAGCTTCCTCTGTCTGTTTTACTGTGGACTCTGTGTTTCAGGCAGCCTGGTCTCTTTTACAGTGGTTGTTTTTAAAAAAAAAAAAATTTTGCCGTGACTCTGTGAATTGTCTTCCTTCTTTGTGGCATATAACCCCCCCCCTTTTTTTCTTCTAAGTAAAAAGGCTACATACATCTTGCAGAGTGTGTTTGTAGGAGACTGTTTTAATCTGTTTCTGTGATTGATATTGTGCTTAAAAACTGTCTGCCCCCCTGTTTCCTTGCCTTTAAAAAACTCTGATTTCAGAGTGCGCGCCCAGCAGTATTCCAGAGTTTGTTTCTTAAACAATCTCTCCCTTACCTGGAAAGTAGACTCTGCTAGCTTGGAAGTGTGGATTCAGCCTGTCTGTATTCAAGGAGATTCTGAATAGAGCAGCAACAGCCCTTCCCCCTGACCACAGGGACTGGACTTAGCTGATTGGCTCCCTTACTCCCTGTTGCCCCTGAGCCCCGCCGCCCCATACCTGGTCTGGCCCGTTAAGTTTGTGGAGGGAAGCCCAAGACATCCACCTCCATTTTGTGAGTCTCTGCATCTCCCCTGTGTCTTGATACAGCCCAGTGTTCAAGGATTGCAAAAAGACCTAGGTAAGGAGTCCTGAGATTTTTCTGGGTAAATAGAATTATTTGTTCAAAAGTGTTTATTTCAACTACCTGTGTCTGTTTTATTGTGGACTCTGTGTTTTAGGCAGCCATGCTTCTTTTAAAGTGGTGTTTTAAAAAAAAAAATGGTTTTTGCCGTGACTGTGTGAATTGCCTTGCTAGTTTGTGACACATAACTCAACCTCACCTTTTTTTCTTCTAAGTAAAAAGGCTACATACATCTTGCAGAGTGTGTTTTCAGGAAACTGTTTAATCTGTTTCTGTGATTTAAATTGTGCTTAAAAACTGTCTGCCCTCCTGTTTGTTTGCCTTTAAAAAAGCCTGATTTCAGAGTGAGCGCCCAGCAGTATTCCAGAGTTTGTTTCTTAAACATCTCTACCTTACCTGGAAAGTAGTCTCTGCTAGCTTGGAAGTATGGACTCAGCCTGTCTGTATCCAAGGAGATTCTGAATAGAGCAGCAGCTGCCTTTCCCCCTGACCACAGGGACTGGACTTAGCTGATTGGCTCCCTGAGTCCCTGTTGCACCCGAGCCCCGCCCCCCCACATCAGCTCTGGGCCCTTAAGTTTGTGGAGGGAATCTCAAGACAGCCACCTCCATTTTGTGAGCCTCTGCATCTCCCCTGTGTCCTGATACAGCCCAGTGTTCAAGGATTGCAAAAAGACCTAGGTAAGGAGTCCTGAGATTTTTCTGGGTAAATAGTATTATTTGTTCAAAAGTGTTTATTTCAGATACCTGTGTCTGTTTTACTGTGGACTCTCTGTGTTTCAGGGAGCCTGGCGTCTTTCAAAGTGGTGTTTTTTTTTTTTAATTTGTTTTTGCCGTGACTGTGTGAATTGCCTTGCTAGTTTGTGGCACATAACCCATACCCCCCTTTTTTCTTCTAAGTAAAAAGGCTACATACATCTTGCAGAGTGTGTTTTAGGAGACTGTTTTAATCTGTTTCTGTGATTTAAATTGTGATTAAAAACTGCCTGCCCCCCTGTTTGTTTGCCTTCAAAAAAGCCCGATTTCAGAGTTTGAGGCCCAGCAGTATTCCAGTGTTTGTTTCTTAAACAATCTCTCCCTTACCTGGAAAATATACTTTGCTAGCTTGGAAGTGTAGATTCAGCCTGTCTGTATCCAATGGGATTCTGAATAGAGCAGCAGCTGCCTTTCCCCCTGACCACAGGGACTGGGCTTAGCTTATTGGCTCCCTGAGTCCCTTTTGCACCTGAGCTCCGCCCCCCCACACATGCTCTGGCCCCTTAAGTTTGCTGAGGGAAGCCCAAGACAGCCACCTCCATTTTGTGAGCCTCTGCATCTCCCCTGTGTCCTGATACAGCCCAGTGTTCAAGGATTGCAAAAAGACCTAGGTAAGGAGCCCTGAGATTTTTCTGGGTAAATTATATTATTTGTTCAAAAGTGTTTATTTCAGATACCTGTGTCTGTTTTACTGTGGGCTCTCTGTGTTTCAGGAAGTCTGGCCTCTTTTAAAGTGGTGTTTTTTTTTAAATTTGTTTTTGCCATGACTATGTGAATTGCCTTGCTAGTTTGTGGCACATAACCCCCACCCCCTTTTTTTCTTCTAAGTAAAAAGGATACATACATCTTGCAGAGTGTGTTTTAGGAGACTGTTTTAATCAGTTTCTCTGATTTAAATTGTGCTTAAAAACTGTCTGCCCCCCTGTTTGTTTGCCTTTAAAAAAGCCTGATTTCAGAGTTTGAGGCCCAGCAGTATTCCAGTGTTTGTTTCTTAAACAATCTCTCCCTTACCTGGAAAGTAGACTCTGCTAGCTTGGAAGTGTGGATTCAGCCTGTCTGTATCCAAGGAGATTCTGAATAGAGCAGCAGCTGCCTTTCCCCCTGACCACAGGGACTGGGCTTAGCTTATTGGTTCCCTGAGTCCCTGTTGCACCTGCGCTCCGCCCCCCGCACACCTGCTCTGGCCTCTTAAGTTTGCGGATGGAAGCCCAAGACAGCCACCTCCATTTTGTGAGCCTCTGCATCTCCCCTGTGTCCTGATACAGCCCAGGGTTCAAGGATTGCAAAAAGACCTAGGTAAGGAGCCCGGAGATTTTTCTGGGTAAATAGTATTATTTGTTCAAAAGTGTTTATTTCAGCTACCTGTGTCTGTTTTACTGTGGACTCTCTGTGTTTCAGGCTGCCTGGCCTCTTTTAAAGTGTTGTTTTTTTTAAAGTTCGTTTTTGATGTGACTGTGTGAATTGCCTTGCTAGTTTGTGGCACATTACTCCCCCCTCCCTTTTTTTCTTCTAAGTAAAAAGGCTACATACATCTTGTAGAGTGTGTTTTTAGGAGACAGTTTTAATCTGTTTCTGTGATTTAAATTGTGCTTAATAACTGTCTGCCCCCCTGTTTGTTTGCCTTTAAAATAGCTTGATTTCAGAGTGCGCGCCCAGCAGTATTACAGAGTTTGTTTCTTAAACAATCTCTCCCTTACCTGGAAAGTAGACTCTGCTAGCTTGGAAGTGTGGATTCAGCCTGTCTGTATCCAAGGAGATTCTGAATAGAGCAGCAGCTGCCTTCCCCCCTGACCACAGGGACTGGACTTAGCTGATTGGCTCCCTGAGTCCCTGTTGCTCCAGAGCCCCGCCCCCCCACATCAGCTCTGGGCCCTTAAGTTTGCGGAGGGAAGCCCAAGACAGCCACCTCCATTTTGTGAGCCTCTGCATCTCCCCTGTGTCCTGATACAGCCCAGTGTTCAAGGATTGCAAAAAGACCTAGGTAAGGAGTCCTGATATTTTTCTGGGTAAATAGTATTATTTGTTCAAAAGTGTTTATTTCAGATACCTGTGTCTGTTTTACTGTGGGCTCTCTGTGTTTCAGGTAGCCTGGCCTCTTAAAGTGGTGTTTTTTTTAAAAATTTGTTTTTGATGTGACTATGTGAATTGCCTTGCTAGTTTGTGGCACATAACCCCCACCCCCTTTTTTTCTTCTAAGTAAAAAGGATACATACATCTTGCAGAGTGTGTTTTAGGAGACTGTTTTAAAATGTTTCTGTGAATTAAATTGTGCTTAAAAACTTTCTGCCCCCCTGTTTGTTTCCCTTCAAAAAGCCTGATTTCAGAGTGCGCGCCCAGCAGTATTCCAGAGTTTGTTTCTTAAACAATCTCTCCCTTACCTGGAAAGTAGACTCTGCTAGCTTGAAAGTGTGGATTCAGCCTGTCTGTATCCAAGGAGATTCTGAATAGAGCAGCAGCTGCCTTTCCCCCTGACCACAGGGTCTGGGCTTAGCTGATTGGCTCTCTGAGTCCCTGTTGCACCTGAGCCCCGCCCTCTCCACACCTGCTCTGGCCCCTTAAGTTTGTGGAGGGAAGCCCAAGACAGCCACCTCCATTTTGTGAGCCTCTGCATCTTCCCTGTGTCTTGATACAGCCCAATGTTCAAGGATTGCAAGAAGACCTAGGTAAGGAGCCCTGAGATTTTTCTGGGTAAATAGTATTATTTGTTCAAAAGTGTTTATTTCAGCTATCTGTGTCTGTTTTACCGTGGACTCTCTGTGTTTCAGGCAGCCTGGCCTCTTTTAAAGCAGTGTTTTAAAAAAAAATTTTTTTTGTCGTGACTGAGTGAATTGCCTTGCTAGTTTGTGGCACATAAACCCCCCCCCTTTTTTTCTTCTAAGTAAAAAGGCTACATACCTCTTGCAGAGTGTGTTTGTAGGAGACTGTTTTAACATGTTTCTGTGAATTAAATTGTGCTTAAAAACTGTCTGCCCCCCTGTTTGTTTCCCTTCAAAAAGCCTGATTTCAGAGTGCGCGCCCAGCAGTATTCCAGAGTTTGTTTCTTAAACAATCTCTCTCTTACCTGGAAAGTAGACTCTGCTAGCTTGGAAGTGTGGATTCAGCCTGTCTGTATCCAAGGAGATTCTGAATAGAGCAGCAGCTGCCTTTCCCCCTGACCACAGGGACTAGACTTAGCTGATTGGCTCCCTGACTCCCTGTTGCCCCTGAGTCCCACCGCCCCATACCTGGTCTGGCCCCTTAAGTTTGTGGAGGGAAGCCCAAGACATCCACCTCCATTTTGTGAGCCTCTGCATCTCCCCTGTGTCCTGATACAGCCCAACGTTCAAGGATTGCAAAAAGACCTAGGTAAGGAGTCCTGAGATTTTTCTGGGTAAATAGTATTATTTGTTCAAAAGTGTTTATTTCAACTACCTGTGTCTGTTTTACTGTGGACTCTCTGTGTTTCAGGCAGCCTTGCTTCTTTTAAAGTGGTGTTTTTTTTTTTTAATTGTTTTTGCCATGACTGAGTGAATTGCCTTGCTAGTTTGTGGCACATAAACCCCCCCCTTTTTTTCTTCTAAGTAAAAAGGCTACATACCTCTTGCAGAGTGTGTTTGTAGGAGACTGTTTTAACATGTTTCTGTGAATTAAATTGTGCTTAAAAACTGTCTGCCCCCCTGTTTGTTTCCCTTCAAAAAGCCTGATTTCAGAGTGCGCGCCCAGCAGTATTCCAGAGTTTGTTTCTTAAACAATCTCTCTCTTACCTGGAAAGTAGACTCTGCTAGCTTGGAAGTGTGGATTCAGCCTGTCTGTATCCAAGGAGATTCTGAATAGAGCAGCAGCTGCCTTTTCCCCTGACCACAGGGACTAGACTTAGCTGATTGGCTCCCTGACTCCCTGTTGCCCCTGAGTCCCACCGCCCCATACCTGGTCTGGCCCCTTAAGTTTGTGGAGGGAAGCCCAAGACATCCACCTCCATTTTGTGAGCCTCTGCATCTCCCCTGTGTCCTGATACAGCCCAACGTTCAAGGATTGCAAAAAGACCTAGGTAAGGAGTCCTGAGATTTTTCTGGGTAAATAGTATTATTTGTTCAAAAGTGTTTATTTCAACTACCTGTGTCTGTTTTACTGTGGACTCTCTGTGTTTCAGGCAGCCTTGCTTCTTTTAAAGTGGTGTTTTTTTTTTTCAATTGTTTTTGCCATGACTGAGTGAATTGCCTTGCTAGTTTGTGGCACATAAACCCCCCCCTTTTTTTCTTCTAAGTAAAAAGGCTACATACCTCTTGCAGAGTGTGTTTGTAGGAGACTGTTTTAACATGTTTCTGTGAATTAAATTGTGCTTAAAAACTGTCTGCCCCCCTGTTTGTTTCCCTTCAAAAAGCCTGATTTCAGAGTGCGCGCCCAGCAGTATTCCAGAGTTTGTTTCTTAAACAATCTCTCTCTTACCTGGAAAGTAGACTCTGCTAGCTTGGAAGTGTGGATTCAGCCTGTCTGTATCCAAGGAGATTCTGAATAGAGCAGCAGCTGCCTTTCCCCCTGACCACAGGGACTAGACTTAGCTGATTGGCTCCCTGACTCCCTGTTGCCCCTGAGTCCCACCACCCCATACCTGGTCTGGCCCCTTAAGTTTGTGGAGGGAAGCCCAAGACATCCACCTCCATTTTGTGAGCCTCTGCATCTCCCCTGTGTCCTGATACAGCCCAACGTTCAAGGATTGCAAAAAGACCTAGGTAAGGAGTCCTGAGATTTTTCTGGGTAAATAGTATTATTTGTTCAAAAGTGTTTATTTCAACTACCTGTGTCTGTTTTACTGTGGACTCTCTGTGTTTCAGGCAGCCTTCCTTCTTTTAAAGTGGTGTTTTTTTTTTTTAATTGTTTTTGCCGTGACTGTGTGAATTGCCTTGCTAGTTTGTGGCACATAACTCCACCCCCCTTTTTTTCTTCTATGTAAAAAGGCTACATACATCTTGCAGAGTGTGTTTTCAGGAAACTGTTTAATCTGTTTCTGTGATTTAAATAGTGCCTAAAAACTCTCTGCTCCCCTGTTTGTTTGCCTTTAAAAAGCCTGATTTCATAGTGAGTGCCCAGTAGTTTTCCAGAGTTTGTTTCTTAAATATCTCTACCTTACCTGGAAAGTAGTCTCTGATAGGTTGGAAGTATGGATTCAGCCTGTCTGTATCCAAGGAGATTCTGAATAGAGCAGCAGCTGCCTTTCCCCCTGACCACAGGGATTGGGCTTAGCTTATTGGCTCCCTGAGTCCCTGTTGCACCTGAGCTCCGCCCCCGCACACCTGCTCTGGCCCCTTAAGTTTGTGGATGGAAGCCCAAGACAGCCACCTCCATTTTGTGAGCCTCTGCATCTCCCCTGTGTCCTGATACAACCCAGTGTTCAAGGATTGCAAAAAGACCTAGGGAAGGAGCCCTGAGATTTTTCTGGGTAAATAGTATTATTTGTTCAAAAGTGTTTATTTCAGCTACCTGTGTCTGTTTTACTGTGGACTCTCTGTGTTTCAGGCTGCCTGGCCTCTTTTAAAGTGTTGTTTTTTTTAAAGTTTGTTTTTGATGTGACTGTGTGAATTGCCTTGCTAGTTTGTGGCACATTGCTATCCCTCCCTTTTTTTCTTCTAATTAAAAAGGCTACATACATCTTGCAGAGTGTGTTTTTAGGAGACAGTTTAAATCTGTTTCTGTGATTTAAATTGTGCTTAAAACTGTCTGCCCCCCTGATTGTTTGCCTTTAAAAAAGCTTGATTTCAGAGTGCGCGCCCAGCAGTATTCCAGAGTTTGTTTCTTAAACAATCTCTCCCTTACCTGGAAAGTAGACTCTGCTAGCTTGGAAGTGTGGATTCAGCCTGTCTGTATCCAAGGAGATTCTGAATAGAGCAGCAGCTGCCTTTCCCCCTGACCACAGGGACTGGACTTAGCTGATTGGCTCCCTAAGTCCCTGTTGCACCTGAGCCCCGCCCCCCCCACATCAGCTCTGGGCCCTTAAGTTTGCGGAGGGAATCTCAAGACAGCCACCTCCATTTTGTGAGCCTCTGCATCTCCCCTGTGTCCTGATACAGCCCAGTGTTCAAGGATTGCAAAAAGACCTAAGGAAGGAGCCCTGAGATTTTTCTGGGTAAATAGTATTATTTGTTCAAAAGTTTTTATTTCAGCTACCTGTGTCTGTTTTACTGTGGACTCTCTGTGTTTCAGGCTGCCTGGCCTCTTTTAAAGTGTTGTTTTTTTAAAAGTTTGTTTTTGATGTGACTGTGTGAATTGCCTTGCTAGTTTGTGGCACATTGCTCCACCCTCCCTTTTTTTCTTCTAATTAAAAAGGCTACATACATCTTGCAGAGTGTGTTTTTAGGAGACAGTTTAAATCTGTTTCTGTGATTTAAATTGTGCTTAAAAACTGTCTGCCCCCCTGTTTGTTTGCCTTTAAAAAAGCTTGATTTCAGAGTGCGGGCCCAGCAGTATTCCAGAGTTTGTTTCTTAAACAATCTCTCCCTTACCTGGAAAGTAGACTCTGCTAGCTTGGAAGTGTGGATTCAGCCTGTCTGTATCCAAGGAGATTCTGAATAGAGCAGCAGCTGCCTTTCCCCCTGACCACAGGGACTGGACTTAGCTGATTGGCTCCCTGAGTCCCTGTTGCACCCGAGCCCCGCCCCCCCACTTCAGCTCTGGGCCCTTAAGTTTGCGGAGGGAAGCCCAAGACAGCCACCTCCATTTTGTGAGCCTCTGCATCTCCCCTGTGTCCTGATACAGCCCAGTGTTCAAGGATTGCAAAAAGACCTAGGTAAGGAGTCCTGATATTTTTCTGGGTAAATAGTATTATTTGTTCAAAAGTGTTTATTTCAGATACCTGTATCTGTTTTACTGTGGGCTCTCTGTGTTTCAGGTAGCCTGGCCTCTTTTAAAGTGGTGTTTTTTTTAAATTTGTTTTTGATGTGACTGTGTGAACTGCTTTGCTAGTTTGTGGCACATTACTCCACCCTCCCTTTTTTTCTTCTAAGTAAAAAGGCTACATACATCTTGCAGAGTGTGTTTTTAGGAGACAGTTTTAATCTGTTTCTGTGATTTAAATTGTGCTTAAAACTGTCTGCCCCCCTGATTGTTTGCCTTTAAAAAAGCTTGATTTCAGAGTGCGCGCCCAGCAGTATTCCAGAGTTTGTTTCTTAAACAATCTCTCCCTTACCTGGAAAGTAGACTCTGCTAGCTTGGAAGTGTGGATTCAGCCTGTCTGTATCCAAGGAGATTCTGAATAGAGCAGCAGCTGCCTTTCCCCCTGACCACAGGGACTGGACTTAGCTGATTGGCTCCCTGAGTCCCTGTTGCACCTGAGCCCCGCCCTCCCCACATCAGCTCTGGGCCCTTAAGTTTGCGGAGGGAATCTCAAGACAGCCACCTCCATTTTGTGAGCCTCTGCATCTCCCCTGTGTCCTGATACAGCCCAGTGTTCAAGGATTGCAAAAAGACCTAGGTAAGGAGCCCTGAGATTTTTCTGGGTAAATAGTATTATTTGTTCAAAAGTATTTATTTCAGCTACATGGGTCTCTTTTACTGTGGACTCTGTGTTTCACGCAGCCTGGCCTCTTTTAAGGTGGTGTCTTTGTTTAGTTTGTTTTTGCTGTGAATGTGTGAATTGCCTTGCTAGTTTGTGGCACATCACCCCCCCTTTTTTTCTTCTAAGTAAAAAGGCTACATACATCTTTCAGGGTGTGTTTTAGGAGACTGTTTTAATCTGTTTCTGTGATTTAAATTGTGCTTAAAAACTGTCTGCCCCCCTTTTTGTTTGCCTTTAAAAAAGCTTGATTTCAGAGTGTGCACCCAGCAGTATTCCAGAGTTTGTTTCTTAAACAATATCTCCCTTACCTGGAAAGTAGACTCTGCTTGCTTGGAAGTGTGGATTCAGCCTGTCTGTATCCAAGGAGATTCAGAATAGAGCAGCAGCTGCCCTTCCCCCTGACCACAGGGACTGGACTTAGCGGATTGGCTCCCTGACTCCCTGTTGACCCTGAGCCCCGCCGCCCCATACCTGGTCTGGCCCCTTAAGTTTGTAGAGGGAAGCCCAAGACATCCACCTCCATTTTGTGAGCCTCTGCATCTCTCCTGTGTCCTGATACAGCCCAGTGTTCAAGGATTGCAAAAAGACCTAGGTAAGGAGTCCTGAGATTTTTCTGGGTAAATAGTATTATTTGTTCAAGAGTGTTTATTTCAACTACCTGTATCTGTTTTACTGTGGACTCTCTGTGTTTCAGGCAGCCTTGATTCTCTTAAAGTGGTGTTTTAAAAAAATAATAGTTTTTGCCGTGACAGTGTGAATTGCCTTGCTAGTTTGTGGCACATAACTCCACCCCCCTTTTTTTCTTCTAAGTAAAAAGGCTACATACATCTTGCAGAGTGTGTTTTCAGGAAACTGTTTAATCTGTTTCTGTGATTTAAATTGTGCTTAAAAACTGTCTGCCCACCTGTTTGTTTGCCTTTAAAAAAGCCTGATTTCAGAGTGAGTGCCCAGCAGTATTCCAGAGTTTGTTTCTTAAACATCTCTACCTTACCTGGAAAGTAGTCTCTGCTAGCTTGAAAGTATGGATTCAGCCTGTCTGTATCCAAGGAGATTCAGAATAGAGCAGCAGCTGCCTTTCCCCCTGACCACAGGGACTGGACTTAGCTGATTGGCTCCCTGAGTCCCTGTTGCACCTGAGCCCCGCAGCCCACATCAGCTCTGGGCCCTTAAGTTTGTGGTGGGAAGCCCAAGACGGCCACCTCCATTTTGTGAGCCTCTGCATCTCCCCTGTGTCCTGATACAGCCCAGTGTTCAAGGATTGCAAAAAGACCTAGCTAAGGAGTCCTGAGATTTTTCTGGGTAAATAGTATTATTTGTTCAAAAGTGTTTATTTCAGCTACCTGTGTCTGTTTTACTGTGGACTGTCTGTGTTTCAGGCAGCCTGGCCTCTTTTAAAGTATTGTTTTTTTTAAAGTTTGTTTTTGCTGTGACTGTGTGAATTGCCTTGCTAGTTTGTGGCACATTACTCCACCCTCCCTTTTTGTTCTTCTAAGTAAAAAGGCTACATACATCTTGCAGAGTGTGTTTTAGGAGACTGTTTTAATCTGTTTCTGTGATTTCAATTGTGCTTAAAAACTGTCGCCCCCCCTGTTTGTTTGCCTTTAAAAAATCCTGATTTCAGAGTGTGAGGCCCAGCAGTATTCCAGTGTTTGTTTCTTAAACAATCTCTCCCTTACCTGGAAAGTTGACTCTGCTAGCTTGGAAGTATGGATTTAGCCTGTCTGTATCCAAGGGGATTCTGAATAGAGTAGCAGCAGCCTTTCCCCCTGACCACAGGGACTGGACTTAGCTGATTGGCTCCCTGAGTCGCTGTTGCACCTGAGCACCGCCACCCCACACCTGGTCTGGCCCCTTTAGTTTGTGGAGGGAAACCCAAGACAGCCACCTCCATTTTGTGAGCCTCTGCATCTCCCCTGTGTCCTGATACAGCCCAGTGTTCAAGGATTGCAAAAAGACCTAGGTAAGGAGTCCTGAGATTTTTCTGGGTAAATAGTATTATTTGTTCAAAAGTGTTTATTTCAGCTACCTGTGTCTGTGTTACTGTGGACTCTGTGTTTCAGGCAGCCTGGCCTCTTTTAAAGCAGTATTTTTAAAAAACAATGTTTTTGTCGTGACTGAGTGAATTGCCTTGCTAGTTTGTGGCACATAAACCCCCCCCTTTTTTTCTCCCAAGTAAAAAGGCTACATACATCTTGCAGAGTGTGTTTTTAGGAGATTGTTTTAACCTGTTTCTGTGAATTAAATTGTGCTTAAAAACTGTCTTCCCCCCTGTTTGTTTCCCTTCAAAAAGCCTGATTTCAGAGTGCGCGCCCAGCAGTATTCCAGAGTTTGTTTCTTAAACAATCTCTCCCTTACCTGGAAAGTAGACTCTGCTAGCTTGGAAGTGTGGATTCAGCCTGTCTGTATCCAAGGAGATTCTGAATAGAGCAGCAGCTGCCTTTCCCCCTGACCACAGGGACTAGACTTAGCTGATTGGCTCCCTGACTCCCTGTTGCCCCTGAGTCCCACCGCCCCATACCTGGTCTGGCCCCTTAAGTTTGTGGAGGGAAGCCCAAGACAGCCACCTCCATTTTGTGAGCCTCTGCCTCTCCCCTGTGTCCTGATACAGCCCAGTGTTCAAGGATTGCAAAAAGACCTAGGTAAGGAGCCCTGAGATTTTTCTGGGTAAATAGTACTATTTCTTCAAAAGTGTTTATTTCAGCTACATGTGTCTGTTTTACTGTGGACTCTCTGTGTTTCAGGGAGCCTGGCCTCTTTTAAGGTGGTGTTTTTGTTTAATTTGTTTTTGCAGTGACTGTGTGAATTGCCTTGCTAGTTTGTGGCACATCACCCCCCCTTTTTTATTTCTAAGTAAAAAGGCTACATACATCTTGCAGAGTGTGTTTTTAGGAGACTGTTTTAATCTGTTTCTGTGATTTAAATTGTGCTTAAAAACTGTCTGCCCCCCTGGTTCTTTGCCTTTAAAAAACTCTGATTTCAGAGTGCGCGCCCAGCAGTATTCCAGAGTTTGTTTCTTAAACAATCTCTCCCTTACCTAGAAAGTAGACTCTGCTTGCTTGGAAGTGTGGATTCAGCCTGTCTGCATCCAAGGAGATTCAGAATAGAGCAGCAGCTGCCCTTCCCCCTGACCACAGGGACTGGACTTAGCTGATTGGCTCCCTGACTCCCTGTTGCCCCTGAGTCCCACCGCCCCATACCTGGTCTGGCCCCGTAAGTTTGAGGAGGGACGCCCAAGACAGCCACCTCCATTTTGTGAGCCTCTGCATCTCCCCTGTGTTCTGATACAGCTCAGTGTTCAAGGATTGCAAAAAGACCTAGGTAAGGAGCCCTGAGATTTTTCTGGGTAAATAGTATTATTTGTTCAAAAGTGTTTATTTCAGCTACCTGTGTCTGTTTTACTGTGGACTGTCTGTGTTTCAGGCAGCCTGGCCTCTTTTAAAGTATTGTTTTTTTAAAGTTTTTTTTGCTGTGACTGTGTGAATTGCCTTGCTAGTTTGTGGCACATAACTCCACCCCCATTTTTTTTCTTCTAAGTAAAAAGGCTACATACATCTTGCAGAGTGTGTTTTTAGGAGACTGTTTTAATCTGTTTCTGTGACTTAAATTGTGCTTAAAAACTTTCTGCCCCCCCTGTTTGTTTGCCTTTAAAAAAGCCTTATTTCAGAGTGAGCGCCGAGCAGTATTCCAGAGTTTGTTTCTTAAACAATCTCTCGCTTACCTGGAAAGTAGACTCTGCTAGCTTCGAAGTGTGGATTCAGCCTGTCTGTATCCAAGGAGATTCTGAATAGAGCAGCAGCTGCCTTTCCCCCTGACCACAGGGACTGGACTTAGCTAATTGGCTCCCTGACTCCCTGTTGCACCTGAGCTCTGCCCCCCCACACCTGCTCTGGCCCCTTAAGTTTGCAGAGGGAATCTCAAGACAGCCAACTCCATTTTGTGAGCCTCTGCATCTCCCCTGTGTCCTGATACAGCCCAGTGTTCAAGGATTGCAAAAAGAACTAGGTAAGGAGCCCTGAGATTTTTCTGTGTAAATAGTATTATTAGTTCAAAAGTGTTTATTTCAGCTTCCTCTGTCTGTTTTACTGTGGACTCTGTGTTTCAGGCAGCCTGGTCTCTTTTACAGTGGTTGTTTTTTTTTAAATTTGTTTTTGCCGTGACTCTGTGAATTGTCTTCCTTCTTTGTGGCATATAACCCCCCCTTTTTTTCTTCTAAGTAAAAAGGCTACATACATCTTGCAGAGTGTGTTTGTAGGAGACTGTTTTAATCTGTTTCTGTGATTGATATTGTGCTTAAAAACTGTCTGCCCCCCTGTTTCTTTGCCTTTAAAAAACTCTGATATCAGAGTGCGCGCCCAGCAGTATTCCAGAGTTTGTTTCTTAAACAATCTCTCCCTTACCTGGAAAGTAGACTCTGCTAGCTTGGAAGTGTGGATTCAGCCTGTCTGTATTCAAGGAGATTCTGAATAGAGCAGCAACAGCCCTTCCCCCTGACCACAGGGACTGGACTTAGCTGATTGGCTCCCTTACTCCCTGTTGCCCCTGAGCCCCGCCGCCCCATACCTGGTCTGGCCCGTTAAGTTTGTGGAGGGAAGCCCAAGACATCCACCTCCATTTTGTGAGTCTCTGCATCTCCCCTGTGTCTTGATACAGCCCAGTGTTCAAGGATTGCAAAAAGACCTAGGTAAGGAGTCCTGAGATTTTTCTGGGTAAATAGAATTATTTGTTCAAAAGTGTTTATTTCAACTACCTGTGTCTGTTTTATTGTGGACTCTGTGTTTTAGGCAGCCTTGCTTCTTTTAAAGTGGTGTTTTAAAAAAAAAAAGGTTTTTGCCGTGACTGTGTGAATTGCCTTGCTAGTTTGTGACACATAACTCAACCTCACCTTTTTTTCTTCTAAGTAAAAAGGCTACATACATCTTGCAGAGTGTGTTTTCAGGAAACTGTTTAATCTGTTTCTGTGATTTAAATTGTGCTTAAAAACTGTCTGCCCTCCTGTTTGTTTGCCTTTAAAAAAGCCTGATTTCAGAGTGAGCGCCCAGCAGTATTCCAGAGTTTGTTTCTTAAACATCTCTACCTTACCTGGAAAGTAGTCTCTGCTAGCTTGGAAGTATGGACTCAGCCTGTCTGTATCCAAGGAGATTCTGAATAGAGCAGCAGCTGCCTTTCCCCCTGACCACAGGGACTGGACTTAGCTGATTGGCTCCCTGAGTCCCTGTTGCACCCGAGCCCCGCCCCCCCACATCAGCTCTGGGCCCTTAAGTTTGTGGAGGGAATCTCAAGACAGCCACCTCCATTTTGTGAGCCTCTGCATCTCCCCTGTGTCCTGATACAGCCCAGTGTTCAAGGATTGCAAAAAGACCTAGGTAAGGAGTCCTGAGATTTTTCTGGGTAAATAGTATTATTTGTTCAAAAGTGTTTATTTCAGATACCTGTGTCTGTTTTACTGTGGACTCTCTGTGTTTCAGGGAGCCTGGCGTCTTTCAAAGTGGTGTTTTTTTTTTTTAATTTGTGTTTGCCGTGACTGTGTGAATTGCCTTGCTAGTTTGTGGCACATAACCCATACCCCCCTTTTTTCTTCTAAGTAAAAAGGCTACATACATCTTGCAGAGTGTGTTTTAGGAGACTGTTTTAATCTGTTTCTGTGATTTAAATTGTGCTTAAAAACTGCCTGCCCCCCTGTTTGTTTGCCTTCAAAAAAGCCCGATTTCAGAGTTTGAGGCCCAGCAGTATTCCAGTGTTTGTTTCTTAAACAATCTCTCCCTTACCTGGAAAATATACTTTGCTAGCTTGGAAGTGTGGATTCAGCCTGTCTGTATCCAAGGAGATTCTGAATAGAGCAGCAGCTGCCTTTCCCCCTGACCACAGGGACTGGACTTAGCTGATTGGCTCCCTGAGTCCCTGTTGCACCCGAGCCCCGCCCCCCCCATATCAGCTCTGGGCCCTTAAGTTTGCGGAGGGAATCTCAAGACAGCCACCTCTATTTTGTGAGCCTCTGCATCTCCCCTGTGTCCTGATACAGCCCAGTGTTCAAGGATTGCAAAAAGACCTAGGTAAGGAGCCCTGAGATTTTTCTGGGTAAATAGTATTATTTGTTCAAAAGTATTTATTTCAGCTACATGGGTCTCTTTTACTGTGGACTCTGTGTTTCACGCAGCCTAGCCTCTTTTAAGGTGGTGTCTTTGTTTAGTTTGTTTTTGCTGTGAATGTGTGAATTGCCTTGCTAGTTTGTGGCACATCACCCCCCCTTTTTTTCTTCTAAGTAAAAAGGCTACATACATCTTTCAGGGTGTGTTTTAGGAGACTGTTTTAATCTGTTTCTGTGATTTAAATTGTGCTTAAAAACTGTCTGCCCCCCTTTTTGTTTGCCTTTAAAAAAGCTTGATTTCAGAGTGTGCACCCAGCAGTATTCCAGAGTTTGTTTCTTAAACATCTCTACCTTACCTGGAAAGTAGTCTCTGCTAGCTTGGAAGTATGGACTCAGCCTGTCTGTATCCAAGGAGATTCTGAATAGAGCAGCAGCTGCCTTTCCCCCTGACCACAGGGACTGGACTTAGCTGATTGGCTCCCTGAGTCCCTGTTGCACCCGAGCCCCGCCCCCCCACATCAGCTCTGGGCCCTTAAGTTTGTGGAGGGAATCTCAAGACAGCCACCTCCATTTTGTGAGCCTCTGCATCTCCCCTGTGTCCTGATACAGCCCAGTGTTCAAGGATTGCAAAAAGACCTAGGTAAGGAGTCCTGAGATTTTTCTGGGTAAATAGTATTATTTGTTCAAAAGTGTTTATTTCAGATACCTGTGTCTGTTTTACTGTGGACTCTCTGTGTTTCAGGGAGCCTGGCGTCTTTCAAAGTGGTGTTTTTTTTTTTTAATTTGTGTTTGCCGTGACTGTGTGAATTGCCTTGCTAGTTTGTGGCACATAACCCATACCCCCCTTTTTTCTTCTAAGTAAAAAGGCTACATACATCTTGCAGAGTGTGTTTTAGGAGACTGTTTTAATCTGTTTCTGTGATTTAAATTGTGCTTAAAAACTGCCTGCCCCCCTGTTTGTTTGCCTTCAAAAAAGCCCGATTTCAGAGTTTGAGGCCCAGCAGTATTCCAGTGTTTGTTTCTTAAACAATCTCTCCCTTACCTGGAAAATATACTTTGCTAGCTTGGAAGTGTGGATTCAGCCTGTCTGTATCCAAGGAGATTCTGAATAGAGCAGCAGCTGCCTTTCCCCCTGACCACAGGGACTGGACTTAGCTGATTGGCTCCATGAGTCCCTGTTGCACCCGAGCCCCGCCCCCCCACATCAGCTCTGGGCCCTTAAGTTTGCGGAGGGAATCTCAAGACAGCCACCTCCATTTTGTGAGCCTCTGCATCTCCCCTGTGTCCTGATACAGCCCAGTGTTCAAGGATTGCAAAAAGACCTAGGTAAGGAGCCCTGAGATTTTTCTGGGTAAATAGTATTATTTGTTCAAAAGTATTTATTTCAGCTACATGGGTCTCTTTTACTGTGGACTCTGTGTTTCACGCAGCCTGGCCTCTTTTAAGGTGGTGTCTTTGTTTAGTTTGTTTTTGCTGTGAATGTGTGAATTGCCTTGCTAGTTTGTGGCACATCACCCCCCCTTTTTTTCTTCTAAGTAAAAAGGCTACATACATCTTTCAGGGTGTGTTTTAGGAGACTGTTTTAATCTGTTTCTGTGATTTAAATTGTGCTTAAAAACTGTCTGCCCCCCTTTTTGTTTGCCTTTAAAAAAGCTTGATTTCAGAGTGTGCACCCAGCAGTATTCCAGAGTTTGTTTCTTAAACAATATCTCACTTACCTGGAAAGTAGACTCTGCTTGCTTGGAAGTGTGGATTCAGCCTGTCTGTATCCAAGGAGATTCAGAATAGAGCAGCAGCTGCCCTTCCCCCTGACCACAGGGACTGGACTTAGCGGATTGGCTCCCTGACTCCCTGTTGACCCTGAGCCCCGCCGCCCCATACCTGGTCTGGCCCCTTAAGTTTGTAGAGGGAAGCCCAAGACATCCACCTCCATTTTGTGAGCCTCTGCATCTCTCCTGTGTCCTGATACAGCCCAGTGTTCAAGGATTGCAAAAAGACCTAGGTAAGGAGTCCTGAGATTTTTCTGGGTAAATAGTATTATTTGTTCAAGAGTGTTTATTTCAACTACCTGTATCTGTTTTACTGTGGACTCTCTGTGTTTCAGGCAGCCTTGATTCTCTTAAAGTGGTGTTTTAAAAAAAAAATAGTTTTTGCCGTGACAGTGTGAATTGCCTTGCTAGTTTGTGGCACATAACTCCACCCCTCTTTTTTTCTTCTAAGTAAAAAGGCTACATACATCTTGCAGAGTGTGTTTTCAGGAAACTGTTTAATCTGTTTCTGTGATTTAAATTGTGCTTAAAAACTGTCTGCCCACCTGTTTGTTTGCCTTTAAAAAAGCCTGATTTCAGAGTGAGTGCCCAGCAGTATTCTAGAGTTTGTTTCTTAAACATCTCTACCTTACCTGGAAAGTAGTCTCTGCTAGCTTGAAAGTATGGATTCAGCCTGTCTGTATCCAAGGAGATTCAGAATAGAGCAGCAGCTGCCTTTCCCCCTGACCACAGGGACTGGACTTAGCTGATTGGCTCCCTGAGTCCCTGTTGCACCTGAGCCCCGCCCGCCCACATCAGCTCTGGGCCCTTAAGTTTGTGGAGGGAAGCCCAAGACGGCCACCTCCATTTTGTGAGCCTCTGCATCTCCCCTGTGTCCTGATACAGCCCAGTGTTCAAGGATTCCAAAAAGACCTAGCTAAGGAGTCCTGAGATTTTTCTGGGTAAATAGTATTATTTGTTCAAAAGTGTTTATTTCAGCTACCTGTGTCTGTTTTACTGTGGACTGTCTGTGTTTCAGGCAGCCTGGCCTCTTTTAAAGTATTGTTTTTTTTAAAGTTTGTTTTTGCTGTGACTGTGTGAATTGCCTTGCTAGTTTGTGGCACATTACTCCACCCTCCCTTTTTGTTCTTCTAAGTAAAAAGGCTACATACATCTTGCAGAGTGTGTTTTAGGAGACTGTTTTAATCTGTTTCTGTGATTTCAATTGTGCTTAAAAACTGTCGCCCCCCCCTGTTTGTTTGCCTTTAAAAAATCCTGATTTCAGAGTGTGAGGCCCAGCAGTATTCCAGTGTTTGTTTCTTAAACAATCTCTCCCTTACCTGGAAAGTTGACTCTGCTAGCTTGGAAGTATGGATTCAGCCTGTCTGTATCCAAGGGGATTCTGAATAGAGCAGCAGCAGCCTTTCCCCCTGACCACAGGGACTGGACTTAGCTGATTGGCTCCCTGAGTCCCTGTTGCACCTGAGCCCCGCCACCCCACACCTGGTCTGGCCCCTTTAGTTTGTGGAGGGAAGCCCAAGACAGCCACCTCCATTTTATGAGCCTCTGCATCTCCCCTGTGTCCTGATACAGCCCAGTGTTCAAGGATTGCAAAAAGACCTAGGTAAGGAGTCCTGAGATTTTTCTGGGTAAATAGTATTATTTGTTCAAAAGTGTTTATTTCAGCTACCTGTGTCTGTGTTACTGTGGACTCTGTGTTTCAGGCAGCCTGGCCTCTTTTAAAGCAGTATTTTTAAAAAACAATGTTTTTGTCGTGACTGAGTGAATTGCCTTGCTAGTTTGTGGCACATAAACCCCCCCTTTTTTTCTCCCAAGTAAAAAGGCTACATACATCTTGCAGAGTGTGTTTTTAGGAGACTGTTTTAACCTGTTTCTGTGAATTAAATTGTGCTTAAAAACTGTCTTCCCCCCTGTTTGTTTCCCTTCAAAAAGCCTGATTTCAGAGTGCGCGCCCAGCAGTATTCCAGAGTTTGTTTCTTAAACAATCTCTCCCTTACCTGGAAAGTAGACTCTGCTAGCTTGGAAGTGTGGATTCAGCCTGTCTGTATCCAAGGAGATTCTGAATAGAGCAGCAGCTGCCTTTCCCCCTGACCACAGGGACTAGACTTAGCTGATTGGCTCCCTGACTCCCTGTTGCCCCTGAGTCCCACCGCCCCATACCTGGTCTGGCCCCTTAAGTTTGTGGAGGGAAGCCCAAGACAGCCACCTCCATTTTGTGAGCCTCTGCCTCTCCCCTGTGTCCTGATACAGCCCAGTGTTCAAGGATTGCAAAAAGACCTAGGTAAGGAGCCCTGAGATTTTTCTGGGTAAATAGTACTATTTCTTCAAAAGTGTTTATTTCAGCTACATGTGTCTGTTTTACTGTGGACTCTCTGTGTTTCAGGGAGCCTGGCCTCTTTTAAGGTGGTGTTTTTGTTTAATTTGTTTTTGCAGTGACTGTGTGAATTGCCTTGCTAGTTTGTGGCACATCACCCCCCCTTTTTTATTTCTAAGTAAAAAGGCTACATACATCTTGCAGAGTGTGTTTTTAGGAGACTGTTTTAATCTGTTTCTGTGATTTAAATTGTGCTTAAAAACCGTCTGCCCCCCTGGTTCTTTGTCTTTAAAAAACTCTGATTTCAGAGTGCGCGCCCAGCAGTATTCCAGAGTTTGTTTCTTAAACAATCTCTCCCTTACCTAGAAAGTAGACTCTGCTTGCTTGGAAGTGTGGATTCAGCCTGTCTGCATCCAAGGAGATTCAGAATAGAGCAGCAGCTGCCCTTCCCCCTGACCACAGGGACTGGACTTAGCTGATTGGCTCCCTGACTCCCTGTTGCCCCTGAGTCCCACCGCCCCATACCTGGTCTGGCCCCTTAAGTTTGAGGAGGGGCGCCCAAGACAGCCACCTCCATTTTGTGAGCCTCTGCATCTCCCCTGTGTTCTGATACAGCCCAGTGTTCAAGGATTGCAAAAAGACCTAGGTAAGGAGCCCTGAGATTTTTCTGGGTAAATAGTATTATTTGTTCAAAAGTGTTTATTTCAGCTACCTGTGTCTGTTTTACTGTGGACTGTCTGTGTTTCAGGCAGCCTGGCCTCTTTTAAAGTATTGTTTTTTAAAGTTTTTTTTGCTGTGACTGTGTGAATTGCCTTGCTAGTTTGTGGCACATAACTCCACCCCCCTTTTTTTTCTTCTAAGTAAAAAGGCTACATACATCTTGCAGAGTGTGTTTTTAGGAGACTGTTTTAATCTGTTTCTGTGATTGATATTGTGCTTAAAAACTGTCTGCCCCCCTGTTTCCTTGCCTTTAAAAAACTCTGATTTCAGAGTGCGCGCCCAGCAGTATTCCAGAGTTTGTTTCTTAAACAATCTCTCCCTTACCTGGAAAGTAGACTCTGCTAGCTTGGAAGTGTGGATTCAGCCTGTCTGTATTCAAGGAGATTCTGAATAGAGCAGCAACAGCCCTTCCCCCTGACCACAGGGACTGGACTTAGCTGATTGGCTCCCTTACTCCCTGTTGCCCCTGAGCCCCGCCGCCCCATACCTGGTCTGGCCCATTAAGTTTGTGGAGGGAAGCCCAAGACATCCACCTCCATTTTGTGAGTCTCTGCATCTCCCCTGTGTCTTGATACAGCCCAGTGTTCAAGGATTGCAAAAAGACCTAGGTAAGGAGTCCTGAGATTTTTCTGGGTAAATAGAATTATTTGTTCAAAAGTGTTTATTTCAACTACCTGTGTCTGTTTTATTGTGGACTCTGTGTTTTAGGCAGCCATGCTTCTTTTAAAGTGGTGTTTTAAAAAAAAATGGTTTTTGCCGTGACTGTGTGAATTGCCTTGCTAGTTTGTGACACATAACTCAACCTCACCTTTTTTTCTTCTAAGTAAAAAGGCTACATACATCTTGCAGAGTGTGTTTTCAGGAAACTGTTTAATCTGTTTCTGTGATTTAAATTGTGCTTAAAAACTGTCTGCCCTCCTGTTTGTTTGCCTTTAAAAAAGCCTGATTTCAGAGTGAGCGCCCAGCAGTATTCCAGAGTTTGTTTCTTAAACATCTCTACCTTACCTGGAAAGTAGTCTCTGCTAGCTTGGAAGTATGGACTCAGCCTGTCTGTATCCAAGGAGATTCTGAATAGAGCAGCAGCTGCCTTTCCCCCTGACCACAGGGACTGGACTTAGCTGATTGGCTCCCTGAGTCCCTGTTGCACCCGAGCCCCGCCCCCCCACATCAGCTCTGGGCCCTTAAGTTTGTGGAGGGAATCTCAAGACAGCCACCTCCATTTTGTGAGCCTCTGCATCTCCCCTGTGTCCTGATACAGCCCAGTGTTCAAGGATTGCAAAAAGACCTAGGTAAGGAGTCCTGAGATTTTTCTGGGTAAATAGTATTATTTGTTCAAAAGTGTTTATTTCAGATACCTGTGTCTGTTTTACTGTGGACTCTCTGTGTTTCAGGGAGCCTGGCGTCTTTCAAAGTGGTGTTTTTTTTTTTTTATTTGTTTTTGCCGTGACTGTGTGAATTGCCTTGCTAGTTTGTGGCACATAACCCATACCCCCCTTTTTTCTTCTAAGTAAAAAGGCTACATACATCTTGCAGAGTGTGTTTTAGGAGACTGTTTTAATCTGTTTCTGTGATTTAAATTGTGATTAAAAACTGCCTGCCCCCCTGTTTGTTTGCCTTCAAAAAAGCCCGATTTCAGAGTTTGAGGCCCAGCAGTATTCCAGTGTTTGTTTCTTAAACAATCTCTCCCTTACCTGGAAAATATACTTTGCTAGCTTGGAAGTGTGGATTCAGCCTGTCTGTATCCAAGGGGATTCTGAATAGAGCAGCAGCTGCCTTTCCCCCTGACCACAGGGACTGGGCTTAGCTTATTGGCTCCCTGAGTCCCTTTTGCACCTGAGCTCCGCCCCCCCACACATGCTCTGGCCCCTTAAGTTTGCTGAGGGAAGCCCAAGACAGCCACCTCCATTTTGTGAGCCTCTGCATCTCCCCTGTGTCCTGATACAGCCCAGTGTTCAAGGATTGCAAAAAGACCTAGGTAAGGAGCCCTGAGATTTTTCTGGATAAATAGTATAATTTGTTCAAAAGTGTTTATTTCAGCTACCTGTGTCTGTTTTACTGTGGACTCTCTGTGTTTCAGGCAGCCTGGCCTCTTTTAAAGTGGTGTTTTTTTGAAAGTTTGTTTTTGCTGTGACTGTGTGAATTGACTTGCTAGTTTGTGGCACATTACTTCACCCTCCCTTTTTTTTTCCTAAGTAAAAAGGCTACATACATCTTGCAGAGTGTGTTTTGTAGGAGACAGTATTAATCTGTTTCTGTGATTTAAATTATGCTTAACAACTGTCGCCCCCCCCCTGTTTGTTTGCCTTTAAAAAAGCTTGATTTCAGAGTGGCGCCCAGCAGTATTCCAGAGTTTGTTTCTTAAACAATCTCTCCCTTACCTGGAAAGTAGACTCTGCTAGCTTGGAAGTGTGGATTCAGCCTGTCTGTATCCAAGGAGATTCTGAATAGAGCAGCAGCTGCCTTTTCCCCTGACCACAGGTACTGGGCTTAACTTATTGGCTCCCTGAGTCCCTTTTGCACCTGAGCTCCGCCCCCGCACACCTGCTCTGGCCCCTTAAGTTTACGGATGGAAGCCCAAGACAGCCACCTCCAGTTTGTGAGCCTCTGCATCTCCCCTGTGTCCTGATACAGCCCAGTGTTCAAGGATTGCAAAAAGACCTAGGTAAGGAGCCCTGAGATTTTTCTGTGTAAATAGTATTATTTGTTCAAAAGTGTTTATTTCAGCTACCTGTGTCTGTTTTACTGTGGACTCTCTGTGTTTCAGGCTGCCTGGCCTCTTTTAAAGTGTTGTTTTTTTTAAAGTTCGTTTTTGCTGTGACTGTGTGAATTGCTTTGCTAGTTTGTGGCACATTACTCCACCCTCCCTTTTTTTCTTCTAAGTAAAAAGGCTACATACATCTTGCAGAGTGTGTTTTTAGGAGACAGTTTTAATCTGTTTCTGTGATTTAAATTGTGCTTAAAACTGTCTGCCCCCCTGATTGTTTGCCTTTAAAAAAGCTTGATTTCAGAATGCGCGCCCAGCAGTATTCCAGAGTTTGTTTCTTAAACAATCTCTCCCTTACCTGGAAAATAGACTCTGCTAGCTTGGAAGTGTGGATTCAGCCTGTCTGTATCCAAGGAGATTCTGAATAGAGCAGCAGCTGCCTTTCCCCCTGACCACAGGGACTGGACTTAGCTGATTGGCTCACTGACTCCCTGTTGACCCTGAGACCCCCCCGCCCCATATCTGGTCTGGCCCCTTAAGTTTGTAGAGGGTAGCCCAAGACATCCACCTCCATTTTGTGAGCCTCTGCATCTCCCCTGTGTCCTGATACAGCCCAGTGTTCAAGGATTGCAAAAAGACCTAGGTAAGGAGTCCTGAGATTTTTCTGGGTAAATAGTATTATTTGTTCAAAAGTATTTATTTCAGCTACATGGGTCTGTTTTACTGTGGACTCTGTGTTTCAGGCAGCCTGGCCTCTTTTAAGGTGGTGTCTTTGTTTAATTTGTTTTTGCTGTGACTGTGTGAATTGCCTTGCTAGTTTGTGGCACATCACCCCCCCTTTTTTTCTTCTAAGTAAAAAGGCTACATACATCTTTCAGGGTGTGTTTTTTGGAGACTGTTTTAATCTGTTTCTGTGATTTAAATTGTGCTTAAAAAGTGTCTGCCCCCCTTTTTGTTTGCCTTTAAAAAAGCTTGATTTCAGAGTGCGCACCCAGCAGTATTCCAGAGTTTGTTTCTTAAACAATCTCTCCCTTACCTGGAAAGTAGTCTCTGCTAGCTTGAAAGTATGGATTCAGCCTGTCTGTATCCAAGGAGATTCAGAATAGAGCAGCAGCTGCCTTTCCCCCTGACCACAGGGACTGGACTTAGCTGATTGGCTCCCTGAGTCCCTGTTGCACCTGAGCCCCGCCCGCCCACATCAGCTCTGGGCCCTTAAGTTTGTGGAGGGAAGCCCAAGACGGCCACCTCCATTTTGTGAGCCTCTGCATCTCCCCTGTGTCCTGATACAGCCCAGTGTTCAAGGATTGCAAAAAGACCTAGCTAAGGAGTCCTGAGATTTTTCTGGGTAAATAGTATTATTTGTTCAAAAGTGTTTATTTCAGCTACCTGTGTCTGTTTTACTGTGGACTGTCTGTGTTTCAGGCAGCCTGGCCTCTTTTAAAGTATTGTTTTTTTGAAAGTTTGTTTTTGCTGTGACTGTGTGAATTGCCTTGCTAGTTTGTGGCACATTACTCCACCCTCCCTTTTTTTTCTTCTAAGTAAAAAGGCTACATACATCTTGCAGAGTGTGCTTTAGGAGACTGTTTTAATCTGTTTCTGTGATTTCAATTGTGCTTAAAAACTGTCGCCCCCCTGTTTGTTTGCCTTTAAAAAATCCTGATTTCAGAGTGTGAGGCCCAGCAGTATTCCAGTGTTTGTTTCTTAAACAATCTCTCCCTTACCTGGAAAGTTGACTCTGCTAGCTTGGAAGTATGGATTCAGCCTGTCTGTATCCAAGGGGATTCTGAATAGAGCAGCAGCAGCCTTTGCCCCTGACCACAGGGACTGGACTTAGCTGATTGGCTCCCTGAGTCCCTGTTGCACCTGAGCCCCGCCACCCCACACCTGGTCTGGCCCCTTTAGTTTGTGGAGGGAAGCCCAAGACAGCCACCTCCATTTTGTGAGCCTCTGCATCTCCCCTGTGTCCTGATACAGCCCAGTATTCAAGGATTGCAAAAAGACCTAGGTAAGGAGTCCTGAGATTTTTCTAGGTAAATAGTATTATTTGTTCAAAAGTGTTTATTTCAGCTACCTGTGTCTGTGTTACTGTGGACTCTGTGTTTCAGGCAGCCTGGCCTCTTTTAAAGCAGTATTTTTTTTTAAAAAATGTTTTTGTCGTGACTGAGTGAATTGCCTTGCTAGTTTGTGGCACATAAACCCCCCCCCTTTTTTTCTCCCAAGTAAAAAGGCTACATACATCTTGCAGAGTGTGTTTTTAGGAGACTGTTTTAACCTGTTTCTGTGAATTAAATTGTGCTTAAAAACTGTCTTCCCCCCTGTTTGTTTCCCTTCAAAAAGCCTGATTTCAGAGTGCGCGCCCAGCAGTATTCCAGAGTTTGTTTCTTAAACAATCTCTCCCTTACCTGGAAAGTAGACTCTGCTAGCTTGGAAGTGTGGATTCAGCCTGTCTGTATCCAAGGAGATTCTGAATAGAGCTGCAGCTGCCTTTCCCCCTGACCACAGGGACTAGACTTAGCTGATTGGCTCCCTGACTCCCTGTTGCCCCTGAGTCCCACCGCCCCATACCTGGTCTGGCCCCTTAAGTTTGTGGAGGGAAGCCCAAGACAGCCACCTCCATTTTGTGAGCCTCTGCATCTCCCCTGTGTCCTGATACAGCCCAGTGTTCAAGGATTGCAAAAAGACCTAGGTAAGGAGCCCTGAGATTTTTCTGGGTAAATAGTACTATTTCTTCAAAAGTGTTTATTTCAGCTACATGTGTCTGTTTTACTGTGGACTCTCTGTGTTTCAGGCAGCCTGGCCTCTTTTAAAGTCGTGTTTTTTTTTAAATTTGTTTTTGCCGTGACTGTGTGAATTTATCTTCCTAGTTTGTGGCATATAGCCCCCCCTTTTTTTCTTCTAAGTAAAAAGGCTACATACATCTTGCAGAGTGTGTTTGTAGGAGACTGTTTTAATCTGTTTCTGTGATTTAAATTGTGCTTAAAAACTGTCTGCCCCCCTGGTTGTTTGCCTTTAAAAAACTCTGATTTCAGAGTGCGCGCCTAGCAGTATTCCAGAGTTTGTTTCTTAAACAATCTCTCCCTTACCTGGAAAGTAGACTCTGCTTGCTTGGAAGTGTGGATTCAGCCTGTCTGTATCAAAGGAGATTCAGAATAGAGCAGCAGCTGCCCTTCCCCCTGACCACAGGGACTGGACTTAGCTGATTGGCTCCCTGACTCCCTGTTGCCCCTGAGTCCCACCACCCCATACCTGGTCTGGCCCCTTAAGTTTGAGGAGGGACGCCCAAGACAGCCACCTCCATTTTGTGAGCCTCTGCATCTCCCCTGTGTCCTGATACAGCTCAGTGTTCAAGGATTGCAAAAAGACCTACGTAAGGAGCCCTGAGATTTTTCTGGGTAAATAGTATTATTTGTTCAAAAGTGTTTATTTCAGCTACCTGTGTCTGTTTTACTGTGGACTCTCTGTGTTTCAGGCAGCCTGGCCTCTTTTAAAGCAGTGTATTAAAAAAAATATATATATATTGTGACTATGTGAATTGACTTGCTAGTTTGTGGCACATAAACCCCCCCCCTTTTTTCTTCTAAGTAAAAAGGCTACATACATCTTGCAGAGTGTGTTTTAGGAGACTGTTTTATTCTGTTTCTGTGATTTAAATTGTGCTTAAAAACTGCCTGCCCCCCTGTTTGTTTGCCTTTAAAAAAGCCAGATTTCAGAGTTTGAGGCCCAGCAGTATTCCAGTGTTTGTTTCTTAAACAATCTCTTCCTTACCTGGAAAGTATTGCCTTGCTAGTTTGTGGCACATCACCCCCCCCCCTTTTTTTCTTCTAAGTAAAAAGGCTACATACCTCTTGCAGAGTGTGTTTTTAGGAGACTGTTTTAATCTGTTTCTGTTTTTTAAATTGTGGTTAAAAACTGTCTGCCCCGCTGTTTGTTTGCCTTTAAAAAAGCCCGATTTCAGACTGCATGCCCAGCAGTATTCCTGTGTTTTTTTCTTAAACAATCTGTCCCTTAACTGGAAAGTAGACTCTGCTAGCTTGGAAGTGTGGATTCAGCCTGTCTGTATCCAAGGAGATTCTGAATAGAGCAGCAGCTGCCTTTCCCCGCTGACCACAGGGACTGGACTTCAGTTAACTTGCTTCTTATATAAGTTCCTATTGGTTGTTGCATATGTTGTTGTGATAGGTTGTTGGGAGATCGTCTTTCCATTGGTTGCTGGGTCCAGGGCTGGGGTTATGATTGGTGGATAGGGCTGAGATTCTGATCGGCTGTTGGTTTTAGGGCTGTGATTGGTGGATAGGGCTGAGATTATGATTGGCTGTTGGTTCTAGGGCTGTGATTGGTGGACAGGGCTGGGATTCTGATTGGCTGTTGGTTCTAGGGCTTTGATTGGTGGATAGGGCTGGGATTCTGATTGGCTGTTGGTTTTAGTGCTGTGATTGGTGGATAGGGCTGAGATTCTGATTGGCTGTTGGTTCTAGGGCTGTGATAGCTGCCCAATTCTCAATTGACCAGGAATGGTTCCAGCCCCTACACATCCCTCAACATGCAAACACATATTCTACAAAGGCATCCAACTCATGCATCACAAACTGACCACCAACAGATTGCATTGTCCCATCCCCCAACACAATACCCTTTATACAACACATATACGCATATCCTCCACAACTACAACAGTCAAACACCTGCATTCTCACAGCAAACACTACACTGTCCACTCCCACTAACACAACCTGCCATCACCCACTCAACACACAACTACAGTATACATTTCTCTCAGTCTCAGCCTTCTAGATACACACTCTCTGCTCATACTAACCAACAACACTATCCGCTGTTTGCTCCACACAGACCACCTGTCATCATAACAATGCCCAGACCCTGCCTTCAAACACACCATCTACAAACACTCTTTCCCTCTCTTCAACAATTATACACAACCATACAATCCCCACATTTCACTCCACCACACATATTACCTCTTCCAGTCATCACAACTAACACTAACTCCCCTGACACACATCCATCACCTCTTACACACCTCGTACATTCATCTCCAAAACACATCAACACCCCATCTAACACTCAAATTCCATTCACCAGCACTAACTCACATTCAAATCCCTCACCAAAAACAATTACACCAATATCTCCTCTCACTATTCCACAAAAACAATACAGACCACAAACATCAGCACATCAAATCAACACAAACTTACATTACACTTATCGTCATACCCACTCCCACCCTCAGGACTCCACAAAGAATAAAAATTCCATCCTATCTCCACCCCTACTTTCTCACTCTTCACAAACACCTACCACAAGCGCCCGAATCCAGCAACTTTCATTCACTCGCCTCTCCTCCATTGCACAATTTAGAACCTTACATCATGATCCACATGCTCCTCCACCACCCCTAACCCATACTCCATCCTCACTAAACAAACGCAAACAAAATAAAAAACATGCCACTCATAGCAACCTCGCATCCCCTTGACTATTACATAATAAGACTACCCTACAAAAAACAGCACACTCTTCATGGCTCTCTCATCCACCAAGTCCACCACCCACACACACAGACTCGACAAAATGCCTCCTTAGCCTGCTGGAAGAGGAACACTACATTGAAAAACAAGACTATTGTGAGCCTCAAACAGTTATCACAACTAGCAACACTCCTGCTTTAAGCTCATATTATACTACTTACCCTTCTCCTAAACAAAACAACACTACCTCTAACACACCTTTTCTAAACTGCCAGCTCATAAATGCTCGATCACTCTCAAAAAACAAGCACCACATCTACGACCTGCTCACAGACACACAACCTGACTTACTATTCCTAACTGAATCCTGGTTGGGAGATGACATGGCCCCAGTGTTGCACGAAGCCGTTCCTCCAGGCTATCAAACCATCGCACAAAACCGTATAGGCAAGAGAGGAGGTGGACTAGCTATTATATTCAAACAGGCATTGAACTTCAGTAAAACAGACAACATCTACATACAAGGTTGTGGAGCCCTCCTTACCAGATGCCACCCCACTCCAACTTCTTCCTGTAACTTTCTCCTCCTTTACAGACCTCCACCTAACAACTCCACATTCCCAGATGCTTTTCTAAACACAGTCTCAAACCTTATTACACTATACTCCAACCTATGCATTCTTGGGGATCTAAACATTTGGTTCGACAAACCCAATATGCCCCATTCAAAAGCTATCGCCACTGGCCTAGTCGCATTGAACCTACATCAGATTGTACACAATCCCACACACATCGCTGGACACATCCTAGATGTCATTTTTGCTAAGCCTGAACTAGTTACTATTCATAGCATCACGCCAATCACTTGGTCAGACCACCATTTGATAACTTTCCGACATACAACTCCACATATCAACAAACCCCACAACTACTTACATACATACACCTATCGACCATGGAGCAAACTCAATGACTTAGAAACACAGCTAACAGCCAACACAGATCTAGATACAATTAGTTCTGTGCCAAAACTTTATGAGTGGCTACAGGAAGCTTTTGATATCCTAATACCACTCAGAAAAACTAAACACGACAAAAGAAAACCAACACCTTGGAGTAACACAGAACTTAAAAAGATAAAGCAAAAAATCAGAAAGTTGCCGCTCAAAACAAACAACAGTCAAGACAAACTGCAGCTACACAAACTTAACAGGATATACAAATCATCAATCAAAAAAGCTAAAAAAAGGTACTACTCAGACCGAATTCAAAATGCTCAATCTACAACCAAGGAATTTTATAAAATTCTCAATGAATTTCAAAAACCTACATGTATGGAAGGAAGTCATCCCACTACTCAAGATTTCGCAAACAAATTGGCAATTCACTACACAACCAAGGTAGAAACATTGGACTCCTATTTAAAACAGAAGAAAAACATCAGCGCCAACCCCTTTCCTAAAATACCCTCTAAGAATAAACCAACCCAACCTCTACAGTCCTTCAAACAAATATCCCAAGGTGAATTTATGGATTTGGTCAAAGCAAGCAGACCTTCCCGTTGCCCTTCTGACCCTTGCCCACCACAAATCTTCAAAAACATTCTTCTACCTACGTCTGCTGCCACACCTGTAAGAAGAATCATCAACAACTCTTTAACTTCAGGAACTTTTCCTGTAGACCTGAAAAAGGCACACATATGACCATTATTAAAGAAAACAAACCCAGACTCACAAGACCCCAACAACTACAGACCAATCACAAATGGACCTTTCCTGGGCAAATTGATAGAAAGAGCAGCATTCACCCAGATGTCAGAATTCATTGAAGACAATTCTATACTTTCAGACTTCCAAACTGGATTCCGCCCAGGAAGAAGCACTGAATTGGCACTCATAGAAATCTGGGATGATCTTAAAAACACAGTCGACCGCAATGGAGTTGCTGCACTACTTTTCGTGGACCTCTCAGCTGCCTTTGATATGGTTGACCATGACACCCTAATTCAAAGACTCCACGAAGCCGGCATACAAGGGATTGCTCTCAACTGGATTACTTCCTATCTTCAAAAAAGATCTAATATCATCCACTCGCCCCCCCTTCTTGTCCGAACCCTACCTCACAAAAGCAGGGGTCCCCCAAGGATCAATCATCTCACCTTTGCTTTTCAACATCTACCTGATACCTTTACCAGAACTGATCAATGATTTCCATCTCATATGCTACAACTATGCAGATGACACACAAATACTACTTAAATTAGAATGCCCCAAAAACATTGAAAACTCAGAAATCTTCAGTTGCCTCAGAACCGTTAATCAGTGGATGACCTGGAGCCATCTCAAACGAAATACCTCCAAAACAGAAATACTCATATGTGGTGACTGGGGAAATTATGACCCTCTGAGCGTCTGGCCTGACGATCTCAGACCATCTCCTCAATTATCCAAGGAAGTTAAAAACCTAGGAATCACCATGGATTCCAAGTTAACTATGAATTCCCAAGTGGACAAATTAGCACGAACAAGCTTCATCACCTTGAAGACTTTACGACGCATCTTCCCCCCACCTCGGATTTCCACACAAGGTGCAAGCTACTACCTCGCTTGTACTATTCAAAATGGATTATGCCAATGGCCTCTACCATCGATCATCTCTATCTGTTATTAAAAAACTACAACGTATCCAGAATTCTGCAGCCAGGCTACTATTACATGTAAAGCCGCAAGCCCACATCTCCCCTGCCTTGAGAGCACTACACTGGTTATCCATTGCCAGAAGATGCACTTTCAAGCTGCTTTGTATCACCCACAAAGCTATACATGGAACAGGACCGCTTTTTATCAGAAACAAAATAACCAAATACATCCAACAAAGAAACCTCCGCTCAAGATTGGCACCCCACCTTAGAACACCACCATACAAGAAAAAGACTATAGGTGGTACATCCTTCTCCGTTCAAGCAGCCAAACTATGGAATTCATTACCCCCAACTATAAGAGCCACAGATAACTTTCTTATCTTCAGAAAACTACTCAAGAGTTGGCTCTTTCCTTCATAACCACTATATTCAAATAACTATGGACTGCATATGCCTATGTGGATACATATTTTTTTTCAGATTATGTGTATATTTCTAGTTATGTATAGTTCTTTAGAAAATATGTATCACTACTATGTCATAACATTAAAATACACACACACACTCTTTAAACCTGTTTGACTAAGTATATTTTACCCATGGTTCTAATTATGTATTGTGTGTGCATATGTGTGTGTATTCATGTATGTTTGTATGTGTGTATGTATATATGTATATGTATGTATGTATGTGTATATATTGTTTCTGTGCTTGCCATGTTCGCGGGTCATTGCATGGCTCCTGGGTGGGTTGTTATACTAGATATCTATGAATTCCTGCTCTCATCTTATCACACTTATCTACCCATCATCGTATGTCATGTCTCTATCAAACTATCCTCCATTCTCACTCTGCCTCATCCCAAATCCTTTCTACTACTTTCATCTCCTAAATAACTCTGCCTAAGCTCTTCCCTCCGCTTCCACATCTAACTCACCAAACCTCACTCTACTACCGTGATCTCCCACACAACCATACTAAATTCTCCTGCCTTTATCTCACCTTGCTACTATGCTCTCCCTAACCCTTCCACATACTCTTCCCTCCTCCATCCCCTTTTACTCATCCCAAGCCTTTGGGTTGAGTAAATGAAGGATATACTCCCAATTAACACTTCTGGATTTCTTTCCTCCTCCACCCCTCCATTACTCCAGTCAATCTAACTAACAAACTCTCATACCCGCGGCTCAAATTAACTCATAATAATACTAAAACTGTACTCATTATTTCCCGATACTAATCCATCACTAATTCTTGTTGCTTTCCAGAGTAGCGTGCTACTCACCGAAAAGCGCTTTGATGCCTCGTCAGGGGTAGTAAGCGCCATATAAATATGATTACAATACAATTACAATAAATAAATATTAATTGTTCAAGGAAGAAAAATAAATGAATCCTACCCTTTGTTGTTGCATTAATAAAAACTGGGTTGCTTATTTCGACTCAGTGTTGAAATTTATGAATACGTTTTATAGTAGACTAGGCGTTAATATTTCTGACCCTTGATTGCTAAAGAGCACAATAAAATAAACAGGGTGTCTCTCTTCTTCTATTCTTACTGGCTGTTCTAAGAAAAAGCCCTTAGCCACCGAAAGGTGGAATACTACAACCCAGGACAACTGCTCACATTGGTTGCAGTGGTTACCATTGTGGGCTACAATCCTGGTAACTAGGAAGGCTCATGATAAGCATAAGAATGGCATGAACATTGATTTGCCAAAACATCAGGGGTAGGGGGAGTAACATCTCACACCATTTTTCAGTAATGACATCATATGAATTTATATCATATGACGGTTGAACCTGAATCTTCCCAGGAAGTAGTCACTTGACTGTAACCCTGACGACATTGCAATAATTGACATAGCTGAGGTACCATATTAACTGCATGATTAATGTAACAACTCAGCATGAATGTCTGTTATAGATACAACATGTATTAAGGTCTTCAAATGATTTTTGAAAGTGATAATATGATGCTTTCCCTAAATTGTAGAAGCTGAGTGAGTTCTGCCTGTTTTAAAGACATTTGGGGGGGGGGGGGGGGTTGGGTGTGGTACTGGGAATCTTCCAAGGAACATTTTGAAAAAAAACTGCAGTCAAATGATGCATTTTAAACCACAACTGGCACATTAATTTACTAAAACTCCAAGGACTATGAAAAAGCACTCATTAAACAGTCAAGACCTTTCATGGTATGACAAGCTAACTAAGCATGATGCCTCTCAGGAGTTGACCCCATGTTTTTAAAACTGTTAAGTGTGTGCCCCTACATGTCCAAAATGATGTCCATTGTGCTAGTGCCAGCCTTTTGTCATGGGTGCCCTACATGCCAAAAATTACATAGAATATCCTAGTTTCAGAATTTTTCCTTTAATGCCATCCATGTACCATGGATGACCTCTATGTCAATATCTGCCTGTAGCCTGTGCGGTCCAGTATTTTGTTGTGGTTGCCCCTTTATATATACCACAGTGGTACTTCCATGTGCCAACAATTCCTCCAATGAGCTCGAGCCAGTATTTTGCCATGGGCGCTCTATTCCAAGAATGTTCTCAAGTATGCCAGCTCCAGCATTGTTCAACTGGTCCCTCACATGCCATGAACTACCTTTAGTATGCCAGTAGAAGATTTGTTTTTAACACGAGTGCCCATTATGCTAAGAATTACCTCCAGTATCCCAGCCCCAGCATTTTTCCATGGATCCCTTTATTCCAAGAATTTCCTCCTCCATGACAGCACCAGTTATTTTCCATGAATGTCCCAAATGCTAGTATTATCTCTGGTATGCCAATGTGAGTATTTTCCCACAGGTACCTGTCAGGTTTAGAATTGCCTCCAGTATGCCAGTGTCAGTATTTTGCCATGGGTGCCTCTACAAGCCAAAAATAAGCATTGGGCACATTCAGACGTTTGTCTAGTGCATTGCAGTAAACATTAAGCATTTGGATATGAACAATATCACTGTCCATTGCCATGGAGAATCCGCTAGCCACAGAAGTCAGCGGTAGCCCAGCAATGTACAAAAATTGGTATTAGATAAAGACACTCATTCTACTCATTTTGGGGCAACTATAGCCCTCATTCTAAGTCTGGCGGGCGGCGGAGGCCGCCCGCCAGACTTCCCCCCTCCAAAATACCGCTCCGCGGTCCAGAGACCGCGGAGGGTATTCCAAGTTTTCCCCTGGGCTGGCGGGCGGCCGCCAAAAGGCCGCCCGCCAGCCCAGGGGAAAACAACCTTCCCACGATGAAGCCGGCTCGTAATCGAGCCGGCGGAGTGGGAAGGTGCGACGGGTGCTACTGCACCCGTCACGTATTTCACTGTCTGCTATGCAGACAGTGAAATACTAGCGGGCCCTCTTAGGGGGGCCCCTGCAGTGCCCATGCCATTGGCATGGGCACTGCAGGGGCCCCCAGGGGCCCCGCGACACCCCCTACCGCCATCCTGTTCCTGGCGGGCGAACCGCCAGGAACAGGATGGCGGTAGGGGGTGTCAGAATCCCCAAGGCGGCGCAGCATGCTGCGCCGCCTTGGAGGATTCATTTGGGCAGCGGGAAACTGGCGGGAGACCGCCAGTTGTCCCGGTCCGACCGCGGCGTTACCGCCGCGGTCGGAATGCCCAAGGGAGCACCGCCGGCCTGTCGGCGGTGCTCCCGCCCCCGTTGACCCTGGCGGTTCTGTACCGCCAGGGTCATAATGAGGCCCTATGTCTGTAACCAAATTATAGGACTAACGCTTTCATGTGTTATGCCACGAGCGCCAAACTACCAATTGTAGTTGCAATTTCAAAGAATAGGCAAAGTTGTCAATAACATATACATTGTGATATAAGCACCATACTTATGTATATATGGGCATTAAAGAGAAATCATAGAAACCGGAACAATCCCATGGTCCCTGTAGTCTACAAAAAAAAAAAACGGGAGCATTTGAGGTAAGACAATTCAGGAGAAGCAGGCTGGAGGGGTGGGGGGCTAGAGGGGCCGATAATGGCCAGGAAAGCGTTTATGGAATCATGCCGGTGAGGTGGCTGTTGCCTGGGCCTCATTCTGTGGTGTAAACAGCTAGTCTGTCAATGGCTGCCAAATGTCCTTGGGCCTGGACATAGGGGACTGTAATATGTGGTAGACCTCACTGGTGCAGTCACAGAAGATCAAGTCATGTCCGTTTTAGTTTTGCACCTAACTGCTGCCCCAACACATTGCTATCCTGTGTTAGGCCAGAAGCAACGCCATGGCAGTGAAGCACCTCACACTCACCGGTAAAGGCTTGACATATCTCAGCAGTATCATCACAGGGTCTGAGTCAGTGGTGAGTTCCACCATTTCAGAAAGGGTGGTCAGAATCTGTGAACAATATGCCTGAATAGTGGAGCAATTGCACATGAGACGTGCTAAATCTGCATGAGCAGCACCACATTTCGGGCAGGCATGCAAACGGAAGGGGTCTGTTTTTGCTAAGTGTTGTGATGTTGTGTATGCATGGTGTAGGAATTTATAACACAACAACTTATGACAATGATTAAGAGATACAAGCTTAGTTTGAGTGCAGCAGAAGCCCCACACCTTATCAGATATGGATTGACCTAGGTCCTGTTCCCAGGTGGTATGCACTCCCGGTCCACCTATTAGTTTCTACCCAAGGCAGGCGTGATATAGGTGGATACAAGCCGTGAGCTGTGATACGATTCGATTAGCAGGGTCAGAGGGGGAAGTCATCAGGGGCTTCCAGATACGAAGACTGCCGGTCTCACAGTGTGCCCTATATAATTGTACTCCTCTCTATCTCACTCTAAAACATACCTTAATTTACCAAATCAAGCTTTGACTCTAAGTGTTGTAGTTTAGCAGCGATTAGATTAAGCATCAGCAGAAGACATCTTGTATTTAGCAACTATTGTGAACATTTCGCAGAATCCATTTTGTATTCATGGCAGCCATTTTCGCTGCCACATGCTGCCATGTGCTCACCATGTGCTCTGTCCTACCTCTCTGTTAACTACTCTTGAAACTCTGCCTAGTGACAAGTTATATTTAGCATCTCCCACTTTTGCACATGCCCAGTAAGGTCTGCAGCTGTTAGTCCTTGAAAACTGTTAGCCCCTCCTACCTGTCGACTGTGCATTTCCATATGACCTTACATGTATGTAAGTCTTGCTTCTATAATTGTACCACCTCCTTTTAGCCCCTGCATGGGTATAAAAGGACCATGCTCTCTCAGTTCAGTGTGCTACTTCAGACATTACCGAAGGGTGCTGTTTGAACTGTAGTACCACCTCATGAGGTTTAATAAACTTTGGGGGTCATTACAACCCTGGCGGACGGTGTTAAAGCGGCGGTAATACCGCAAACAGTCCGGCGGACAAAAAAAAAGGGAATCATGACCCTGGCAGAAACCGCCAACAAAGACAGCCACTTTAACACACCGCCCGCCACGGCGGTACAGACAAGCAGCGCGGCAGTCACCGCCAACAGACAGGCGGAAGACAATGTACTGCCCATAGTATCACAACCCGCCAATCCGCCACCATTTCCGGGGCGGATTATCCGTGGATAAAAACACGGCGGAAACAGTTACTGCAATGGGAAAACGCTCACCTGAACACATCCCACGAGGAAGGAGGATAGCATGGAGCCGGAACTCCATATCCTACCGGCCCTTGTATTCCTACTCATATACGAAGACCAACAGCTGCGCCGGCGATGACAACGGTGAGTACAGCACCTATGACATAGGGGAGAGGGAGGCAAAAGTTAGGGACACACACACGCAACACCTCTACCCCCAACCCTACCCTCGCATATTACAACACACACACCAATGCATTCACAAAAATCACAGTAACAACCCACAACCCCCCCGGAAGAATGCAAAGACAAAACGAAATCAGTCCAAACATTGTAATGTATCAATATACGTGTCTCAAAAATATACAGATATATTAGAAAATCATACAAAAGTATATACAGTACGAGAAGTAGTTCAGATATGCACATAGAAATGTCCGTGCACCACTAGTCCAAGAATGCATGGGCGAGGCCCACAATAGATACCTGTCCACACACGGAGAGAACACTGCTGGGGCATCAGATAGAAAGACTACAGGCACCTCAGGGGGAAGGGGGGGCACCTCAGCCGGAGGAGTGCAAAGCCAGATCCACGACGGGGCTCCATGCCCATTGATGTATCCTGGGGAGTGCAAAGCCACAGTCTCTCAAGTCTCTACAGTGGGTGGGTTGCCCACTGTACCATCCTGGGGAGTGCAAAGCCACAGTCTCTCAAGTCTATACAGTGGGTGGGTTGCCCACTGTACCATCCTGGGGAGTGCAAAGCCACAGTCTCTCAAGTCTATACAGTGGGTGGTTTGCCCACTGTACCATCCTGGGGAGTGCAAAGCCACAGTCTCTCAAGTCTATACAGTGGGTGGTTTGCCCACTGTACCATCCTGGGGAGTGCAAAGCCACAGTCTCTCAAGTCTCTACAGGGGGTGGCTTGCCCACTGTACCATCCTGGGGAGTGCAAAGCCACAGTCTCTCAAGTCTATACAGTGGGTGGGTTGCCCACTGTACCATCCTGGGGAGTGCAAAGCCACAGTCTCTCAAGTCTATACAGTGGGTGGTTTGCCCACTGTACCATCCTGGGGAGTGCAAAGCCACAGTCTCTCAAGTCTATACAGTGGGTGGTTTGCCCACTGTACCATCCTGGGGAGTGCAAAGCCACAGTCTCTCAAGTCTCTACAGTGGGTGGGTTGCCCACTGTACCATCCTGGGGAGTGCAAAGCCACAGTCTCTCAAGTCTCTACAGGGGGTGGCTTGCCCACTGTTCCATCCTGGGGAGTGCAAAGCCACAGTTTCGCAAGTAGATAACAGCCTCCACTGGTTCTGGAGGGGGACTGGTGCCCAGACTGGATTAGTCTCCCCGTGGAAGTTCCTGTCCTGTCACTGTCCCACCTGCACATGGGATAACGATGCCTGATGTGGCGGCCTTTTAATTCTTACCCGGTGCATGCCCTGTTCAGCGGTTCTTTGCCATGGCTGTTCAGGACTCTTCAGCAGTGCTTTGCCATGGCGGTGCATGCATTGTTCAGAGGTGCTTTACCATGGCGGTTCTGGACTCTTCAGCGGTGCTTTGCCATGGCGGTTCAGGACTCTTCAGCGGTGCTTTGCCATGGCGGTGCATGCATTGTTCAGAGGTGCTTTACCATGGCGGTTCTGGACTCTTCAGCGGTGCTTTGCCATGGCGGTTCAGGACTCTTCAGCGGTGCTTTGCCATGGCGGTGCATGCATTGTTCAGAGGTGCTTTACTATGGCGGTCTCTGGACTGTTCAGCGGTGCTTTGCCATGGCGGTTCAGGACTCTTCAGCGGTGCTTTGCCATGGCGGTGCATGCATTGTTCAGAGGTGCTTTACCATGGCGGTCTCTGGACTGTTCAGCGGTGCTTTGCCATGGCGGTTCAGGACTCTTCAGCGGTGCTTTGCCATGGCGGTGTCTGGACTGGGCATTGGTGTGTGGCATGACGTTCTCTGGACTGGACATTGGTGTGTGGAATGACGTTCTCTGGACTGGGCATTGGTGTGTGGCATGACGTTCTCTGTACTGGGCATTGGTGTGTGGCATGACGTTCCCTCATTGCCCAGTGGGGCTGTGGCAGCCGGGCCCTCCTGGGCACTGACTCCGGCGGTGGTCTCCTGACCAGTGACGATACTTGGGCCCTCCTGGGCACTGACTCTGGCGGTGGTCTCCTGACCAGTGACGATACTTGGGCCCTCCTGGCCACTGACTCTGGCGGTGGTCTCCTGACCAGTGACGATACTTGGGCCCTCCTGGGCCATGAGTCTGGCGGTGGTCTCCTGACCAGTGACGATACTTGGGCCCTCCTGGGCAATGACTCCGGCGGTGGCAGTGGTCTCCTGACCAGTGACGATACTTGGGCCCTCCTGGGCACTGACTCCGGCGGTGGCCTCCTGACCAGTGACGATACTTGGGGCCTCCTGGGCGCACTGACTCTGGCAGTGGTCTCCTGACCAGTGACGATACTTAGGCCCTCCTCGGCACTGACTCTGGCAGTGGTCTCCTGACCAGTGATGATACTTGGGCCCTCCTGGGCACTGACTCTGGCGGTGGCCTCCTGACCAGTGACGATACTTGGGCCCTCCTGGGCAATGACTCCGGCGGTGGCGTGGTCTCCTGACCAGTGACAATACTTGGGCCCTCCTGGGCACTGACTCCGGCGGTGGCGGTGGTCTCCTGACCAGTGATGATACTTGGGCCCTCTTGGGCACTGACTCTAGCGGTGGTCTCCTGACCAGTGACGATACTTGGGCCCTCCTGGGCACTGACTCTGGCGGTGGCGGTGGTCTCCTGACAAGTGACGATACTTGGGCCCTCCTGCGCACTGACTCTGGCGGTGGTCTCCTGACCAGTGACGATACTTGGGCCCTCCTAGGCAATGACTCTGGTGGTGGTCTCCTGACCAGTGACGACGGTGCTGGCGGTGGCGTCCCGACCGCCGGGAAGGATGCCGCCCGTCTCTGCCGTGCTGCTCACACTAGGCTGTGCAGACTTCCTCTGGCCCTTCCCCACCTTTGGAGGAGTCATAGCTGACTCTGCAATCCCCCTGGAACCCCTGTGAGTTGTTTTGCCTCCAGGAGTCTTCACAGGGTCCCGTCGGCCACTTTCCAATTTCAGAGCCTTTACAGGGGGTGGGCTGCCAGTGCTTTGGCTCCGGGTCACACTGCCTGCCCTGGTGGCCGGTGCACTCCACATACCTTGAACAGGCACCACTGGTTTTGGAGGCTTTTTGGCTGAGGCGCTACGACGGTACTGATGAATTGGAGGGGGGGGCAAAAAGGTCAACTTTACACAGGGACAGTTTCTGACGAACACTGAGGTGGGTAGTTGAAGGGGGTCTGGGAGTGGAGGAAGAGGAGGTGGTTGTAGGAGGTGTCACTTTAGGTGTTTTGGGTGCAGGTACTGGAGGCTGTCGTGAGGTGGAAGGATGTTGGGTGTGTGGGTGTCCGCGTTTGTGTACTTTGGGAGGGGGCGTCACAGACACACTGGGAGAGGACACAGGGGACGTGTAAATGGGAGTGGAGGTGGTGAGTGCAGGTGAGCGGGGTGTGGTGCTGGGTGTACTGCTGCGAGTCCTAGTGCCTGTAGATGTAGTGCATGCAGGTGAGAGTGTAGACGAGACTGGGAGGGAGGATGGAGACGACGGGGAGGGGGACACAGTGGGGGCAGTGGATGTTGCAGTGTCTGCATGTGGGTGATGCTTGCGTGTGTGTCTGTGGGTTGTGTGGTGCCTATGTTTGCTTGAGCTACTTTTGTGTGTTGAGGTGTGTGCATGCTGGTCTGTAGGTGTGCTTGGGATAGGCTGGGGTAAAGGGGATTGGGTCTGGGTGGAGGAAGTTGGAGGGGGGAGGCTAGACACAGGGACAATGGCTGCCATCAGTGCTGAGGCCAGAGATTGCAGGGTTCGCTGAAGGACAGCCTGACCAGAATGAATGCCCTCCAGGAATGCATTACCGTGTTGCAACTCCCTTTCTACACCCTGGATGGCATTCACAATGGTAGACTGCCCAACAGTGAGTGACCTCACTGAGGGCAGCAGGGGTGACTGGGGCAGGGCCTGAGGTGCCTGTTGCGAAGGTGATGCCCACCCTCCTGGGTGAGCGGGCACGGGGCGAACGCTGAGGGGCTGCTGGGAGGGCGGTGCTGGTAAGGGAGGTGGCGGCTGTACCTGTAGAAGTGTGGGGCACAGATGGTGCCGCCACCACAAGGGAGCTCCCATCGTCGGCCGAGTCCGTGTCACTGGTTGCTGATCCGGTGGCCGACGTGAAGCTCCCCTCACCCTCCGTCCCACTGGTGCATTCTGAGTCCGTGGTGTGGCCCTCCATGGCCATGTGGGATGCAGCTCCCTCGTGCTCCGGTGCCACTGTACCTCTGCCTGATGATGCTGATGAACAAAAGAACAGGGAGAGCACAAAAAGGGGGGGGGAAGACAGAAGAAAGACAGGTTGAGTGCATGGCATACCGCGACCGTTGGCGGACAATACAGACACAGCAGCCCCCTGCCCTACGCTGTGCTCCTGGCCTCTACAGATGCAATTCCTGGGATCTGGCCTACATGGCTATGGTGGGCATCTGCACACATGGATGCCACAGGGGCATCTATACCTGTACTTGCAACTCTACTGAGGTGGGGTAGGGTGCCACATGGCCTGCATTACGGAGGGGCCTAGTCTACCTATTTCTGCCTGGCCTAGGTACACCCACAGGCCTCCTCCCCCACTCAGACCCCTCCACTGCGCACAAAGTCAGCAGAATGATAGTGTACTCACCCCCTTGTTGCTGCTGTGATGCCCTAAAGCGCCCATCCAACTCAGGGTAGGCCACCACCAGGATCCTGAACATCAGGGGGGTCATGGGGCGACGGGCACCTCTCCCACATTGGGAGGCCATCCCCAGCTGAGCCTCCGCCGTCTTCTTGCTCCAGCGGCGAATGTCCTCCCATCGTTTACGGCAGTGGGTGCCCCGTCTCTGGTGGACCCCCAGGGTCCGGACGTCCTTGGCGATGGCACGCCAAATGTCCTTCTTCTGGTGGGCGCTGACCTACATGACATGCACAAGGGAAGAAGCGAAGTCATTAACAACCGCACCGTCTATGTGCGTGGCCCCCCTTCCTACCCTAGCCATGTGGCACATTCATTCACATGCATTCATGTTCCCTGAACTCTGCCCCCTTCCCTCTTCCAACCAGCCCTCTCCACCCAGGCCTAGCCCATACAACGTGCTCCCTGTGTACTAACCTGTTGGTCTAGAGGACCGTAGAGTAGCGTGTACTGGGGGAGGACCCCGTCTACCAGTTTCTCCAACTCCTGAGCAGTGAAGGCAGGGGCCCTTTCCCCAGACGCAGCAGCCATCATCGCTTCCAGACCGAGGTCACAGCAGCACTTGCAGTGTAGGTCCTCTCCTGTTGAAGGTCAGGTATCTAGTGATTGAACAGATAGAAAATGGCGGTGACATCCGCGGCGGTGACGTCCGCGGCGGTGCGTTTCATCACCGCCGGCGCACTTCTTCATTAGCTCCTGGGACCCCTAGGGTCCAATGTTAACCAATGCAGCATTGCGCCGCGGTCTACGACCGCCTACCGCGACGGTGTGCAAAACCAGCGCAGTTACCCCACAATCCCATTGTCCCAGTTTAGAGGTCAGGGAGCCGCCATTTCAAGGGCCCACATGGCTCCATTTACTTCTGCGTCACACATAGCTAGGCCTACACTCAACACACATACAGGAAGGGTTTTGTGTTTGGTGTCGTGTTCTGTGTAACTGTGGGTACATACCTGGGAAAAAGTTCACTCGATCCTCGCTGTTGTCCTTCCTAGGCGCCGTCAGCTGGGACATTTGAGACGATGGCGGAATCCTCCGGTGTACCGACCGCTGGTGGACCTGTTGACAATGGAAGAGCGACATTTAATCATCACCTACAGGTTTGACCGTGCCACAATCCAGGAACTATGTACCCAGTTGGAGCCAGACCTGATGTCACCAATCCGCCATCCCACTGGAATCCCCCCTGACGTGCAGGTGCTGTCAGTGCTCCATTTCCTTGCTAGTGGGTCTTTTCAGACAACAGTGGCCATGGCATCAGGGATGTCCCAGCCTATGTTTTCCAACTTGCTGTCCAGAGTGTTGTCTGCCCTGCTGAAACACGTAAGGAGATACATCATTTTCCCTGAGGTTGAAGATTTGGCTACAGTGAAAGGTGACTTCTATGCCCTTGGACATATCCCCAACGTCATAGGTGCTATTGATGGGACCCATGTAGCTCTGGTCCCCCCCACAGGAGTGAACAGGTGTACAGGAACCGGAAGAGTTATCATTCCATGTATGTACAGATGGTCTGTTTGGCAGACCAGTACATCTCGCAGGTAAATGCTATGTTCCCTGGCTCAGTGCATGACGCCTACATCCTGCGGAATAGCAGCATCCCTGATATGATGGGTCAACTCCAGAGGCACCGTGTGTGGCTATTAGGGGACTCTGGTTACCCCAACCTTTCCTGGCTATTGACCCCAGTGAGGAATCCCAGGACCAGGGCAGAGGAACGCTACAATGAGGCCCATGGGCGGACTAGGAGGGTGATCGAACGCACCTTCGGCCTCCTGAAGTCCAGGTTCAGGTGCCTCCATATGACAGGTGGATCCCTATTCTACTCACCGAAGAAGGTGTGCCAGATCATCATCGCCTGCTCGATGCTTCACAATCTTGCTTTGCGACGCCAGGTGCCTTTTTTGCAGGAGGATGGTCCAGATGACGGTGTTGTGGCAGCTGTGGAGCCTGTGGAGCCTGTGGACAGTGATGAGGAGGAAGCTGAGGAAGAAGACAACGACAACAGGGAGTCAGTCATACAGCAATATTTCCAGTGACACACAGGTGAGAACATTTTCATTTTTAACATTACATTCACTGTCACACGTCTTACTCTATCCTGTGTGTAATTTAATGGGATTATTTGGTAACTGAGTTGTTCCTTTCCATTACGGTTTCACAGGTGTGGTTACCAACGTGTGTCATCTGCAAGCATCCTTCAAGGACTTGTGATGTGTGACATTGGTATGTTGCCTTTACAACTATAAACGCATTTTGACACTGCCATTGATAATACATTTTACAAAAACAGAATGACTCCAGAATGTTTTGTGGTTCAAGGGTGTTTATTTAAGTGCTCAATATTGGAGGGGGGTTGTAAAATGGTGAGGGGTGATGGTGGGGGAATGTCCATGGCAGAGTCCAGTCTATTAGTCTCACAGGTGCACTGCCCATCTGGGCATAGGAAGTGGAGCTGGGGCAGTTCGAATATGGATAGGGTAACAAAGTGGGACAGTGGGAGGACAATCAGGGTGGTCTCATTTCCTGGCGGGAGTCTTGCCATCTTGCTCTGTCCTGTTCCTAGATCTCAGGGACCGCTTGCGTGGTGGTTGTCCATCTGCAGGGGATGGGGTGCTGGTGTGGTGGTCCTGTGGCGGGACGTCCTGTCCACTAGCGCCGGCGGAGGTGGTGGGCAGTTCATCGTCCTGGCTAGTGTCAGGGGCCCCTTGGAGTGCCACGGTATCCTTCAAGGTCTGCTGTATGTCCTTCAGCACCCCTACGATGGTGCCCAAGGCAAAGCTGATGGTCCTGAGCTCCTCCCTGAAACCCAAATACTGTTCCTCCTGCAGGCGCTGGGTCTCATGAAACTTGACCAGGACCGTCGCCATCGTCTCCTGGGAGTGGTGGTATGCTCCCATGATGGAGGAGAGGGCCTCGTGGAGAGTGGGTTCCCTTGGCCCTTCCGCCCCCTGTCGCACAGCAGCCCTCCCAGTTCCCCTGTGTTCCTGTGCCTTCGTCCCCTGGACCGTGTGCCCACTACCACTGCCCCCAGGTCCCTGTTGTTGTTGGGGTGGTGGGTTATCCTGGGTTCTCTGTAGTGGTGGACACACAGCTGATTGACCTGTCCTGGGTACAGAGGTTTGGGCCTGCTGGGTAGGTGCTGTGCTGGTGTTACCAGAGGGTGGAAGGTCAGTGTTGAGGTGTGCCTGTGCAAGGGGAACCGACTGTCCCGAGGCCCACGATGGTCCGGGCTGGTCGTCAGGCTCCAGTAGGGCAGAGCTGCTATCTTCACTGTGGGCCTCTTCTGTGGGTGGAGTGGAGATGTCTGGACCCTCCGGTGTGGTGACGGTCCTTCGTGATCCTGCAGGGGCATAAGAGCATGATTATTGCATGTGTGTGTGTCATGGTGTGCAATGGGTGGGTGTTTGTGTACCCCAGTGCTAGCATTCCTGTGTGGGGGCTTGTGTGATGATGGTTCGGGGGTTGTTCTGGGTATGTGCAGTGGGCATGCTTTGGTGAGTGGTGACCATGCTTTGTTGTGTCATGCAGGGCTTGGTGTTGGGATGGGTGGTTTGTGTTTTTAGTACATTAGTGAGGAGTTTGAGTGATGGGTGAGGGGGTGAGGGTGGGGGTGTGTGATAGCATGCAGGTAGGGTGGGGGATATGATAGTTAAGATTTGACTTACCAGTGTCCATTCCTCCACCGACTCCTCCGAGGCCCTCTGGATGCATGATGGTCAAGACTTGCTCCTCCCATGTTGTTAGTTGTGGGGGAGGAGGTAGGGGTCCGCCGCCAGTCCGCTGTACCGCGATGTTGTGCCTGGAGACCGCTGAACGCACCTTCCCCCGTAGGTCGTTCCACCTCTTCCTGATGTCCTCCCGATTTCTTGGGTGTTGTCGCACAGCGTTGACCCTGTCGACTATTCTGCGCCATAGCTCCATCTTCCTGGCTATGGATGTGTGCTGCACCTGTGAGCCAAATAGCTGTGGCTCTACCCGTACGATTTCCTCCACCATGACCCTGAGCTCCTCTTCGGAAAAGTGGAGGTGTCTTTGGCGTGCCGTGGGGTGGTGTGTATGATTTGTGAGGTGGTGTATGTGGTGATGAGTGTAGTGTTGTGTAGTGGTGTGTGGTGTTTAGTGCGTGGATGGTGTGTGGGTGATGGTGTTGTGTGCCTCTGTGTGGTGGGATTGTCTAATCAGTGCTGTCTCTCTGGCCTTCTGTCGCAATTTTTGGTCGTAGGGGTTTGTGGGTGATGTGGGTGTGTGTTTTATATTGTATTGGGTGTGTGGGAGTGGTGTTTGTATGTGTATCAGGTGTGTGTATCTTTAATTGTCCAATGTCGCTGTGTTTTGGAGATGTGTGTGTATTTTGAGCGCAGCGGTGTGTACCACCAATGGAATACCGCGGTTGAAAGACCGCTGCATGAATTCGTGTGTCGTAATAGCATGGGCGTGTTTCTGTTGGCGTGGAGGTGGAGGTTTTGTTTTTGCCATTTTAACACTGACCTTTGGTGTGGTGGACTTGTGTGGGTGACTGAATTTCGGCGGATTCCGAGATGTGTGTCATAATAGCTGTGGCGGGATTCCACGGTCGCGGCGGTGTATTGGCGGTCTTCTGCACGGCGGTAAGCGCCTTTTACCTCCAATGTTGTAATGACCCCCTTTGTCTTTTATTTCGGTTTCTGTGCCAACTTCTTCCTATATGGTCTGAGGACTTTGTGCAGAGAAGGGTGAACCACTTGCACTAGTAGGCCTTGCTGAGGCTTACTTCAACAAATTGGCGCCCGAACAGGGACTCATCGGCGACTCAGACGCCCAAAGGATTGGGATCTCGCTGCGGACGATCAATGCCTGAGGAGACCCGAGTCTTGGCAACCACGGCGTTTTTCCCTTCTTTCTGATTTGACCATCCACGTGGCGCCGGTCCTCGACTGAGATCCTTTTTGTTCATTCATCGTGCAGTGACCATTTGGTCGATTTTAGAACTTGGCAGTTGGAACCTGTGATTGGTAAGAGCAGTTTTACGGCACTTGCTGTGGGTTTTGATGCCTTTGTTTGGTAATCAAGTTTAGCACTACTTACTGTGGCTCTCGTGTTTTGGGTGACTAGTCAATTTGTGTCCTTTGAATTGATATATAAATTTCAATTTATATAGGCAGGTAATGAGGAGAATTTTCTCCAATTTAATTTTGATTTGAACGGCACCTTAAGTGCTACTTTGATTATAATATTGCATAATCTGCACTATTTTTGGCATGCCTGTTTTTAGCGCACTTCGTAGCATGTGTTGCTTTTGTAATGGTACCAATTTGAGACTGGGAGAATCGCACCGGCACCCCCAGAGGAGACGCCCAATAGAGATATGTATGTTAAACATGGTCTTTCTTCTATAATGTTCAGCACATTATGGAATAAATACACTCGTGCGGATCCTGAGTTACGTTGGCCTATGCATGGGTCATTTGATTTGCGAAAGATTCAGTATGTGGAACAATGTATGTGTAAGCGAAAGTCTAGGCAAGATATGTTTGACTGTGTACGAATGTGGGAGAAAGAAGTGCGTGGACGAGTGAAGTGTGAGCAAGCCTTGCTTGAGAAAGAGCAGCGGAAGAATGTATATGTGAAAGCATTGGAAATGAGAAAGAAAGAAAGAAAGAAATGACTTAAAGGAGCTAGAAGAGAAAGAACGTAAATTACAGGTAACTGGCCAATACACTGTTAGGCAACCTCTCTATCCTATCCTTAATAAACCACACAATGATTTTTTGTTACTAGATCGCCCTCCACCTCCGTATGTCGGAATAGGGCAGATGTAATGGCACTTAAGACAGCATTACCTGACCCACGGAAAAATCCAGCCACCTTTTATGAGGAAGTTGAGGAAGCAATTAGTTCTTGTACTATGACTTTGGCTGACATTGATTTATTTTTCGGATTGATATTACTGCCAGATATGTGGAGAACTGTTCTAAAATTGATGATCGTGTAGTTTTTGGGGCGTCATGGAAAGAATTAGAACAGATGGACGGGGATAGGGAACCTGCAAAAAAGCCATATCAGTTGATTCTAGATCTTCCCGCAGCCATATTAGTTAAGTTAAAAACGATTATTCCCCCAAAAAAGATAGATTGGACTGTTTTAGCGTCTTGTAAGCAAAAGGCAGATGAATCGGTCTCTGATTTCTTTACACGCTTCGAAGAAGCATTTCATGATTTTAGAAGCCAGTTATTGTCAGATGATACGGGCAGACATTTGTTTGTCGATAAATATGTTGCAAATCTGTTACCAGGAATAGCTAGTCGTCTAAAAGCTAGTGAAAGTTCATGGACTACCTCTACTCCGGTTTCTCGTTTTGACTATGGCTCAGTATTATGAACGTCAGGAATTAGAAGCAAAAGGTAGCAAGGATAAAAAGATTAAAGAATTAAAGATGAAGGTTATGTTGGCTCAAGCTTATGGTCCGCCTTTTAGAGGTAGTGATAGAGGTGGACGTGGATCTTATGGTTCTTCTTACACTCGTTTGAATTTGTCTGTTGATCAGTGTGCGTATTGTAAGAAATTTGGGCATTGGGCTGCTGATTGTCCAGCACTACGTGTTCAGCAGTGTTCACGTGGTCGGGAACAAATGAGAAATCGCTCAGGATATTCAGGACCTAGAAGAAGCACGAATGATCATGCTAGGGTTGATGCTAATGTACGAGGGCAGGATGGGTTTAACACTTTTGATAGACGCAACCAATACCAGATGTCTAACTATGTGCAGCCTGATTTCCATGATTCTGCTTATGCATAGGATTGCCTAGGAAGGGGTAAGGAATCAGTTGAAGTTCCAGTAGATCAGAGGGGTCCCTATGTTACAGCACATGTTTTGGGTTCTACTGATCAGTTTCTGGTTGATACAGGAGCTACTCGTAGCGCCTTGTCTAAACAATTGATTCCAAGGGCTCCCCTGTCTGGCTTAACCATTACATCGATAGGTTTCTATGGAACACCTTCCCCTAGCCCATTGTCACAACCACTTGCATTCCATGTTGATAAATTTACTGCTCCATGTCCATTTTTGCTTTCTCCAAATACACCAGACAATATTGTGGGTCTTGATATGCTCAAGTATTTTAGGGCTACAATACGATGCTTTCCTGAAGGGGTGCGTGTTATTTTGAATGATAATCATCCTGTGATGGAAAGAGTTTGTCTTGTTAAAGAGGATATTGCATTAGCTTCACTCCATAGTACTTTGTGGGCTACTTCAGATACTGATGTGGGACAAATTATTATTCCACCGGTACATATTAGTGTCAAGGAGGGAGCTGTATTGCCACGTTTGCCTCAATACACAATTTCACAGGAGGGCGAAGAAGCACTCACACGAATTGTGCATGATCTTATTGCAGTTGGAGTTGTTGAGGAAGTTCTGTATAATGTTTGTAACAGTCCGATTCTTCCTATTCTGAAAAAGGATACTGATACTAGGATTTACTGATTCATTATTGATTTACGAGAAGTCAATAAGATTGTGATACCACAATATCCTGTGGTATCTGACATCACAACACTTCTTACTTTGGTTCCCCCGACAGCAACTACGTTCTCTGTGATAGACTTGAAGAATACTTTCTTTTAGATCCCTATTCATCCTGACAGCCCATATTTGTTTGGTTTTACTTTGAATAAACAAACATATAGATTTTGCAGAGTTCCTCAAGGCTATACTGAGAGTCCAAGTATTTATAGTCAAGCGTTAAAACAACAACTTGATTCTTTTGTTTTGCCTGAAGGTGTGGCTCTCATATAATATGTCGATGATATTTTGTTGGCAGCTAATACCCGAGCAATGTGAAAAGTGCACTTTGTCCTTACTTTCTTTTCTTGCTTAACACCATCATAAAGTGTCACGAAAGAAATTGCAATATTGTAGACCAAAGGTAACCTATTTAGGTCACCTTTTGTCTAAGGAGGGCCGTGCACTTACATCAGATCGTATTCAAGCAATTTTAGACACACCAGTACCCTCTACTCAGAAAGATGTTCGTGCATTCCTTGGTCTTACTTCTTTTTGTAGGCAATGGATATTAGGGTTTCACACATTGTCAAACCATTGCTAGCACTTTTGACTAAAGATACTCCAATGCCCCTCCCATGGACAGATGAATGTGCGACTGCTTTCCGGCAGTTACGACAAGCCCTTTGTTCAGCACCAGTGTTAGGTACTCCAGATTACATGAAGCCTTTTGCACTTTACGTACATGAGAAAGATGGATGTGCATTGTCAGTTTTAGTGCAGACACATGGCGATAAGCAGCATCCCTGTACATATTTTTCAGCAGTACTTGACCCTGTCGCTCGAGTGTTGCCTGGGTGTTTTCGTTCAGTTGCTGCAACAGCTGTGTCAATACGTCAGAGTGAAGGGATAGTTTTGTCACATAAGCTGTTGGTGTTAGTACCCCATGCGGTTGATGCTCTTTTAAGTCAAACAAAGACACAACAATTAACTAGCGCTCGCATGACAGGATATGAATTGACATTGCTGGCTCCTCACATTACACTGAAGAGATGTGCAACACTAAATCCAGCCACTTTGTTGCCATATCCGGTGACTCAGCCTCAGTCACAAGAAACACATGTTTGTATATTCCTTACCGAAGAACAGACAAAGGGTTGTATTGATTTACAAGATACACCCCTTCCAGATGTAGACTGGGAATTGTGGGTTGATGGGTCTTGTTTGAAGTTGCCAGACGGTACGACCTCAGCTGCATATGCAATCACCCCAATACACACAGTAGTGGAGACAGCTCGTATACCACAGACGTCAGCTCAAGCAGCTGAACTAATAGCTTTGACACGAGCATGTGAGCTTAGTACTGACTTATGTGTGAACATTTATACAGACAGCCGCTATGCTTTTGGAGTGGCTCATGATTTTGGTTTGCTTTGGAAGGAGAGAGGCTTTCTCACATCCCACGGGATGCAGATAATGCACTGAGAATTAGTGCATAACCTCTTGACTGTATTGACATATCCAAAGAAACTAGCTATTGTGAAATGTAGTGCACATAAGAAAGTGACCGATAAGATAGGGCAAGGTAATGCTCTTGCGGACCGCGTAGCACGTGAGACTGCGATGCAGCGAAGTACTACTTCTATGTATGTAGTGAAGTCACAAGCTGAACGTTGGCATAATGCTAGACAAGACATATTAGATATACAGAAATCTGCTTCTGTGAAAGAACGTGAGCAATGGTCTGCAGAAGGAGAATTGGATGGTGAGGGCTGTTGGCGGAATAAGCAGATGGATACATGGAAATTGCCTATAGCTTTTGTACAACCTATGGTTCAGATGGCACATGGGCTGGTACATGTTGGAGCTTCAACAATAACGAAGTTGCTTACGCAAGTTTGGGAGCATCCAGAAATTTCCAGTACAGCTAAGAGAGTAGTACAGTCTTGTTTGATCTGTTTACAATACAATCCTGGAAAAGGGACACGTACTCCTGCGGGAGGGTTTGCTGCACCAACTGCACCTTTTGAAGTTCTACAAATGGATTATATTCAGCTTGAACGCTGCAACAATTTAAAGTATGTCTTGTTGGTGGTATGTGCCTTCAGTAAATGGATAGAGGCGTACCCCACAAAGGATAATACTGCCATTACCACAGCGAAGGTGCTTTTGAAATAATTTTTCCCTAGGTTTGGTGTTTGCAGACTTTTATGAAATGATAACGGACCTCATTTTGTTGGGGAAGTTATTAAGTATGTCCTGAAAGGATTAGGGATCAAACAGAAGTTCCATGTGGTTTTCCACCCACAATCAGCAGGGTTGATGGAAAGGTGTAATGCTACTTTGAAGCTGAAGTTAGCGAAGATAGAGGCTTCTACATCCTTAACTTGGCCGGATGCATTACCGTTGGCATTATTGTCTATTAGGTCAGTGCCACACTCTCGAATCGGCCTTAGTCCTTATGAAGTGGTGTTTGGAAGGCCAATGAACATTTGGGGAGTTCCTAAGCCAAATACTGCATATGATGTACCTTGTGTCCTGATGAATGATTATTTGGCACAGTTAACCGACAATTTGGTTTCTATTCATCAACAGGTTCGAGAAGCACTTCCTGACAGATCTACAGGTGAAGGCCATGAACTCCGACCTGGTGACCAGGTGATGATTAAGTCCTTTGAAAGATCAAGCAGCTTGGAACCAAGGTGGTGAGGCCCAGAACAGGTGCTCCTTGTGACAAGGACAGCAGTTCGAGTGACGAACCAAAAGAATTGGGTCCATAGTACTCACTGCAAGAGAGTGCTACCTACCTTGGTGGAACCTGCTGTGCTGACTGATCATCGAGAGATTTTGACTACGGAGAAAGGCCGTGCTATATCACCTGACGAATCTGAAGAGTTCTTCCCGGACCATACGACTTCTGGAGTGTCGTTATATAATTTGAGACAGAGGAAAGAATCTGAAACATTTTTGGAAAAAACTGGTTGAGCTACCGCCCTGGGTTAGTGAAACGGAGAGCCAATGTGGCAAGGGGGAGGGGATCAGCCATACATTAGATTAGTGACACCCGTCTTGGCCCGTGGAATGAAGAAATCAGCGGCTGCCCAGGGATAACAGCTCCAACGATTGTTTTTAATTAATTTCTGAAAGGGTTGATTATCACTGTTGCTAAAATGAATAACAAACTGATCATTAGTACTATGGAGTTTGTTGTTGTTTTGGTGGTTATAGCAATAATCGCCTGGTTTGTTGAAAAGAAGGCTCCTGCTCGTGAGTTTTTTGTTGCCACTACTCCAGTACCAGAGGATCACTATTACTTTACGCTTCCCTATCATGAGCAGAAGCACCGTCAATCGTACTTCAATAATACTTTCATTCAGATGTTGCATCATACTCATAATGCTTCAAATACTACTAACTGTTGGGTATGTGGAATGATACCTGCGCATCAAAAGAAAGGAGGAACACCTTTCATTCCTCTTCCTTTTTCACACAATGGTTCTTGTCAAGCTTGGTACACGCTTTTGTTAGCATCTGGAAAACGTACAGAGGGCAGACTTCTTTTTCGCCTTAATAAAGTATGCTACCAAGACAAAGATGGGTATCCCCAAGCCAAAGGAACTAAATGGGAATGGGAAGAGTATCAACCGGACAATGTTTCAATACCATATTTCTTCACAAATATAAGAGACTCTGACAAGAAAGAACAATTTGTGATTTCTGTTACAAAAACTAAAGCAGATTTATGTATACTTAGCATAGGGCAAATTCCAGTAGGGATAAGCGATTGTACCTTGATTTTAACTATTGAGGGTGTAAATAATAGTAGTTTTACAGTTTCACAAAATACATATTTTGTTTGTTGGAACTATGGATATTACCAACTACCTGTTGAGTGGTCAGGTGTGTTTTATGTATCTTTTTTATTACCCCCTGTGTTTTTGGCCCCTGCATCATATCACCGAGATTTTAAACTGTTCAATGACATCATTAAAAATAGATATAAAAGGACAATAAGTACAAATGAGGTAGACCAAACGGACACTAGCCTGCAACAATATGTTGATTTTAATTTAAGGTTGTTCTCCTTTGTGGGTGCTGCGATAGACAGTAGGAAAGTGAGACGATTGACTAGGGTTGTGGAAGCTGTTACCAATCAGGCAGCTCTGGCACTTGGGAATATTACAGAGGAGCTCCAAATTGCGAGGATTGTAGCGCTCCAAAATCGTATGGTACTAGATGAGATGTTAGCTGATCGAGTTGGTGCATGTCGCATCATCGGTAGTAGTTGATGTGTTTTTATTCCAGATCACTCACCTTCAGTATATGATGCAATATCTAAATTGCATGAAATTGCTACAGAAATCCACACAGAGACTGGTACTTGGACTTTTTCTGGATAGTTTTGGGCTCTTGTTTCCGCTTGGGGCTGGAAACTACTGACTATGCTGTGTGTAATGATTGCAATATTTTTCAGATGCTGTATCTGTATTCAGTGTGGTCCAATGTTCTGCTCTATGTGTATTACTGCTTGTATGCCTACCAAAAGAAATATTACAGAAATTAAAGCACAACACATGTTAGATAAGGAAATAGCTGAAATGATGAGCATAAATATACAAGATGAATATTTAGATTATCCCAGAAAGACGAATGTCTTCAGCTAATGCTGAAAGGGTCGTCTGTTGTAGTTTAGCAGCGATTAGATTAAGTATCAGCAGAAGACATCTTGTATTTAGCAACTATTGTGAACATTTCGCGGAATCCATTTTGTATTCATGGCAGCCATTTTCTCTGCCATATGCTGCCATGTGCTCACCATGTGCTCTGTCCTACCTTTCTGTTAACTACTCTTGAAAATCTGCCTAGTGACAAGTTATATTTAGCATCTCCCACTTTCGCACATGCCCTGTAAGGTCTGCAGCTGTTAGTCCTTGAAAACTGTTAGCCCCTCCTACCTGTCGACTGTGCATTTCCATATGACCTTACATGTATGTAAGTCTTGCTTCTATAACTGTACCACCTCCTTTTAGCCCCTGCGTGGGTATAAAAGGACCATGCTCTCTCAGTTCAGTGTGCTACTTCAGACATTACCGAAGGGTGCTGTTTGAACTGTAGTACCACCTCACGAGGTTTAATAAACTTTGTCTTTTATTTCAGTTTCTGTGCCAACTTCTTCCTATATGGTCTGAGGACTTTGTACAGAGAAGGGTGAACCCCTTGCACTAGTAGGCCTTGCTGAGGCTTACTTCAACATAAGGCCCTCATTTTGAGCAGCCAGTTAATTGCAATATGTGCAGTAACTGCTTTTGTCAAATAATGGATGCCCAGTATTTACTGAGACATGAGGATTTTAAAATGGTAAGCTTCAAAACCTGCATTTCATTAATCAAAATCCCTTAATTTGGTGGAATTTATCACCCTTGATAAATTCCTATCCTGGAGCCAGACTTTAGGTACAATAATGATCCCACCCACCAATCCCCGGGCAACTGGTAATGAGGGCCGTAGTACTGGGATTCATCTGGAGGAAAACTCATCATGGAATTTTAGGCTTTTAAGTAGGGGCACGTCTAATTTCTCTACTGGTCAGGTGCTTTTAAATAAATAGATAGAGTAGTATTCTAGTGTTTCTACCCTAAAAGAAATTTGCTGTGCTAAAAATTGTAGGTAGTTAGAGATACATCTTTGTACATATATTACCTAACCTACTGGCTGTCTCCAGTAGGTAGTTACAGTTAGGACCTTGTTTCCATGGAAAAGGCGATTTTTGACTTGCCTATATCTTTGGCATCGTTTGACAAATCTTTACAAACATTTCCCAAAATAGTGTGCCAGTGATTCTTGTTGCGTGCCCCTTTTCAGTATTAAGAAGCCCAACCACTGCTGGAATGGAGAGAGATACATGATTTAGCACTGCAAAAATGGTGCAGAGGTTGAGAGTGGTGGAGTGAGGAGGGACAAATCCTGATTGGACAGGAGATATGACCTGTTCCAATAGAGGGAAAAGGCGTGTGGCAGTCACCTTGGCCAATATTTTTTGTCTGGGTTGAGGAGGGATAGCACCTATATGATGCACAGGAATGTGGGGCTTTGCCAGGTTTCAGCAATAAAATAAACACTGCTTCTCTGAGAGTAGGAGGAAGTACACCTGTCTCAAGGGTCTCTGCATACACCTCCAGAAGGTGGGGAGCTGGGATTTGTCTATAGGCCTGTAGATTGTACTATATGGTGAGCATGCAGTTGACTCAACGCTTTACTTAACCAGACCCCAGTGAATGTGTTTTTTCCCTAAATTATTTCCTGCCATAATAATTCCCTGACTGGCAAAACTTTACCCCCCTGTAAGCCCCTAGTAAATGGTACCCAGGGCACAGATGGTAAAGGAGTCCCCAGGCTTGCAGCATGTGTTTGTGCCACCCTAGATGACCAATGCAAACTATTGATTGCAGGCCTGCCTTTGCAGACTGCCAGAGCGGTCCAAACTGCTCATGTTCGACTGTGCCCTCACCAAAAGTGGCACAGTCCCATGCACTGCCTTACATATATGCCAGACACCCCTAAAGAAGGCTTCTGAAGCCTAGGAAGAAGGGCGCATTATATGTAAGGAGCAGGCGTATAAGCACAAGCTTTTATGTCGCTATAGCATTCTTTCCAATAAGGTGCACTATAAGTACAGGCCGGCCCTTAGGATAACATGGGACTTAAGCCTAGGCAGAGCTGGGTTGCTAGCTCCATTATGGTACCACCTAGATATGTTGAGTATGGTGTCAAACAACTTGCCTTCTCTCCCCAAACATGAACCTGGTGTCGAGGGACGGCTGGCATGCATCCAGGTGGAACACTAGAAGTTGCCCACCTATTTGCCACCCTTCTTTTTGCTCTGGCCGGGCAGTTCGTGCTTTTTCCCACTCTTGCTGCCACTAAGACAGGTTTCTGACCTCCTGCCAGACAGCGTGGATGCTCCCATAGGTCAGGAACAAAGGCTGAGAAAGGAAGGAGGTCGCACCTCCTGCCCCGCAGCCAGGATAGTGAATAGAGCCATCAGAGTGGTGAGCTTCAAAGGCTTCACAGGCTCTGAGAGCCATCTTGCTGTCCCTCAGCACAGAAACAGTCCTCCCCCTGCCCCCAGGCACATTTACTCATAAACAGGCAGGAAATTAGGTATGCATGACTGTGCACACCCCCAGCAGGTGGATCACATCTCTAGGTTTAGCAGCTTGGTGTGTGCACTAATGTTTGATTTGTGCCATATTACGAGTGGCAGAATAGAGGGTTCTGTGTAGCTAAAGGTGACCTGTCCCAACAGATGTGGTCACCTCAGGGGCAGATTAGCTGTAGGAGCTAGCTGCCCATTGGTCACTAGCCTCCACACCCCTGTCACCCTAAATCCAGGACGTAAGGGACACCCCTGACACCTGAATGTCAGATTTGAAGGACCAACTTCAAAGAAGGAGAAGAGGAGCTTTGCATCACTGACAACGGACTCTGCCCACTGCACCAAGGCAAAAGAGAAATACTCTGACGCTGAGGCTACATACTGGAAACTGCATGAATGATTGTTGTCCGTGGCTGCAATTCGCCACTCTCGACTAGAGGGACTCCTGTAAAAGCCAGAAGCACCCTCAGCCTCCCTTGGACTAGTTGTACTAATCCCCTGGAAACTGCAGATAAAAAGATGCTCTAAACAAAAGAATCGTCGTCCATCGGCCCCTCCAAGGGATCAACTGGATCCAGTTGGTGAAATGCACTGTGGGAGTTGTAGTCTGGCTTTCGACAAAGGTACAGGCCGCTACCAATCTCTCCCAGACTACCAGACGTCTCTAAAGCATTTTGTCATGCTTACCGCTACCAAGGCTTGTTGGTCACCAGCCCGGTAATTGACACCTTAACTCAACACTGTAACAGGAGAGCATGCACAGTACTTGTTACCAACGTCAGCAACAACCCCTCAGCTGAGTTTTTGCATCCACTTTGTCGCAGCACCATGTACATGGTAAAATCAGCACCAGCGAGAGTCCCATTCAGCACCACGGGCAGCCAGGACAACTCTGCACCCAGACCCCACGGACCAGGTAGAAGTGAACTGACTGCTGTGGCCTAGTCCCAGGACCTGCAAACCTTAACCCTCAAGGGATCCCCATAGCTTGACCTCCAAGTGGTTGTGGAACTGTACAACCTTAACCCTGTAAGGGTTCCACGCAACTCACTTTCTAAGAACATTTTTACAACCAGTGATATTTCGCCAGCAGACTTCAATGCAACATTTCAATCCCAGTTCGGCTGTAATTTAATATTGCTTCTAAAATCTATAACTCCAGTTATACTGATTCAGTTCTGTTTGCTTTGGTGTCTAAATGAAGATAAAAATAAGCCCTATTTTTATAAATTGCTGTCAGATTTCTTCAGAGTCTTGTCAATTACTTATTGTCCACGTTGATGCTGTGAAATGCTTAACACATGTTCCTCTAAGTAAAGCCTGACTGCCCTTTGCCACACTACCAAGACTGAGCTAAGGATTTACTAGTGTAAATCCATGGACCATCTTTGGGGTATTGTGAAAGTATTATATGGTGAGGACACACCCCCACACCACAGAATACTCCACTTTCCTACGTATCGATTTTTATTTCTCTACAGCAACGGTTTAACACCTCTGAATGATTGGTCTTTGTTGTTTAGAATAGTGAACCTATGTCACCAAAAACAATCTATACACCAAAACCCAAAAACCTACACTATCTTCATTCACAAAAAGAAAAATATGAATCAATGTGTGTCAACACATACTGCAATGTGTACCAATATTTGTATAAACTTAAAAACTGTTTCCTTTGTTTGGGAATTTCACAATGGTAACACTTACTTCAAGTAACTAAAGTATATTTCAAATATAAAAAAGATTATATAGATTCTTTACTGAATGTATCATGCACTATGTAGATACCTCTACTGTTGAAGAAATTAAGAAAAATATTTTGGGGTAGATTGACAAATTACTTCGACAGCATAAGTAAATACATAGGCCCTCATTATGACATTGGCGGTCAGCTGACCGCCACGCCGGCAATGGCGGTAGTACCGTCGTCAGGCTGGCGGTGAAGACCACCAAATTATGACCATGGCGGTGATCCCTCCCATAGACAGCCAATGTACCACCCGTACCGCAAGTGCGGTCCGTCCACCGACCACGGCGGCAGCCATCTTCAGGCTGGCGGAAGACAATGACCCACCCATTATGACATAGCAGACCACCAGGATTTCCGGGGCGGGACCACCACCACCAAAAGCCTGGTGGAAACACATCACATAAAAGGAGACACTCACCTCCAGGGACACATGGGAGTCCACGGTCACCATGGAACCCGCACTGGAAGTTCTGCTGATGCTGTACCACACAATGGCAATCCAGGAGCAGCAACACCGACAAAGACGACGACGGTGAGTACAGCCACCTAGCACACAAGAGAGGGAGGGGAGAGTGACACATACACTCACGCACAACACACCCCATACACACGTACCACACACTGAGAACTGTTTACACAGAAATTCAACAACAACAACTGCCAGGAGCAATGAAAGCCAGGACACATACCTTTGGTCTAACCACTGTAATACTTTGGGTATAGCGACCTCAAAAAATTTAAATATAAAAATTTACAGATATGGGCCAGTCCAATTGAAGTACAATGTCACAGGGAAACGTCCAAGGCCCAACTTGACTCCTCACAGCCCAAGTCACTCTACTTGGCAGGGACATCATGCTGATTGCAGGCACGGGGGTTAGAGGGTTGGGGCATTTATTTCTTGGGGGGGTCCTTGGACTTGGGTTTGGGAGGGGGCAGGTCATTGCCCGTTGTTTAGGGGGCAGAGGTGGTTGCGCTGGGTGGGGGGCCAGAGTGCTATTCCTGTGCCCCTTAGTGGCAGGTGAAGCTTCAGGGAGAGGAACAGGAGTGGCCTGGGAGCTGGAGGGAGTGGCCTGGTGGAGAGGGATCTTCCTCTTATAGGCAGGATGGTGGGGAAGAGGTCAAGGCGGGAAACAAAAAGTTTCTTAGGTCGAATGGGGCAGGTGGTGGGAGGAGGATTGGGAGAGGAGGTAGAGGGAGTGGTGTAGGAGGAGTAGCTGGGGTGGTCCCTTGCGGGTGCATGGACAGTGTGCGTGTGAGAGGTGGGTGGCTGTTGAATGTCTGAGTGAGAGCGCTTCTTTGTATTGGGAAGGGGCAGATCGTGGTAGAGGACAAACAGGACGTGTGTATGTATGTTGTTGTGGTGTCTGCAAGTGAGCTGGGTGTGCTGCATGAGGTTATGATAATGGTGGTAGTGACTGAGCATGTGGTGAATGGGGTGCTAATCTGTGTGTCTGCTGTTGTGGGCAAGGGTGTACAGGTGGCAAGATCTGGGACTGATGATGCAGTGCATGCAGGTGTGTGTGTTGATGTGACTATGAGGGAGGAGGAGGAGAGGGAGACAGCTGAGTCAGTGACTGTTGTTGCATGTGCTTCTGTGTGCTTTGTGTGTGTATGTGTGTGTGTGTGCTTGGGGAGTGAAGTGTGGTGCCTGTGCTTGTCTGTGCGAGTCCTGCCTGTTGTTTTGGGTGCATGCTTGTCTGACTGTGCTTGGGATGGGTTGGGGAGAGGACTTTGGGACTGGGCACAGGTAGTAGGAGGGGGATGGAAGAACCAGGGACACTGGCTGCCGTCAAAGAGGAGGCCAGACCCTGAAATGATCTCTATAGGGCAGCCAAGCCACCATGAATGCCCTGCAGGTAGGCATTGCATTGCTGCATCTGAGATTGCAGCCCCTGGATGGCATTGACTATGGTTGACTGTCCTACAGAGATGGATCTCAGGAGATCAATAGCCGCCTCAGTGAGGGCAGCAGGGCTGACTGGGGCAGGGCCTGAGGTGCCTGGAGCAAAGGAGAGGTCTAGGTCAGCGGGCACGGGCAACTGGGTGGGGGGCTACAGGGAGGGCGGTGCTGGTACAGTGGATGGCAGAAGATGTAGTAGCTGGGGTGGTCCCAGAGGGGTTTGCCACCACCAGGGAACTTCCACCGGAGGAGGAATCTGAGTCAGATGTTGCTTCTCCAGTCTCTTCTGTGGTGCCCCCCTCACACTCCAACCCACTGGTCCCCTGGGCTGCAGCTCCCTCACTCACTGGTGTCCCTGCTCCTTCGCCAGATGATGCTAATGCACACAAGGACAGGATGAGAAAAGGAGAGAGGGTGGGGGAGAAAGAAAGAGAGCACAGGGTCAATCATAGCAACAACAGCACATATGGCATACACATCACAATCACTCACTGGGTCTAACACTGTGCAGTATGGACCACAATGACAAACCATTACCTGGGTACAACAGCAGTAAAGAATCCAAACAGTAGCATCTGCACACCTACTGGGACTCACTAAGCCATGTCTGCCATGGTATGCTAGCTACTTACCAATACTAAATTTACATACCACCCTAAATTGCTAAGCAGGACCCCACAAGATTAGCTAAACCGGCATATTGGGGCATCCACTGACTAGAACCTTGCACCCAAACCCCATGGCAGGCAACAAAAATAAATACCTCACATTCTGTACTCACCCCCTTGTGGCTGCTATGCTGCCCTCAAGCACCCATCCATGTCAGGATTGGCAACCGCCAGTACGTGGGCCATTAAGGGGGTAAGGGTCTGATGGGCACCGCTCCCTCAGACCCTGGGAAACTTGGGAGAACGTCTCCAACTGGGCCTCTGTGGTTTACCGGGCCCAGTGTTTCAGGTTCTCCCACCATTTCTTGCAGTTGGTGCTCTGCCAGCTAGGGTCTGCACATCCTTGGCGATGGCATGCCACAACCCTTTTTTCTGATCAGTGCTGACCTGCATAGGGAACACAGACAGAAGGAAATCATGAACTCAACACTCAATTCTGTAACAGAAATGGTTTACATACTGCAGAGATCCCACATTAAGCACACACATGGACCTGTACCTCTGCATACACATTGCGTGCAGCCAAACCCCCCAAAAATGACACACTGACAGCACACACATACATTTGGATGCAGCCATGTCGCATCCAATGTACCCATGATGTACTCACCTGTTGGTCTGGAGGCCCATACAACTGCCCATACAGGGGTAGTACCCCATCCAAAAGCTTCTCCAACTCCTCCGATGTGAAGGCTGGGGCCCTTTATCCTGTAGCACGGGCCATCGTGGGTTCAAGACACAGGACACAGCAGCACACGCAGTGGAGGTGTTTAACCATAGAGAGTCAGGAATCAAGTGAATTGGGACAGGGAAAATAGTGGTGAGGTCCGTGGCGGTGAACACCCTCACCGCCAGCATTGATCATCATTGGTTCCTGTGCTCCTTAGAGCTCCATGTTAGCCAATGAGGAGTTGCACGGCGGTGCAGACTGCCTTCTGCCATTACGCCAAACACCGGTGGAGTGAGGTCACTTCCACCTGTCCCTGCATACAGGACAGGCGGTTGCCGTTTCCTAGTGCTGGTACTTATGTTGGGCAATTTAATGTGCTTCATAGGTATCAATTGAACAGACCAAGACGATTCCAGTCTGCTACATCCATACATGCTCTGTGTGGTGTGATATTGTGTGTCCATACTACCTGTAGTCACACACATCTCAAGTTTGGTTTACTTAGATACCTACCACTGCGGAGGAGGAGGCAAGCACCCGGGCACAGACCCCTAGTGGAGTTGGCTACACTGGAGGACCGGCACATCATACTCACCTATAGTCTGGACAGGGCCACAATTACTGAGCTGTGACAACAATTGGAGCCAGATCTGATTCCTGCTATCTATATCACTACAGCAATACCCCCTGCAGTACAGGTACTCTCAGTGCTGCACTTCCTAGCAAGTGGTTCATTCCAGGTGACAGTGGGCTTGGCTGCAGGAATGTCACAGCCAATGTTTTCGATAGTGCTTGGAAGGGTTTTGGCAGCCTTGCTCAAACACATGAACAGCTACATCTCATTTTCCCAGAGTGAAGATTTGCCCACTGTGAAAGCTGGATTCTACGCCATGGGAGACATACCACATGTGATTGGAGCTATTGACGGGACCCATATTGCCTTAGTTCCTCCCGGGGCAAATAAGCCGGTCTGTAGGAGTAGGACGAGTTACCACTCTCTAACTGTCCAGATGGTGTGCCTTGCTGATCAATACATCTCCCACGTCACTGCCAAGTTTCCTAGATCTGTGCATGATGCCTATGTATTGAGGAATAGCAGCGTCCCACAGGTGATGGCACAGAGTGTGGCTCATAGGTGAGCTTGAGTCTTCACACAATGTATGTCAGTGTATGCCAACTGGATTTGTACTCCATGCCATTGTACATGAGTGATGTGTGTCCATCACTACTTCCAGTTGACTCCGGCTACCCAAACCTGTCCTGGCTACTGACCCCAGTGAGAAATCCGAGAACCGGGGCAGAAAATCGGTACAATGAAGCACATGGCCGTACCGGGAGGGTTGTTGAAAGCATATTTGGTCTACTGAAAGCCAGGTTCCGGTGCCTCCTTAACAATTTGGCCCTCAGACTCCATGTGCCCCACCTGCAGGAGGAAGGGGGCGACAATGCACCTGTGGCAGCAGAGGACTCTGAAGACAGTGATGTGGATGAGGAGGAGGATGTGGACAACAGAACACATATCATACAGCAGTACTTCTAATGACTCTCAGGTAAGGCTGTACTTCCATTCATATCTCCATTTCAGTAAAGTGCTGTGTACTTGCTGTGTTGTGCCGAGCAATACCTTTACTTTCCAATTGACTGTAACTTATGCTTTCCCTTTTTGCAGATGTTGGTGTGGTCACACCTGTGTACTGATGTGATGACTACAGACTACTTAAACAGATTTGATGGATGGATTCACACATTATAGGACATTTGCACAGGATAATGCAGTTCAATACATTTCAAATTGTTGAATGATAAAGCACAGATACTCCAGTTGTGTTCAAGGGTGTTTATTGAAGTGACAAAAAGGAAGGGATATTGCAGTAGAGTGGAGTGATGCTGGATGTAAACTTCAGTGTAGATGCCCAGTAGGTATGTAGCACAGGTCCTGTGTCCATGGGGCCATAGCAAAAGGAGCAATGCCAGTCCAAAGTGAACACGGTGGATAAATGGCACCCACGGGGGACATTCTAGACGGGCTAATTTCCTGGCGGTGGTCTTGGTCTTGGCAACAGTCTCTGACGTCTGTCTCGGTCGCAGGGAACATTTGAGGGGTAGTTCACCTTCTGCAGGGGGTGGAGTGCTGGTGACCTGTGGGTGGTGTTGCAGGTCCTCCTGTCCACTAGCCGCAGCAGATGTTGATGGCTGCTGAGTGGAGTGGAGTGGCTAGTGGAAGTGGGCCGCTGGTGTGCTCTGTTCTCCTGCATGGTGTTGGCCATGTCACCCAGCACCCCTACAATGGAGGCCATGTTGACATTTAGGCCCTGCAACTGCTGCATTAGCTGCTTGTGGTGTACCTCCTGCAGCCGCTAGTCGTCCTGCATGACGGTGATCACCTGCCCCATCATGTCCTGGGATTGTTGGTATGCCCCCAGGGCATGTTTGAGTGCTTCCTGTGCAGTAGGTTCCCTGGGCCTGGCATCCCCCTGGCACACAGCTGACCTCCCACTGTCCCTGGCCACCTGTGCCTGTGTCCCCTGAATGGTGTGCCCGCTCCCACTTACACCAGGGCCTTCACTGTCTTGCCTGTGTGGTGGCGACTCGGGTCCCTGTACAGGTGGGCACACTATTGATCGTTGTGTCCAGGGGACAGAGGTTTGGGGACGTTGGCTGCCTGCTGTAGTGTTAGAGTCAGAGAGGGGGACCCTGTGGGGGACTGGCAGTGGGATGTGGGAGCCAACTGACCAGTTGTCCCAGATGGGCAAGGGAGTTCATCCAGCTCTGGACATCCAGAGTTACTGTCATTACTGGGGGCATCTTCTGGTGGAGGACTGGGTTGACGTAGCACCCGCTCACCGCTGACATTGGCTGGGCCACCTATGTAGATGTGAGTGATTTGTTAGAGTCATTGTCTGTCAAATAATTAACATTTCAGGCTTTCTCTATGGGTTTGGTGTTGTCCCCCCAACTTTGGTTAGTGTATGGTAATGGATTGTTGGATTGGTAGTGCTACATGCTGTCCATGCATTGCTGTTGTGTGTGTATGCAGAGCTGGGAGGGGTGTGCTTGCAGTGGGTAGGGTATGCAGGGGTACAAAATTAAGGGTGGTTATTGGGATGGTGCAAAGTATAGGATGGAGTGGGGTACAGGGAGTTAGGGTGAGGGGGTGACATGCCATGCAGGTATCCGTGGAGGTAGGGTAGTAATTGTTACTTACTAGTGTCCAGCCCTCCAGTTACTCCAGTTAGGCCCTCAGGATGCAGAATTGCCAAGACTTGCTCCTCCCATGCTGTAAACTGTGAGGAAGGAGATGGGGTCCAACGCCAGTTCACATGATGGCGACCTGGTGCCTTGATGCAATGGAACACACCTTCCCCTGTAGGTTGTTCCACCTCTTTCAAATGTCGTCCCTTGTGCATGGATATTGTCCCACGGAGTTCACCTTGTCCACGATCCTCCTCCATAGCTCCATCTTCCTGGCAATGGAGATCTGCTGGATCTGTGCACCAAACAGCTGTGGCTCTACCCTGACAATTTCTCCCAACATCACCGCAACTCCTCATCAGTGAAACGGGGGTTCTTTTGTGGTTACATGCCTATTGTGTAGTGTGTGTGTTGTGCAGAGGGTGTTAGTTGTTGAGGTAGGGTGTGTGATGCGTGATGGGTGTATAGGTAGATGTGGTTGTGTGTGCAGTTCTCTAAAGGATTGACCTGGCAAGGTGTAGCAGTCGTTTCGTGTTTGCAAAGGATTGTGGGTTTTGTGGGGGTGTGTTTTATAGTGGCATTGGTGGGTGTGTACAGTGTGTGTATATGTGTCAGGTGTGGGTTTTTTCATCTGCCCATTGTTGGCTTCTAGTGGTGTTGGGTGCTAAACTCTGCTGCGGCGGTGTCCACCACCAATGGTTGACCGGCGTTGAATGTCCACTGTGGTGATTCATGGTCCAAAATTTGGAGGGCGGTTTACTGCTGGCGTGGCGGGGAAGGTGAGGGGTCTGACAGTTTTTCACCTCCGTTGGGCCTGGCAGAATTGTGGTTGTGGCTGGTTTCTGTCGGTTTTGTGTTTGTGTATCATTATCTGGTGGGCAGATTACCGCCTCCGCATCGGTCTTTTGACAGCCGTCACCACAGCGGCCTTTGGAAAAGACAGATAATGTCGCAATGAGGGCCATAGTCTTGATACATTTCTGATCCACTTCAGTGCATAGCAAAAACATTTTCACGTTTGACTCCTAAATATCTCTAGGTATTTGAAGTATTTTTTATCAGTGTGCAATTGTTTTAGGAAATATGCTGGCTTTCACTTTAGGCAAAAATTGGTACATTACCGGAAATATTACATACACTCATTCATATATAGATTCACATGCATATCACAATGTGCTACAGATTAGACCCTGGTGCATTTCTACATTTTCAAAATGAGTCATGATTAGGGCCTGATATTAAGTTTGTTTTCCAGATGGGATGCTCCAACATATATGTGATGGAACCTTCCATCTGCAAAAGTTCATTTAACTATCCCATTTTTCTCCATAATGGATTTATCATCTGGACATAACAAAGGACATTGTAAAATGGTTTATGGTATGTGATAATCTGTCACCAATGTGTACACATTCCTGTCTGTGTTGTACCAAAAATTGTATGCCTATCACAATTATTTTTCACAAAACAGTCTGGCTTACATGCATGTATGTGAAGGAGTCAGACATCATGCAAATCTGTCACTTTTAACATGAATGAAATAGTGTTTTTAATTTAAAACTCATTTAGGATATGTTTTGAATCGGAAATGTGGCCATTTAATGTGATGTTACCAGTCATTTTTGCTTACACGGTCACTCTTGTTTGTGAATAAAACCAACTTGCCAGTGTGACGTTTGGAACACCCACTGTATCATAATAGCATTTTGTGCTATGTCAGCTGTAACAGGACTAACATAACCTTATTCACAATAGTGAAGGAGCATCACACCTGACACTATAAAGACCAGTGGCCTGTTTGGCACAACAGTCCCTTATAACATCAAACTACCTGATGTATATTTGTTGTTTAGGCAGGCATGTGTCTGTTCAAACCAGTCCTTTGGTAGTGAACACAAATCGGGTGGTATCTTTTCCCAAAATGTAATCGACAAAACACAAACATACACCTGTAATGGACATATGTCAACCTTAATGTTGATGGCAAAATTAGATGCTGTCAGAAAAGTTTGTTATTTAACATGTTGACCTCACACTAGAACTTACCCCCTTGCTGCTGCTGTTGGGCTCTCAACTGCCCATCAAGGTTTGGATAGGCCACCTCAAGTACACAGGCCATTAGCGGGGGAGGGTGCGGCGCACGTGCTTCCAATGTTGGGAGGACCTGCTGAGCTGGACTTCTGATTACTTCTTGGTCCAGCATCGTAGGTCCTCCCACCTCTTCTGGCAATGAATTCTGCACCACTTGTAGACCCCCAGTGTCCGCAACTTCTTGACAATGGCCTTCAATATCTCCTTTTTCTGATAGGCGTTGACCATGATGGATACAATAAATGAAAGCAAAACATTTTTTTGTGACTTGTCTGTATTGATGTATCACATTTTTACCACATCAATCCCAAGTGTTAGTCAAGAGTTACTACACAATATATTTTTGTCTTTCATTTTGCCAAAATATGACATCAAATTATACTTTTCTTGTAACCTGTTGACTAGTCTTATCCCTTGGCATTCCCTACACACAATAATCCAGGCCAGTGACATCATCTAGGGCAGGGAACTCCAACTTTTTCTGTGATGAGAGCTACTTCGCATCAGTGAATGTCCTTGTGAAATACTGAAGGTTAAACAACTTCCACACTGTAGCCAGACACCCCCACGTCCAGCTACATTGACTTGAAGCCTAATGCCCATACAGCCAGATACAATGGTTTGAACTAAATCCCATGACTAAGGGCACTATGAAAGGGCTGCCATGTGTGTCAGTGAGAGCATGCTCTTTGGGAATGTATGAACATGTGCGCATATGAAGGGGATACATTTGTAAGGGTGACTGCGAGCCTGCGATTTATTTGGTTGTGCAATTAATAACTCTCTATTTCATTGCTCTTCCATTTAAAAGCATTCAGAAGCATCATTTTGTTCACAACTCCAATTTAAAATTAACAAGGATTTTTTTCTAAAAGTCCAGTACCTCAGTTCTTCAGTTGTTCACCTTTTTGACTCTGCACCGGCCTAGCCCACAAACCCAACTGATCACTGCTCATTGTCAGGCCCTGCCAATTGCAGCCAAATAATCATGATGTCAATATACTTCTCTTAACTTTGAAATGAAAATATGACCTTGAAATATACACCAAATAAAATGTAGTGCTTAAAACACATTGCATACTGATGATGTTGTGTTCTCTATTGATAAGGTGCCTAAAAATGTATATCATAATTTCTTTATGTAATGTAGAAAATAAATGGCACTTCACTGTAATTACTACACTTCACTCAGGACCTCAAAGGGACATTGTTGGCGGTGTTTGATAAAAAAAAAAAACAGGCAGATTTACAAATATATTTTAAACATGTATCTATTCCTCTGTTGAGCCATAGAGAAGGCTGTATAGGGACAAGACCTCAGTTGCCAGGAACTCCAGCATCTCTGGCGAGAAGGATGGAGCCCTGTCACCTGCTTTCCTGGCCATCCTGGCTCTCAGAGGTCAGAAACAGCATCAAAAGGTGAGGAGGACTTGTTGGCTGCAGTGTTAGGGGGCAAGTGAGCTTTTTTCGAAACAACACATACATGTACACGATGTACGCGATCAGCAATGGCGATGGACACAGCCATTGGCTTTTCTACATTGCTTTCAAACACTTTAGCCTATGGCAGTGTCCGTTGCGGAGTTTCCTACCCACTACCCGGTCAACTTTAGCCGCGGCCGTCTGATTCCGAATGATCTGATGTCAAGGTCAGGCGGCTGCCATTTTAGATGGCCAAATAGTGTGTATGCAAATGTTTAGTGCATTGTTGCCACTCAAAATGGTGGCTACTTTGTTTACACAGAAAAAATGCTAATGTTACTGAATAAACTGAAAAAATACATTATATGTAGTGCGTTACTGTGGTTGAAGTGCGATTGTTGTGCAGTGTTGTTTACACTTCCATTGACTGTATTTTCTTTGAAACAATTAAAAAAAAAATGTGTGAATAATACATTTAAAATGTATTATTTACATGTTATTTTTAAAGCCATTAGACATGTACAAAATGATAATTGTAAAAAATAAAAAACAATTGTACATGTTTTGTTAATATATGTTAAGAATCCATGTATATTTTTGGCAAAACATGACATTTGTGTCATTTACCTAAAAACACATTTGTACATGTATTAAAATGTTGTGATTTTTTTTATGCAGACATATAAACCCTGGGGGAGTGCTGAGATGACAGCTTAATATGTTCCTACCCTTTCCAGACCTTCCCACCACGGAAGAACACAATATTATCAAAACATTCAGATTGAATAGGCATACTATACTCGACTTATGTCGTCACCTGGAGCTAGATCTTCTGCCTCTCAATAGAAATCTCACCTCTATTACACCTATTGTCAAACTCATGGCAGTAATTAATTTTGGGACCACTGGATCATTCCAATACACTGTGGCTATATCTGGTGGAATGTCACAATCATCTTTAAGTGGTGTGCTACAAGAAGTTCTTTCTTCAATTATGAGACAGATCAAAAAATTCATCCAGTTTCCACTTAATGAAAATTTTGCAACTGTGAAGGAGATTTTTCTTCTTTGGCTGGCCTACCACATGTGATTCGATCAATTGATGGCATACATTTTGACTTAGTGCCACCACACAGATCTACCGCAATCGGAAAATCTTCCATTCAGTCAATGTGGAAGTTGTCTGCTCACCTGATTTGTACATCATCAGGTGTTTGGCCCATTTCCCAGGGTCAGCATCTGATTCCTTTGTACTGCGAAACAGCAGCTGACCCCTGCAAATGTCACAGCTTCGACCTGAGAGGGCCTGTCTTGTTGATAGGTTCAATCTATCAATTTGAATATCGGTATATCACTAGTTTGAGGAGCTACTACGGGTTCATTTATTTAGCAAAATGTTTTGTTTATGTTTTTTATATAGGAGACTCAACTTATCCTGTTCGACCATGGTTGTTAGCACCGCTGAGGAATCCAACAACTCCAGGGGAGGCCTGCTTCAATGGTGCCCATGGAAAAATACAGAGGCCAGTGGAACGGGCTTTTCTGGTCCTGATGGCCAGATTTAGCTGTCTGGATTTAACTGTTGGACCCCCTCCTCTACTCACCTGATAAGGCATGCCAAATCACCATAGTCTCCTGGATGTTACATAATATTGCCCTGCAGTGGAACATTCTGTACATTGCAGAGGATGGAGAGCATGATATGCCCATTGGTGAGGATGTTGAAATGCTAAATGAAGATAACAGTGGCGAAGTGGAAGGAATTGGCGTTCGTTAAGATGTCATTGACTATTTCTGCACGAGCGTAAGTATATCTTTAATGTCTTTACATAATGTTACCTTCGCTGGCAGAACAACTTGTGATGTGATGAACATATCAATCTCTGCTGGACATTATTGAGAATGGGTCGGTCTGGAAATTTCTTGGGCGAGAATGCTTATGGATCAAAGGTTTGACACATTAACTACTGTGTTCATGTATTGATTATCTTTGATCTAAGTGATTGTGTCCTCATATATTATCATTTTAAGCTGTATATTTTGTTAGGAAAATACATTATTTATTCTTGCTCTTCTGTTTTAGGATTCTTCACTATTTCATCTTCATTTGGACATTTCAAAGTTGGGACATTTGCTGTTATATGCTGCTATTGCTAAGAACAAAGGAAACATGTTGATCCTGTGCAAGACAAACACACTTTGAATGTACAAATCTTGTTGGACAAACACAACTTGAAACATTGATTGTATAGTAGTTTTTTTTAATTGCATTAGACTTGTTTTCTGTTGTATGTTGCTACCAAGGCAATTTGTGTTGCTTCACTTGTGTTTACCACATGTGTGATTTGAACCATAGCATACTCATCTCCATTCACAATTGCTAAGCTCTCATTTTGTGTTAAGCGTATGAGGCTGTTAATGTGCCTCATCATTGTAGGATGAATTTCTTGTAGCACCACTTTAAGTAGACTGTGACATTTCACCGGGTACTGCCACAGAGTATTGGATTGATCCTATGTCTGTAGAAGGTAGTTCTGCCATGATTCTGACAGTTGGTATGATTCATGTGAGATTCACTTGTGAGTCAGAATTTCTGACTCCAGCTGATGGCATGGATCAAGATTAGTGTGTGTATTGAATCTCTTTTTCCTGTATCACATTCCTTTTTTCCATGGTGTCAAGGTCAGGAGCAGCACTATTAATGATGACAATTTGCTTCATGTAACAAGTGTACTTTTTTCCTTTAGTTTGACCAACAAATCGTTTTTGCAAATGGATGTAAATGATACATTAAGCTTTGTGCTGATATTAATTGTGATACGTGTCTGGATATGGGAGAAACATTTCCTAAATGTAGCAATTTGTTTCAAACTATCTATTTGTTTTCATATGTTTTCCAAAATAATGGAAGTAAAAGTAATTACAAATTTTAAACCACAAGAAAACCAACACTAGTCTTTGATTTTGTGTGTTAAGTTTAAATTTTAGAAACACACATCAACTCAAACTAGAACAATATACAAATGAAATACAAAAGAAAAACAGTAAATCATGGTGAATGAAACTATTTTATTAGAGCCAAAATTGTTTGAAGTCCAGTGTACAGAATACAACTGTCCTCAAAAAGGAAAATGTTCCTAGAAATATTCCATGGAGAGAATGGTAGTCACACACAGGAGGAAATTAGGTTCAGCATCTCTTGGTGGTATTGATGGAGTCCTTGCCATCTTCTCCTGGTGGTCTGGATGAACTATGTCCCCTCCTAGTGGGGGGATGTTCCATGGTTGCAGGGACTGAAGTGGTTGCAAGTATTTTTGCATGTGGCAGGGCCTCCCTTTCTGTGGATGAGGCAGGTGTACTGTTAGGCCTGATGTTTTAGGGCCACAGAAAGGAATAGATGGTGCTGGGAAAGCCCTGCACATATGATGGTAAAAGTCAAACATCACCCTAGTCAGGGAGCTTAAGTTAGAGTTAATATTCTTAATTTCTGCATTGTACTCCCTCTACAACTGCTTTATGTCCCGCTGCTCTAAAAGGATCTGGCCCATCATGTCTTGGGACTGATTGATAGCTCCCAAGACGTGGTCAATAGTGGCCTAACTTGGCTGGCCCACAGATTCCTTCCCACAATCTCTACCCCCACTACCCTGTGCCCTTGAGCCAGTGTGCCCCATCGGACTGGGTACTGGCTGAACTGGAGGTGGTGGTGTTGTCTCAACAGCAGCCAGGGCGAGGGTGGGGCACAGGATTGGTGTGATATTTCTTTGGTCACAGGAAGTGGATGTATCCATTGACAAAGGTGTTGAACAGCTGGGGTGTGAGGTGTAGGTGTGGGTCGAGTGGTACTAACTGGAGCTGTCTGTCCAGTCAGACCAGATGGGCTAGGCAGCTCACAATCCAACTTGTAAGAGTGAGACATCACTGTAGGCTTGATCCTGGTCTGGAGTGGTGGTATCCTCTGTGGCTGTTGGTTGGTCACAGGATCTGAGTGTAGGTCCTAAAATGAATTGCAAGAAAATCATATTGTAAGATTCTGGATTATGAATGAAATTACTTTTGAGCTACATGTGAAGCAACCTGAGAGGAAATAATATTAGAAATAATGCTATGATTAGACCTTTCAGTATCTGTGGCAATTTGCAAACACATTAGACATTACACTCATGCAAAGTACAAAAAAATAAACTAATCTAAAAAGATGTCCTGGAAAGTAATACCTACTTAGGACTGGAACGTGTGATATACCACACAGTCAAAGCAACTCAGAGGATAGGAGAAATGTGAAGGAAACCATTCAAAGCCCTAGCATGTTAATAATCAGACAATCATATGCCTTGGTAGGGTTTCTGACATTAGTCATCATATCAACTTTGCTAGGTACCTTTAATATCATTGCAAGGTAGGTTCTGCTTGCAACATGACTTGTAGGAAAACATTTCAATCAACATACTTTGATTTCTGAGACCAATTACATCAATTTGATGTATGACAAGCAAGAGATCACATACATTTGAAATCATGTTATTTTTACTCATTGCATCAATTGGGGTTTGTCTAATACATGCGACTTTGACACATATGCATATATGTTGGGAAAGAGAGGGTGAGAAACATCACAGTGGAAACATATTTTCCAGATACAGAAACAAGACATCATTGTAAGTTGTAATCATTTCAACTTAACATAACCAGCACTTTGAAAAGCGTTATTTGAACATTGGTAGTAAAATATATGCTGTGTAGATGTACACCCACATATGCAAAAGAATACCATTTGAGAAATATGTTGATATCTTAAGAAACACATTCACCATATCTTTATGTTCTAATAGATGGAGTTTGGAACCTGTTATCTTAAGTAGAACAAAATGCATTCAAACAACCAACCAAACAAACAAACAAACAAGCAATTGCAATTGCAAAAAATTATCACTGAAGAACAAGAACAACACATATATATTCCCCACACATATTGCACAGTAGTGAAACAAAATTTAGTACCATACTGTTACTATTTTGATGATGACATTAGCTTTTTAAACTTTACATTTGGGTTTATGTGTTTTACAAAGTTGGAAAATACATTATCAACAGATAACCTAAGAGCGAACACTACATTTCTGTTTCTTGAGCCATTACGATGTGTAACAAACAGTCTCCTTTCCACCAGGGATTCAGTATTTAGGATCTGCAAGACCTTCTCTTCCCATTGAAATAGTTTTAATGGGGGCTGTGAGAACCACCACCACTCCTCTGGGCCTCCAGGTGATGCTTGGAAGCCAGGGAATGCACTATTGCCCGCAGGTTGTTCCACCTCTTCCTAATTTCCTCCTGTGTGCACAGGTTGTTTGTTACAACATTCAATTCAATTAAATTCCGCTTTATTTCGGTAAAGTTATACCATAAAAGCACAGTACAAAAACATTTAAAAATAATAATAATATATAAAATAGTATCCTCCTGGCAAAACAGTAAAATGCAATATATATAAAATGTATATATAATTAAGCCCCAAATTCGTACCTAAATTACTGAACAACAATACATCATCTAATTAAGTGCACCTATTCATGAATTATGTATAAGAGCAGGAGCTGTTATAATACAATTCACCATACAAGAAATACACAACACTGTATATATCAATTTAGAATTTTTGGTCTAAAATGCCAAATGGCTTCAAAATACTTTGCTAAAGAACATGTCACTATCACATTTGGGTCTGATTTACATATCCTAAGAGCTAATAAGCGATTTCTAAGGCCTATAGCTTTGCATAGTGGCAAAATCCAGCGAGCCCTCTGGTTAATATACGCTGGGCATTGAAAAAGAACATGAGCAACACATTCTACAGTTCCACAGCCCATTGGGCATAGTTTAGAATAGATATTAGACTTGGACCATCTATGAGTTAAAATACATAAAGAAAAAGACCCCAATCTGAATCTAATATAAAGTGCACGTGCACGAGGGGATAAAATAGCATCCATATAATCCTCAAACTCATAGTGACATTTAATTAGTACAAAATCATTAATCATGCCCGATGTGGGGACCCCTGCTAATTTGACTTTTAGCCAATAGGCATCCTTCACAACCTGAATAGTATTTTTTGGGAGGAGGGAAGGGTCTGTCTAATAATCTCCCAACCCAAGGTTGATAAGAGTTTTTTCGACAGAAGTGCACAACCTGACTTTATTTAAAGTGCTAGCACTCATCAAATCGCTCAGCCAGGCTCGATATGGAATGAAGGTATCTGATGACCAGATTCGGAACCAGTATGCTAAGGGCCTTAAGCAGCAATATGCAGCAATATGCGCAATGGAGTGAAGATTTAAATCCATCCGGATTGGCAAAGTGGGAGTGCTAGTATGTACCTTCAGTAACATTTTTATAAAATGATTTTCAACTCTTTATAGGTCTTCCAAATTGCAATGGCCCCATAGCTCTGCTCCATATAGGGCTCCTGCCCTTGCATGAGCTTTGTATATTTCCATGGCAGGGGTAATGGCAAATCTGGGAGACCTAGCTGTATATCTCAGAATACCCCCGACTTCTGTTTTAGGCTCAAGGATGATTTTAAGAGATGTGCCTGCCATTTATGTGAATCCTCCAACTTAATCCCTAGATAGTCAAAGTCTGTAACTCTTTCTAGTGCTACGCCCTCCAGATATATGCATTTCTTCATTTTATGTCTCGTATCCCCAAATACCATGTATTTGGTTTTAGTTGAATTAATTTCTAGACCATGATCTAAAAAAACCAGAAACTTTGTAATCAGGTTAGAGAGACCAACGGCCGTTTGGGATAGTAACAGAGTGTCATAGGCAAATAGCAAACATGGAGTCTTGAGCCCGCCTATTCTGGGAGCATCATTAACACAGTCCAGGAGGTAGGGGATACATGCGTTAATAAACAAGAGGAAGAGAGTAGGGGCCAGCATGCACCCCTGCCTCACCCCTCGATGTATAGGAATCTCAGTTGTTAACTCTCCTTTTGTCCCCCATCGAATTCTGGCATAATTATCAGAATACAAATCTTTAATTGTATTTAACATGGGGCCCGGTACCCCTACTTTACTCATAACCTCCCATAGCTCGTGGAGTGGGACAAGATCCAAGGCAGACTTCAGGTCTACGAACACAACAAAAAGCTTCCCTGCGTCCGCATCCACTGTTTTCCATTTAATGGTAAGGAAACGAAATACTTGATCAACTGTGCTTATTTTAATCCTTACAACATTCACTGTGTCTACTATTCTGGATCACATTTGCCTTTTCTGAGATATGGTTGGATTTTGTACTTGGGCTGCAAACAATTGTGGCTCTACTTAAATGATTTTATCCACCATGGCTGACAATTCTCCCTCTGCAAAATAGGGATTTCTCCTCCCTGCCATTATAAGGAAGTTAAATTAAATGTAAATGGGGCCCCACAAATTAAGTAGTAAATAAAAATAACAGAGGGAGAAAAATACCTGACTTCTGGCTTTGTAGCATCTTTATCAAATGGTGTCCTGCTGTGGAATGGCAAAGAATCATGGTCTAGGATGGAATGTGTTTTATAGTGTTTTATGCAGGTGTTCACAATTAGGCAACAACCATCATGTGTGTGGTGCTAGCATTCATCCAATTACCTGAGCAGTTGCACAATTTTAAACGGGTTCTGTGACGGCCTCCTGCCATCAGAGATCCGCCACTGGGACACCCCCTGCACAACTGATGTATCTAAATAATTTGGCGCAATCCCAACCATCCTGATGGTGACAGAGTATTATTTGCCAGCATTGGAGTCTGCTGTGTTGGCAGGGGGTAATCGCATATGTGAAAGAATCACCTCTGTTGATGCAGACAGAGGTTCAACCGTCATAGATCTAAATATGGCACTCGGAACTCTGTCAGCTTGACAGAGCACTTGGCACCGCCGCTGTGGTGGGACGGCGGTAGTTCCATCAAGATCTAAATCAGACCCTAAGTCTTTGTTAGAAGGTCTATTTGGTATCGGAAGGGTGAGTCCAAATTTATTGGACCCAAGAGAATTATTGAAGTAAAAAGGAACATGGTGATGTTGGAAGCAGGTACGGTTTGGAGTTTGTCATGCCTTGCAAGATCTTCGTGTGAGGAACATGCAATGTTTTTACAGGGGGTACTGGTAGATTCCTCAGAGTATGGACATGAGGGGATATGTGATGATGACTCTAGTCCTAATAGAAGTGTGCAGGCTAGAAGACGACCTGTTCACTTCAGAGATTACTTAATAGATTAGTCCTATACCTATTAGTCTTGAATGTATTTACATACCTAGTTATTACCTTTTAGAAAATTTCAAATAGTAATTGTCTAGAGTTTATGATTTATCAACATTTGAATTGAGTGATCTTCATTAAATCAATTTGTATGTTATATTTTTCATTGCTTTTATATTTATATTTACACTATGTCTCTATATTTTCCTTTCGTTTTTCTCTTGTTATAGTCAGGTTTAACACAAATGTAAATATGTTTTATTGTGTCTGGAAGGGAGATGTGTTGTAACCTGTTGTTGTTAGACCTCTGTCCCTTTAACTGTAAGGTGTCATTAGGTAGAATTCTGCGTGCCAGAGATTCCTGAGACAGCTGTGAAGAGGAAAAGTAGAGCGTATGACCAGGTGGCTGTGTATAACGCTGGCTTGAGGTGGAGGCAATAAACTATTTAAACCAGTTATGTATTGGAGTAATCCTTGACAACTGCCTTTTAAATGTATCCTTAAGGTTGTATACAACTGTTTGTGTAAACTACGTGTCACGATATTCACAAGTAAGGAGCACATGTTTAAGTGCCCTGCTTGTGATTTGGATTTTTTACCGTTTTTATTGCCGTCATTTTGGGGACGTCTTTCCATCTGTGTTAGCGCTCTAGTTGTTGGCCATTTATCTCTATTTAGTCAGGACTAGGGACCGTTTCCCTTTTGGGTCAAATATGATTACTTTTTCGGGGAAGGAGCTAAGAGCTCTCCAGCCCCCTTGTCTAGAGGGTTGCTGAGGATCTTTAGTTTCGCCTGAGGGCTCTACAAACTGTACGAACTGCAAATTCTCACTTAAGGTGCAGGAGAGCTTGGAGTCGCCTATTATGAGATGCACTACCTCTGCTGCTACTTTGAGGCAGGACGAGGATCTCCCCCCACACACTAGGCTTGAAAGCAAATTTCTGTTTATTAGCCTCAAAGCCCGCTCACTACGGACCACTAGCAACACTTCTTTAACTTTCTGGAGGATTATGCCATGGTGTGTGCTTGTGTTACTGAAATTTGGCTCCAGGGGGCTTCTACACCTGTTATGATTGCAGCTCTTCCCACAGAATTACTCTATAGTGAGGAGGGGCAGATTGAGCAGCTCAGAAGGTAGTATTGCTATTGTAAAGACAAATACAAGTGTAAAATTCAGGATTTGTCCTTCACAGCCAGTGAATCTCTGTCCTTTGCACTGGAACTTACTCCCAAATGTATATTTTCTGGTGGTCTGATATATTGCCCACCAGGCAGTGCAGGCAGTTGGGCTAAGCTACTACCAGCTATCCTATCCCTCCTAATTCTTAGATCAGCCAATTTTATGTTATTAGGCAACCTGAATATCCTTTTAGAGGACCCTCTCTGTAGTACTGGTGCAACCTTAATTTAAGATCTAGGGGCTTTAAAGCTCAACCTTATGAATTCTACTTCGACCCATCAAGCAGATCACCTTTTAGACCATTTTTTTCTAATATAAAAAAATCTCATCCATTTGCCTACATTGCCACTGCTGTGGTCGGATCACTGTGCAGTCCATTTTTCTGTGCTGATCCATCTTATTCCACCTGGTGAGGGAAATACACTTCACATTAAGGCACAAGGACTTGGTCAAGGCTGCTCATAGTGGCTCTCAACAGTCATCTGAGGAACATGATTCCCAATCTCATGGAAGAGGTTGAGGGAGATCAGCTTCTTGTTGATAATTGGCTGGGGGCTCTTTAGACTGTATCTTGCCTTTAAAAATCTGCTGACCCATCAGGTCGCACTCCCCCTTCCCCATGGTTCACCAAGGAATTATAGGCAGTTAAAATGAGATGTAAGACACTGGAAATGGCCTAGGGACTTAGTTATGACGACATCTCCAAATCTAAGTATAAAATGGCCTTGTAACATTATCACAGCCTTTGCAGAACGTCTCGAGCCACTTTTTACTAGATCTCTTCTGCTCAAAATTGTCCCAAAACACTTTTCAGAATAGTGAAGGAGCTTTGCGGATCTAGCAGTATTGCTCCTGCACCTACACTATCCCAGGCTCAATGCGTTGAATTGGCGATTTGTTTTGTCAACAAAGTGCAGGATATTCAGCGCTCTTTGTCTAGGGCAGGAGGGAAGCCTTTTCAGTTCAATATTCTCCTGTCACCCTCTGTTCTGGCTGACCCGACTTTGGTTAACATTAAATCTGCTCAACCAAAAGTGAATGCCTGGGAAGCCTTAAATTTACGGCTATTTCTGTCCCTGGCCCAAGCCATAAGATCTGGCACTCCCAAAGATCCTCTTCCCCCAGCCAAGCTCTGTCTTTTTGACTCTGATGTTCTGCAACCCCTGTTAAAACCTCTCAACTGCTCGCTACAGGAGAGCCTGATTCCCCAGCATTGGAAGCATGCTCTAATCCCTCCTTTTGTGAAGAAACCCAATTTGGGCTCTTCCAAATGCTCCAACTACAGACCTATATCATTCCTCCCCATCCTGTCAAAAATGATAGACAAACATTTTACAGTCAACTCTCTCTTTTGTCGAGTCCCAAAGTTTTTTACATGGCTACCAGTCAGGATTTAGATCTGAACACAGTACAGAATCTGCCCTCCTCAGGGTCACAAAACATCTCAGGTGGCTCCTGGTTGAGGGTGAGATGGCAGCTTTGATCTTACTTGATCTTAGAGCTGCCTTCGACACTGTGTCCCATGATACGCTCCAGATGAGACTGGCACAACTGGGGTTCCAGGGGATTGTACTGTAATGATATCCTCCTTTTTTTAAAAGGCTGCACCTTCCAGGTCAACTCTGGTAGCGTTTCCTCCATGTGTCATACTTTCATCTCTGGGGCCTCTCAAGTCTCAGCCTTAAACCCAATACATTTTAACATCAATGTTCACCCTTTAGCCGACCTATTTGAATTCTGTGGTATTACTCTATTCCCTTGTGCGGATGATGCTCAAATCATCTTCTCTTTATCATCCACACAGAACCACAACTCTGTGCCTTTGAACTTCTGCCTGGCTCAAGTTGCCTCATGGATGAATAACAACTCCCTGAAACCTAAGGAAGACAAGACGGAGGTGCTCCTGCTTGGTAAGAATCCATCCCTTTGAGGACCTCAGCAGTGAAGGCCTTAGCCACTATCCCTGCTCCAGTTCCTACAGTAAAGAACCTTGGCTTCTTAGTGGATTCTAAGCTTTCTATTAAGTCTCAGATGGCAAAGGTCTCTGCTACCTGTTTCTCAACCCTAAAATGGCTTTGGAGGTTTATCTGAGTATTCCAATTTTCTGCTCAAAGCACTGTCATCCAAGTACTTGTCCAGACTGGACTATTGGAACGTCGTGTACTTGGGGGTTGATAAAGCATTCATGAGATATTTACAGGTGGTGGAGAATGCGGCCAACAGGCTGATTTAAAAATTGCCAAAACAGGAGTTGGCTACTCCTCTCCTTTGTGAGCTTCTTGGCTTAAGGTGGAGAAACACATCCATTTTAAGGCCTTGTGTTACCTCTTCAAAGCAATGGCAGGGGCTGCCCCACCATAAAACAGGCTTGATAAAACCTCATCAGCCTGTCCACTCAGTGTGGTTGGGCAACCTATGCCTGTGCACTGTTTCTAGAATTAAACTGGTTTGCCTGGGCGGTCGTTCGTTTGTGTATCTTGGCACCAAGCTCTGGAAAACCCTACCGGAACACCTTAGATTCTGCTCTTCACTAACTACCTTCCATGGGCAACTGAAGACTTGGTTGTTCTGATTTAGTCTGCATTGGTAGAACTTCATCTGTTGCTTAAAGCATCGGGAAACTACACGTGGGTAGCTACCATGCTACATAAGATCTTAAACTTAACTTCATCAGTGGACTTTTCGAAGATGAGAGTCTTGGGAAATTGTCAACTTTGCCCATGCCTTAAAATATCTCTGACACCACAGGATGTGCCCAGAAGTGCAATAGAGGGGTGTGCGTCCAAGGGGTATTATGGTATTACAGAAGGGGGTTACAGGCTTGTGCAGCCATTTCTGTAATACTGATAGCGCGGAGCACAAGTAGTCCCATGCAAATATGGGAACCACATTGCCTCTATGCCTGCTCCTTATTACAGATGCAGGCCCAGAGACAAATAGGCCTTTGGAAAACGCACTGACAGTACACTACAAAAAGGTGACACATAGTCAGTGTGCTCCCTGAGTAAGCCCTTTGTAATGGGCAAAGTGGTCCCATACACCCCCCAGATATTCACATGCAGGTGGCTGTAGTCACTCACTGCATCTGCCTGCAGTGGGATCTCTGTCCCCTTTTAAAGTGCAGGTGGCTGACACCTGCACTGTGAATCACAGAGCACCTTGTAAGCAATGACTTTGTCTCTCACTTAATTTGCTGCCCTAGGACAGTAGATTCGTGATAATAGGCTACAATGTCCAATTTTGTGGCAGGGTCAAATCTTGAAAGCTGTGCCTAGAGCAGACCGGGACCATCTGCCTGTTCTATAATCAGAATCCAGGTGTATGCAGAATACAATGCTCAATTGTTTAACCATCTAAATTCTGAAAATGTAATGTTTTAATTTTTTTAAACAATTGTATAGCTCTAGAGAAAGATTAACATCCCTGGGAAGTTTGGAAAGTTATTGGACATAGACCAAGCAAGTTTACTCCAAGTTGCGATATTACTGGTAAACGTCTTTAATTTGATATACTCATTTAAGTTAAAGATAATGTTAGTCAGTTCAACTAAGTCATCAAAAGATACAGACTCCTGATGCACATATCAATGGTCAGTTTTTTGCCAAAGACACAAAGTGATAAAGATTAAACAATGGAGGCTACTTGCATAATGTACTTTGCAAAATCAAACTACCACCATTCGCAGTCCAATAAAAGGCAACTCTTCTACGTCAAAACCTCCAAGCCAAATATTTAAGTTTAATTAGGCACTTGGTGTTACATAGCAGTTTGTAGGCCAATAGTACTATTCTACCATATTTAACTAAATCCAAATATTCAGAAAACCATAGCTTCTGAAGACATGACTGTTCCAAACCTGCATACTATCACATTAAATGCTTTGCTTCCAGTATTTTCTAAATAAATTGTGGCAATACACAATGGGAACAATACCTTGTAGATTTACATCTTTGAGTTCACTGTCAAAGTATATTGAAATTCTCTGTTTCTTTGATTTTGGGTTGAAATCTCCACCATTAGGTAAATGTCAGTGACTATAAGACACAGAATATAAAAGTAAATATATTTGAACATTTTCTCAGCTACACAACCCTCCAGTGTCCAAGCTAAAAAATGACCGGAGAAATCACAAAAAACTGTAAACCACGACACAATAATGGCTGCATTACAGTGCCCAGATAATTCTTCAGTGATAAGAGTCCAAAGGCTTCCATGGCCCCACACAGACACATCATGGCAGCATGATTCTAATCTGTCTCAGAGCTCTGGTTTTATAAACAAACATGAATAACTGTTTGTGTAGATTGCCAGTGATAGATATGACACTGCCGTGTGTCGAGTAAAGCAGTGGCGTCGCAAAGTGTTAATTCGAAATATCTGATGTATGTGGGTTCATTTGCTTTGTTTGCCAGATATATGTATGAAGAATTGCATTAGGTGTGTGAGTAAATATTTCAGTTTCCGATCCGGAAGACTAAGCACCTAGCTTTTGCCAGTGGATGAATTGTCTTTTATTGAGATTAGGCCTGGAAATTGCTATTGTGAACTTCAGCACTTCTCACTGGTGCTCTAAAGCCTGTGTTCGAAGAGCACAAAAGGGTTACATATGCCTCTGGTAAAGAAGATGGATGAAGCATGTTTCATTTTATGTGCCTGCAGGTTTGTAGTGCTTGGTAAACCGGCATATAGTAGCCCTGACCCATTTTGAATGCTTTGTGTTCGAAATCTTATTGGAAGGAGTATCTGCTGATACGCTAATGATCAAACTTGAAAATGTGTGGGACAACAAGAAAAGCAAGAAAGGTGAAGACTTGAAGAAAGCATACATAAGAGAAAATATAATAATCAAATTGATAGGAAGACAGTAGTTCTTAGGACTTGAATACCACTTGATGTTATTATTTGTGCCAATTTGTAACATTTCAAAACCAAATTCTGCTATTATCTAATATTAACTGATCTCATGAGAATAACAAGCTTAGAAAGTCTTGCCAGGGATTTGAGTCCATGAACTGCAGGTGGCATACACATGAGAGCAGGGAATACATAACTCACTTGAGCAACTCACAATATTTCTGTATATTCCATAACACTTTGGAAACATGGACTGGGTTTAGGTAGAAATCAGTGGAATGTAAAGCAAAAAATCCCTGCAAAACAGAAACTATTACCATCAAATATAAATCTAGCCAGGTTAGTACTTAAGAAAACAAAAATGTATTGTTGTTTTAACATCTGTTTGTTCAAACTGTAAGATTCCATTCTGAATGTTACTATGCAGGTAAAACTAATAAAACTCACAAGTTTAGAGCTATGCATTATGTGTGAAGTTTTCATTATAATTTATGCAGTGAAATTGTATGTGAATTTTGGATGTGGAAGACTGGTTCGAGTATAACATGACTTGCAGACGTACATTTTCTGTGTGGATGAGTCAGTCATCTGACGGTATCTAGAGTAAATTTTCCATCTAAGGTATGCAACATACTGTCCACAATTACTCATGCAGAATTTCACATAATTTCTTGTCACATTCCCAAAAATAAAAAAATAAACAAATTCCCCACATGCCTAAAGATTCACAATTGTTGATATTTTTTCAGAAAGTAAAAGGTTGGTGTACACTAACTTCTGATATAAATTCAGGTTTGTTTTGGATTGACTTGCTGGCACAAATATATTTTCACAGAAATGCCAGCAAGGTAAAGACATTACCAAAATAAACATTTGGGACAGAGGGAGACACACATACGATAATATGGAACATGCTGGAGCATGTGAAAAGAATCACAAGACTCAGTCACCTACCTCAACATAGGAGAGATTTGTTGAGCCAACACTTGTTGCAGGTTAAAATCTCTAGCATAATTTCAAATCTTGTGCATAAGTACTTGGCCATTGACATATAATCACTGAATCTGCACACTGCCCATACAGCATAATGGAGAAAAGGGGGTTCCTTAGAAGCACTCTTGTTACCTCTGCAGCTGGGCTTCATGGCGCATGTGAAGGTTTTTTTTCATATTAGATGTTTTTGCTTCATATCAGTATTTACATTTAACCACAAAAATATTATCAACTATGTATTATTCATGTTTTTATTGATCATAGCGAATATAGGACTGCATTTTTAAATGGTCAACGTTGCTTCATAACACATCAACCTATTATTTATAGCCAAAGCTCAAACTAACAAACCTGATCTTCTTTTGCTTTCGTTCTCATGTGAAATATTTTTCTTTACCATGATAATCATGGAATGTCCTAATTGGTTGCAAAGGTACATCTGCAGAGTACAGGCTGCTCCAATGTAGGTTGTGTTGTTGTAGTTAAATGTAAGCTTGAAGGACGCTAAGAGAAGCTGTGTGGTGGATGATCCTGAGAAACTAATAAGCTAAAGACTGTGGGGGTGATTCTGACTCTGACGGGCGGCGGAGGCCGCCCGCCAGAGTTCCCCCCTCCAAAATACCGCTCCGCGGTCGAAAGACCGCTGAGGGTATTTTGGGTTCTGCACTGGGCTGGCGGGCGACCGCCAAAAGGCTGCCCGCCAGCCCAGTGCAAAACACCCTTCCCACGAGGACGCCGGCTCAGAATTGAGCTGGCGGAGTGGGAAGGTGCGACGGGTGCAGTGGCACCCGTCGCGAATTTCACTGTCTGCAATGCAGACAGTGAAATTCTTTGTGGGACCCTCTTACGGGGGCCCCTGCAGTGCCCATGCCATTGGCATGGGCACTGCAGGGGCCCCCAGGAGCCCCACGACACCCCATACCGCCATCCTGTTCCTGGCGGCTCTGGGATGGCGGTATGGGGTGTCAGAATGGCGGATTCTTTTGGGCAGCGGAAAACCGGCGGGAGACCGCCGGTTTTCCACTACTGACCGCGGCCAAACCGCCGCGGTCAGAATGCCCTGCGGGGCACCGCCAGCCTGGCCCCGGCGGTCCATGACCGCCGGGGTCAGAATGACCCCCTGTATCTTTCCACTCTAACTTGAGTGGATCATTTTATGGGAACTATGTGTAGGTGTAGCAAATGGTAGAATTGTGTGACTTAAGATAGTGCAGAGTGGGATATAGTTTATAACACTTATAGAATGCTTGCTGAGCAGACCTTTTCTAGACTTTAATTAGAACAGAACAGAGTAGAAGATCTAGGGTAGTCTCTTCATGGAAGAACTTGATTTTACTTAACTGTTTCTTTCAGGCAACTCTATGCTATTTTGTCCTCTTACTAATATGATTTAAGCTTGATGACTTTGCCTTCTGCAAACATTTTAACCTTTAATATATCTTTAAGGCTTGATGCTTTACCATTCTCTGTCTTTCTTGTGGAGCCTACTGTGCTTCACGTTGTTTGAATCTATTGACTTGTTGAACAGCATCAGTTTTTAATTTTGATTAATCAGATCGCGTTTTATGGACTCTAAAATTTTCACCTTGAGAGTTGGAAGATTTAAAATGTATCCCTGAATCCTAAATTTGCCCTGACTGAGATGCTCAGACTACATATCCAAGCGTTCATGGTTCCATTTGGATTATTGACGGTGTTCCAGCGTTCCTGGATGATGTTGCAGTGTCTTAGAAGTGTGACCTGGTCAGTACACTGCTCTGCCTCCCATGGCTCCACCCTGTAAGTAGAGCCCTTTCCCTGGCTCCTCTGAACTCCTGACCCCTGTCAGGAGTTCGAGACCCTCCTCCACCCGCAGGCTTCTGCCTGCGCCTCATCACTGGTGTCTAGTGGGAGAGCTCTGCTTTCCTACTAGGCTTCCTTCTGCCTCTCTCCTCCTTTTGCTTTGCTTGGCTCTCTGCTTCACTTCTGCTCCTCAGTGCTCCTTTTGCTTTGCTTTTCTCTCTGCTCTGCTTCACTAATGTCCCTTAGTGCTCCTTTTGCTTTGCTTTGCTCTCTGCTCTGTCCCTTAGTGCTCCTTTTCCTCGTTTCTCTCTCACTTCACTCTCTCTCTCTCTCACTTTTGCTCTCCCCCTCGCCCTCTCTCTCGCCGCAGCGGCCCCTGCGGCCCCACCCCCTCCTCTCTCTCCCCCGCTGCACTCCCGCCGCTGCTGCCCCTGCGGCACAGCCCCTTTTTCACGCCATTTTTCATCTCCCTCCCGCCTCCTAGCTGTCCTCTCCTCCCCTCACCTCCTTACTTAATGGTGGCCACTGCGTGACCGCGCAGAAGACAAGCTCAGCGGGCGAGCCAAAAGCAAGCCCGTCTGCACCTGTCTGTGCCTGGACCGTGCCCAGCTGCAGAACCCCTGGCTCCCGTCCCCCCCACCGCCGTCACGCACTTCTTCACTACGATGGCGCCACCCTCCGCGCCCTCAACACCCGGACGCTCTCCCGCCTGCCTTCAAGCCTCCCCGCAGACCACCCACGGACCCTTCTCCTGCCGGAACTGCACCTTCACCAGCCTCCACGCCAACGACCCACCCACCAAGGAAGGACGCAACCATCTCAGATGTGTCCTCCTCAACACCCGCTCCGTCCACAGGAATGCAGTAGAGCTATGGAATCTACTCGACTCAGCCTCGCCAGACGTCACCTTCCTGATTGAGACCTTAATAACCCCCTCCTCAGCACCTGAAATCGCCATAGCCATCCCTGATGCTACAAGATTACCCACAGAGACCACTCCAACAAACCAGGAGGAGGCATCATCATCATCCGCAAGAACACCTTCAGGATCACTACCAGCAGCAAAGACACCCTCAGCACCGCCGAACACCTGCACTTCCAGATCCACACTGACCCAAACACCATCCTCCGAGGGACCCTCATCTACAGGCTCCCCGGCCCACATCAGCAGTTCAGCGATTCTATTGCTGACATTATCAGCACGCACACTCTCGCATCCACTGACTACATACTCCTCGGGGACTTAAACTTCCACCTCGGGAACACCAACAACAACACCGCCACCCTGCTTGACAACCTCTCCAACCTCGGCCTCAAACAGCTCATCACAACACTAACCCACTCCGTAGGACACACATTCTACCCTATTTTCTCCACCAGCAATCACGTCTCTTTCAGCCACACCATACAACTCCACTGGATAGATCACCGCTGCATCCACTTCTCCTTCAAGAAACCCACAACACACCACCACCTACAACGGATCCCCCACCGCAGTTGGAACAAGGTCACGAAGACCAACTTATCGAGACCCTCTCCCAGAACCCACCCATCGACGCCACCAACACTAATGCAGCTGCCCGGAACTTTAGGCAATGGGTCAACACCTGTGTCAATACCCTCGCCCGATCAATAATCCCTCCAACAGACACACCGACGGAAAGGCCTTCTGGTTTACCGCCGACCTCCGCGAATCTAAATAAAGATGCTGAAGACTCGAAAGAAAGTAGCGCCAAGATCAGACTCTGGACAACCTCACAGCCTTCAAAAACGCCATCCGTAGGCACCACCAACTCATCCGAGCCGCCAAGAGAATCGCCTTCAAAGACTGAATCAACAGCAACGCACTCAGCCACAAGGAGCTCTTCAACGTCATGAAGGAACTCTCCAACCCCAGCTCCAATGACATCCCACTGTCCCAAGACCTGTGCGAATCTCTAGCCTCCTACTTCCAACGCAAGATTGGAGACATCCACTACAGCTTCAGCACCCAGACCCCCCCAGCAACCACCAACACCACAGATTCAGCTCTTACCAACCTCCTGCTCTACTGGACCATCAAAATTATCGACTCCGGCTCTCCATCTGACCCCTGCCCTCACCACATCCTCAACAAAGCAAGCTCTGTCATCGCACCCCAACTGCGTAAGATCATCAACAGCTCCTTCGAGTCCGCCACCTTCCGGAGAGCTGGAAACACGCCAAGATCAACGCCCTCCTCCAAAAACCCAAGGTGGACCCAAAGGACCTCAAGAACTTCCGGCCTATCTCCCTTCTCCCCTTCCCAGCAAAAGTAATTGAGAAGGCTGTCAACAGACAGCTAACCTGCTTCCTCGAGGAGAACGGCACACTGGACCCTTCCCAATCTGGATTTCGCAGCATCCACAGCACCGCAACCGTCCTCATCACGGCCACCAACAACATCAGAACCATACTGGACAGCGGCAAAACCGCAGCCCTCATCCTTCTGGACCTCTCAGCCGCATATGACACCGTCTGCCACCACACCCTACCTCACGCCTCAGCAATGCTGGAATCTGTGACAGAGCCCTGGACTGGGTCACCTACTTTCTCACCGGCAGATCTCAGAGAGTCCGTCTCCCCCCATTCCACTCAGAGGCCACCAAAATCATCTACAGCATACCCCAGGGTTTGTCCCTCAGCCGACCCTCTTCAATGTCTACATGGCCCCACTCACTAACATCGCCCAATCCCACAACCTCAACATCATCTCATATGCCGACGACACCCAGCTGATCCTCTCCCTCACCAAGGACTCTGCTAAAACCAACCTCCACAAAGGAATAAAGGCCATCGCCAAATGGATGAAGAGCAGCTGCCTCAAACTCAATTCTGACAAGACGGAAGTCCTCATCTTCAGCTCCACCCCCTCTGCATGGGATGACTCCTAGTGGCCTGCCACTCTCGGAACCGCTCCGACTCCTACCGTCCACACACTCAACCTAGGATTCATCTTGGACCCCTCACTATCCATGACCCAGCAAGTCAACGCCATCTTCTCCTCCTCCTGCTTCAACACCCTCTGCATGCTCCGAAATATCTACAAATGGATACCCGCTGAAACCAGAAGAACAGTCACCCAAGCCCTCGTAAGAATCAAACTGGACTACGGCAATGCCCTCTATGCAGGAACCACTGCCAAACTCCAGAAGAGGCTGCAACGCATCCAGAACACCTCCGCACGCCTCATCCTGGACATCCCCCGCCAATGCAACATCACAGACCACCTGAAAAACCTGCACTGGCTCCCAGTCAACAAGAGAATCACCTTCAAACTCCTCACCCACGCTCACAAAGCACTGCACAACACTGGACCAGAATACCGCAATAGACAACTCTCCTTCTACACCCTGACCCGTCATCTCCGCTCCGCCAACCTCGCCCTCGCAACCGTCCCATGTGTCTGCAGAATTATAACTGGTGGTTGATCATTCTTGCACCTCGCCGCCAAATCGTGGAATACTCTTCCCACCCACGTGCGCCAGACCAATGACCTCCTTACCTTCAGGAAACTTCTCAAGACCTGGCTGTTCGAGCAGTAGTAGCACCATCACCCCCCTTCTCACCCCTCCACAGCTCCTTGAGACCCTCACGGTGAGTAGTGTGCTTTACAAATTCCTGATTGATTGATTGATTGATTGAGTACAAGTAGGGTTATGTGAATTTGATTGTGTGTTGTCCAGAGTTGTGGTATTTGCAGTTTTTGGTAATTTTCATGTTTTGAGTTGCAGTTTCAAACTTTGGTCCAAGTCTGAAAGGCCTTTTGTTAAAGTTAAACATTGAAGTGCCTTTTTCATGTGTACTGCTAATGCTTATGGAGATTAATGTGCTTGCTGGAAAGAGTTGAAGTTTGGTCATCAGATTCATCATAATGAAAGATCCCAGAATAGATACAGATATATTTATGTGGTATTTGACATATCTATTAAGGTTGAGGTGCACCACACCAAGATAGAGACTTAATAAACTTCTGGTGTTATGTTATGTTATGTTATGTTATGTTATGGTGTGGTATGGTATGTTATGTTACAAGTTTTGATATAGCTCAGGACGAATCAACCCCCAATGGGTATCTTAGTGCTGGAACGCAGTATTAGGTAGAAAGAGTTTCAGAACATCCAGGTCTTAAGTAGTTTTTTAAAACAAAGAAAGTCAGAACAGGACTGAAAATGAAAAGGAAGTCTGTTCCAGTGGTTGAGAGCATGATAGGTAAAGGATTGGCAACCATATTAAGTTTATGAATATGATGAGAACATAGTGGAAGTTGGGCTTTAGATCTGAGATTTCCGAGTGGGAAGATATGGCCAGAGTTTCTCTTGAAGATAAAGTAGGTCCTTACCAACCAAAGATTTGTGAACCAGGTACAAGCGTTTGAATAGGGAGCGCTTTCTCACAAGAATCCAGTAAAAAAAAAAGTAATGTGGGCTCCGATGGGGAGCGAGGAGGAAGTTTGCAAACCAAGCGAGCATTGGTATTTTGAACCACTTGCAATTTAGAGATTAACAACTCATTAGCTTTTACCAAGAGGGCATTGCCTTAATCCAGATGGCTCACAATAAGTGCCCAAGTGAGAGTTCTTTTAGTATGTAAAGGGAGCCACTGAAAAATATTTCAGAGTGTGCACATGATCCGAAAACATGCACTGCAGATGGCTCCTACCTGCTGTCTCATAGGAAGTACTTGCTAACCAGTATGCCAAGATTTTTCACCACCTTTTAAGGGTGGAGGGGTCTAGCCTAACTCCGAAGGCCACCAGTCGTCCAACCAATAAGCATAGACCTTGCCAAACAGCAGAATCTCGGTCTTATCTTCGTTCAGCTGTAGGCAATTCAAAGGCATCTAGGAAACAACTTTCCTCATACAGTCATCAAATCTGCTTTTGGTAGATTCTGGATTGTGTCCCATAGAGAGGATCAATTGAGTGTCATCTTTGTACAAGATGGCTTCAAAGCCACTTGATCTTACCACTTGGGCTACATACGTGTTTAAGAGCGTAGGCTTCAGGGAAGAGCCCTGCAGAACCCCTTTATCTAATATCATGGTTCAGGATTTGAAGGTTTCAGTGTGCACTATCTGAGTCTGGCTGCTAAGAAAATCTTTGAGCCACCCCAAAACTTTTCTGCAGACACCAATCTTTGAGAGTATCTGGACCAAGATTGAATGAGAAGTGGTGTCAATTGCAGGAGATAGATAAAGTAACCCCAAACATAGCTAGAAGACCATCAGCAAGGGACAATCTGGTAGAATCCAGTACAGTCGCCAATGCTGTTTCTGTGCTATAGGAAACTCTAAAACCTGACTGAATGGAGCCCAACAGGGAGTGGGCTTTCACGTAAGGGGAAAGTGGTTAACTGACGTCTCCAAGGTTTTGCTAAGAAAAGGAAGAAACAATAGGGGTCTGAAATTGGTTCAAGTGGATTAACAGTCATTGTTTTTTAAATAGGCTTGACTTGCTGCTTTCCCGTCCATTTGCAGAGTTGCAGAGCTGTGAGAGAGTTTCAACAACAAAGTAATGACAGGAAGAAGTAGGGTAGCTAGAGACACCATGATGTGCAGAGGGGAAGTATCAGAAAGGGAGCCTGATTTGATTTTACTCATTACATCAGAAACTTGCTCTGGGGTAATAGGTAAGGGTGAGCATAGAATTCCGCTCCGCTCCCGGAGTTTGCAGAGTTTTTCCCACTCCGTTTAGACTGCGGAGCTCTGAAAAACTCAGCGGAGCAAAGTTTTTTCCTAGTTTGCGCTCACCGTTAAGTTGGCAAGCATGAACAAGGAAAATCACCACTTCCCAGCAAGATTTCTCAAAACGGGCAGTCACGGATGGTCGCTACTGCCCGCATTCAGAAATTTGCATTCACGTTGAGGAAGTTGCCACTCAAGTAGAATATCTACTCGAGCAGCCAAAAGGAAGCAGTGCCTTCCTGTGCTGCGCGTGGTGCCATTCATGCTGATTTTTAAGTGTGGGACAAACACCCGGCGCTAAAAAATGGCACGAAGGGCATTACCTAACGCAATCCGCTGTTTGCGGAACTCCGCGTAGCGCGGCAGAGTTTTTGGTCACTTCGTGGAGTTCTGTGTAGCCCAGGAATAGGTTCAAACTCCTCAAGTGAGGCAGAAGGATTGGTAGCAGGGGTGATAATAGAGGAGGCATCCATCCGTATCGTACAATTACAAAGGTTCTGATGGTATGTAAGTGTCTATGTGGGTGAGTGAGTGAGTGGATCTGTAAGTGTCTGTATAGGTGAGTCTGCATGGGTGAGTGACTGGGTGTGTGAGTGGCTGTATGTGTGACTGACTGAGTATGCAAGAGTCTATATGAGTGCGTGAGTGAGTATGTGAGTGCCTGCATGATTGAGTAAGTGGTTGTGTGAGTTGCTGCATGGATGAGTAACTGGGTGTGTGTGTTGCTGTGTCATTGATTGAGTGGCTGTGTGGGTGGCTGTATGAGAGAGTGACTGGCTATGTGAGTGGATGTCTAAGTGAACGAGTAGGGGCATCAGCTGCTGTACAAGTGAGATAGTGGGTGCGTGAGTGGCCAGATGAGGGAGTGACTGGTTGTTTGACTAGCTGTATAGGTGACTGACTGGGTGTGTGAGTTTCTGTATGAGTGAGTGATTGGAAGCTGTTTGTGTGAGTGATTGAGTGTATCACTAGTTACATAGTAGAGTGTTTGTGTGTGGTAGTTATTGTATGCATAACTGGTGTCAGTGAGAATCAGTTGCCACATCCTTTTGAACATAGATAGTTTGAGGACCGATTCTTAGCAAAGTAACAATAAATTGCTTGGCAGATTTTGAGCATGTCCTACAAGGAACAATAAATAGTGGCAAACTATGTGAAGCACTCTTTATGTGAGAAGACCCTCTCCAGGAGTACCTCAACAAATACTTATCTCTCCTGATGTGTCAACATCCTTGTAGTACAGCATATCACTCCAACCACTGTAGAAAAATAATATAAATATAAATTAGTATTACATTTATAAAACTCCAGAAAAGGAATAGTGTGCATTGCTTATGCTGTAATAGTATATCACATTATATTAAACACTTAGGCCCTCATTACGATCATTGCGGTTTGGCCTGCCATGCCGGCAGTGGTGGCTGAAGCCGCCAGCCGGCATGGCGGGCCAAACCGCCATATAACGGACATGGTGACGGCCGCCAGTGGCAGCCGTCACCCACCGCCAGGCTCCTGCCATCAGGCAGCCTGGCGGCGGGTTGAAACACCATCCGCCAGAGTAGCTTCGCTACCATGGGGACAATGTTTCATTTCCTGCCAGCCTTTTCCTGGCGGGATATCCCGCCAGGAAAAGGCTGGCAGAGGGGGTGCCCCTGCGCTGCCCATGCAGTTTGCATTGGCAGTGCAGGGGCCCCGGTGCAGAGCCCCATCGTGCAGTCTGTGCGACAGGTGCAATTGCCGCACAGAGGCATTGACAGCGGCTCCATGTGGAGCTGCCGTCAATGTCCTGGCCGAGCCTTTCTGTGAGCAGTGGGCGGAAACCATTATCTGGCCAGCGGGGTTTCGGGGTCGCTAGCGGTCAGTTTTTTGACCGCCAGCATGAACACGGCGGTTGTTTCCGCCGTGTTCATAATGACCACCTTAATCTTCCTTTTTTTCTGTTCTCATTTTTTAGACTTATACAGCTTAAATGTTGAGTCATATAAAGATTTGTCATTGAACAGTGGGGTAAAACAATTGCATAGATTGTAGAAAAACAAAACAAAACTGCACAATATGTCACTACAAATAAGTGACACTATGCATTGCACTCGCTAGACATACTTAACCAATTGTTTTACGTACAATTGGTAAACTTATCCACTCAAATGTGTTCACTCAACAGTTCCTGAAGACGCATAAATGCTTTTCTAATCCTGCAGTCTTGGATATAGATTTCTCTAAAGAATCCACTTTTACTTGTAGTGTTTTCTGTGAGCAATATTGTCACTCCCTGATGTTTCATTTTATTGATAGTTGTAATTTCCAAAATAGCTTTTTCCTCCAGGTTTAATAGTTATTCCTTGAAGTTGGAGCACTCTTCAAGTGTTGCCATTAAACAGACTATGGATTTCTCTTCTTTAATGAAGTTGTACAGAAATAGTTTCTTGATCAGTCGATTTTCTAAAGCTGATTTTCCTTTTTTTGTCAGAACTCCTAATCTAATGTCCTTAAGAATATCTCCCTAATCTACATCAGATGCTTGATGCATATTTTTCACTAATTCCTTAGATTCAAAGTTTAAGTTTAACCAAATATTTATGTTGCCAATACTCCCCTAAGAATTTCTTGTTTCACTGTGGAGAAGTGTTTTGAAAACAGGTTGTCCTTTCACTTGAAATCTGTCGCATTCTCAAGTGCATGAAGGCAAGCATTAAGTTCAATACAATGCTCACCTCATCAATGATTAAAAGCTTCACTTTTTTCAATACTCTTGACACCTCAAGACAGGCTTCTGGTATTCCAGTTTGTCATTTGCATCCGGCAGCATAAGTAGTCAATATAAAGAAATTATTTTAATGTTATGTGCAGCTAATCCTGTTGGTGCTGTTACGACACATGAAAAATGTGATTCTGTAGTCCTCTGTAGAAAAGCAGTGAGAACATTAATTCAAAAGCTTTTCCCTGGGTCAGCTTTCCACTGATGTACAGTATTATTGGCTTAAACTAAGAGTATTCACATTGTTTCTTCTCATGCAGTAATTCATGCTGTAGTTTATCTTTGCTTCAATATAAATTTCTTTCTGATCATCGTTTAGTTGTGTTCCTCTGGCGGTCATTACAACCCTGGCGGTCAAAAAACGCCTGGGCTGTTGTGGCGATTGCACCGCCAACAGGCTGGCGGTGCAATCCAGGGAATTATGACTGTGGCGGAAGCACTGCGGTTGCACCGCCAGGGCCGGCGGCTTCCCGCCACAATTGCCCCGGCGGTGTTAATCCGCAAGGGCAGCGCTAACCAGGGGATTACAAGTCCCCGACCGCCAGGAAAAGGCTGGCGGTACGGGGAGTCGCAGGGCCCCTGGGGGCCCCTGCACTGGCCATGCCACTGGCATGGGCATTGCAGGAGCCCCCTGACAGGGCCCCGTGCAGCTTTTCACTGTCTGCCATGCAGACAGTGAAAAGCGCGATGGGTGCAACTGCACCCGTCGCACAGCCGCAACACCGCCGGGTCCATTTGGAGCCGGCTCCTGTGTTGCGGCCGAGATCCCCGCTGGGTCGGCGGGCGGAAATCAGGGCGGCCCAGTGGGGATCTCATAATGACCGCGGCGGGAGTGCGGCTGCATTGGCGGCCCCTGGGGGCAGATTGCCAATTTTTGGGCTGATCTGCCCCCAAGGGGGGGGGCGAAATCCACTAGACACCAGAGATTTTGTTTTTATTGTTTATTTTGGGGGCAACCGCTTGGGCAAGAGTCGCGCCCCTGGGGGGCTATTTTTTTTTCTGTTTCGGCCCCCCCGATGGCAGACCAGCCATTTTTTGGACGATCTGGCCCCCGGGGGTGGAAGCACACTAGGTGCCAGGGATTGTGTGGTGTGTGTTTGGGGGCACCCCTTGGGCAACGGTCGCCCCCCTAAAGTGGGGAAAGTTCGTATTGGCCATCTCTGCCCCTATTTTTGTAGGCCCATCTGCCCCCAAGGAGGGCAGAAACCACCAATACGGCAGGGATTTTGTTTTTTGTTTTGTGTTGTGCTGGGGGTGCCCCCTTTGGGAAGGGTCACCCCCTAAAGGGGGCACAGAGGTGTTGCCCATTTCTGCCCCCTTTGGGGGCAGATTGGCCAATTTTTTTACGCCCATCTACCCCCGAGGGGGGCAGGATCCGCTTAGGTACTAGGGACAACTTCTAAGTTCTTGGTGGTGGGGTGTTTGTCAACTGGCAAAGTATTTGTATTTGTGATTATAACAATTTATTTCTTCTTTTTCTTCTAGTTCAATGCTTTTGCTTCCTTTGCTGTGGATCTTTGCGGTTTTGGCAGTAGTTGTCCTGCGGTTTGCATAGTTGCATGTTTTAGGTAAGTGAAAGCAATTTACTCCAAAGGAGTATTGTTGACATGCATGAATGACATGTTTGTAGGTGGTGTACTAAATGCAGTATTGTGTGTTTGACATTGTCCTTAGATTTGAGCACAGTGATGTTTGGGTTGTCATATGTCTAATTTGCTTTTTGCTTTTTGCTTTTTAGTGGGATATCATTGGTGATTGCTGTGTCTGTGCAGAGTAGTTGCTTGGTGAGTAGCTTTTTCAGGCAAGTGAGTGGTATAGTTTTTTGTAGTACATAACTCTTTGTGATAAAGCTACACTTTGTTTATTACTTATTTTAGTGCTAGTTGTTGTTGGCAATCCATTTGTTGTTAGGATCATGGCTAGCCGCAAAGTGACCTCTCAGCAGGTTGTTCGCATGCTCTTTGAGTCGTCTTCAGACCATGATTACGACACTGACTCTGCATCTGAGGCAGAGGAGGAAGCAGGAGATTCTGGAAGTGAGTTTTCTGTCCGAGAGTATTCTTCTGATGAGGAAGCTACTCTCAGTGCAGATGAAGGGCCTGTGTTAGAGGAGGACATTGATGTGCCAAGAGTGCAGCAGCCTGGGGCTGAAGGGTTTCCCATTAGAAGACCTGACACCTGGATTGCCCCAAACATGGAGCAGCCACAGTTACCTGCATTTACTGGTCTCCCAGGGTGTAGAGTTAATACGGAAAACTTTTTGCCTGTCCATTTCTTTCACTTGTTTATGGACGATGTATTTTTGGAAGAGATTGTGGAGCAGACATATGTGTATGCAGAGCAATATTTGCGGGACAACGCTGCCAGACTTAAGCCTCAGTCTAGAGCTACTCAGTGGGTTCCCACATATCTGGAAGAGATGAAAAGGTTTTTAGGTTTGCCTTTTTTGATGGGGTTGATCAGGAAGCCGTCACTGGCTTCTTATTGGTCTACTAGTCCCTTGATGGCAACTGCTATATTTCCTGCAACTATGACAAGTAATCGGTATTTGCTTCTTCTTCATATGCTGCATTTTGTTGACAATGCTTTAGCCTTGCCACAAGATCACCCTGATTGTTACCGCCTTTTTAAGATCAGGCCTGTCCTTGATCATTTTGTGGATCGGTTTTCAGAGGTCTATGTTCCAGGCAAAGAGATAAGTGTGGATGAGTCTTTGGTCCTTTTCAAGGGGCGTTTAGTTTTTAAGCAGTACATTCCTAGTAAGAGGGCACGGTATGGGATTAAATTGTATCTGCTGTCAGAAAGCAGTACAGGATATGTGTATAATTTCCGGGTCTACACTGGTAGGGATTCCAGTATTGACCCTCCTGGTTGTCCGGCCACTTTTGGAGTTAGAGAAAAAATTGTGTGGGAACTTGCTAGACGGCTGTTTAACAAAGGTCACCATTTGTACGTAGATAATTTCTACACTGGAGTGCAGTTGTTCAAGGAGTTGTTTAGGGTGGACACTGTTGCTTGTGGCACAATCCGTTCTAACCGGAAAGGCTATCCAAGGGAGCTTGTCTGTAAAAAACTTGAGAGGGGACAGTGCAGTGCCTTGCGGAATAATGAGCTGCTAGCTCTGAAATTTTCAGACAGGAGGAATGTGTACATGCTATCGACCATCCATGATGAGAGTACTTCCCCTGTGGCTGTTTGGGGTCAGGTTGCGGAAGTGCGCAAACCTGCGTGCATTTTGGACTACAATAGGCACATGGGTGGTGTTGATAGAGTAGATCAGAGGTTGGAACCTTACACTGCTCTTCGTAAGTCTTATGTGTGGTATAAAAAGTTGGCCCTACATTTATTTCATTTGGCAACTTTTAATGCCTTTATTGTATACAAGGATTGTTCACCTGAGTCAAGGATGACATTTGTTAAATTTCAGGAGTCGGTGATAGAAAGCCTTATTGTGGTGGAACCGGCAAGAGTTCCTAGAGTAGAAGTGGTGGAGGATGTGGTTAGATTGAAAGATCGGCACTTTCCAGATCACATTCCTCCCACTCCCAAAAAAGACTTGCCCACAAAGAAATGTAGAGTATGTGCCCGGAGAATAATCCGGAGGGAGAGCCGGATGTACTGCTCCGAATGCCCTTCAAAGCCTGGGCTGTGTGTGCCCGGCTGTTATAGAAGTTACCATACCCAAAAGCAATTCTGGGAAATACCGGGAGCGTAAGCTGTCTGTTTTATATTTTCATATGTTTCACGGCTGGCATCTCTGTCATGTATTTAGTTAGAGCTTTTGTGTTTGTAGTTTTGTGCTTATTTTATAATTAGTGGTTTCTTTGTTGTTGTGATGGCGGTGTGCGTGGGGTGGCGCTGGGCTGGCAGTGTGCTTGGGGTGGCGCTTGGCTGGCGGTGTGCGTGGGGTGGCGCTTGGCTGGCGGTGTGCTTGGGGTGGCGCTTGGCTGGCGGTGTGCTTGGGGTGGCGCTTGGCTGGCGGTGTGCGTGGGGTGGCGCTTGGCTGGCGGTGTGCTTGGGGTGGCACTTGGCTGGCGGTGTGCGTGGGGTGGCGCTTGGCTGGTGGTGTGCGTGGGGTGGCGCTTGGCTGGCGGTGTGCTTGTGGTGGCGCTTGGCTGGCGGTGTGCTTGGGGTGGCACTTGGCTGGCGGTGTGCGTGGGGTGGCGCTTGGCTGGCGGTGTGCTTGGGGTGGCGCTTGGCTGGCTGTGTGCGTGGGGTGGAGCTTGGCTGGCAGTGCCAGCCAAACGGCAGTCCACACTCCCATCAGCTGGTGTGATTCTTGTATCAGGCATGTGGGCGTCTGTAAGTGATGGGCCCTTGAGTGGCGCGGTCTGTTGATGTGAGTGTTGTAATGTGCTGGGCCCGTGGCTGGCGGTGTGAATGGTCTTGTTCGTGTCATGTATGAAAGGTGTGTGAATGGACTGTAAAGCGGTTGGTGCCCTGTCGCGGCTTTACAGCTCACGAGCTGTGAGTCATTGGTTCAGTTTTTTGCCTTTCAGTTATTAGCAGTGCATTTTTTTTTGGTGAAATCTCTTGTTAATAAAATTTGATCCACTGATCCATCACTCACCCTCGTGCCAAATCCAACCATTATGTGTGGTAAAAATGACAAAACCTGCTCCGCTGTAATCAGGCGTCGCAGCACACCTGTGACACGCTAGGTGCCTCGGGTGGGACCCCGATGATGAAGCATGCCACCAACTTGGTTGGTGGGTGAGGGGTCTTCTTCACATAACCTAAGTGTGTTTCTTTTCACAATTTTAGTGTTTGGCACATCACGGACGTATGTGCACACATCAAAATGATATATTACAAAAATACCTGTGTTTGGGGGGAAGGCCCACCTATGTTTTTGGTCCTGGGTGCGGCCTTCATCTAGGGAAACCTACAAAACCCAAACATTTTTTAAAACTAGACACCCCAAGGAGTCCAGGGAGGTGTGGCTTGCGTGGCTCCCCCAACATTTTCTTACTCAGACTCCTCTGTAAACCTCAAAATTTGCATAAAAAAGCATATTTTCCTGACTTTTCTTAGTAGGATCACCGCTCCAGCACAAAATTCCTACTCCCCAGTTTTCCCCTCAGTCTCCCAAGTAAAATGACACCTCACTTATGTGGGTCCCCAAAGCAGAGTCCGTCTAAAGATGTATAAAAGAATATGCCCTTATAAACTCGCTGTGCTATCCCTTCTATCTCTTCAAGTTTTGGGCCTTATTCTGTTGCAGGCACCTGGCCCACCCACACAAGTGAGGTATCATTTTTATCAGGAGACTTGGGGGAACGCTGGGTGGAAGGAAATTTGTGGCTCCTTTCAGATTCCAGAACTTTCTGTCACCGAAATGAGAGGAAAGGGTGTTTTTTTAGCCAAATTTTGAGGTTTGCAAAGGATTCTGGGTAACAGAACCTGGTCCGAGCCCCACAAGTCACCCCATCTTGGATTCCCCTAGGTCTCTAGTTTTAAAAAATGCACAGGGTTGGTAGGTTTCCCTAGGTGCCGGCTGAGCTACAGGCCAAAATCTACAGGTAGGCACTGTTTTCTTCCAAAAAACGGATGTCTCCATGTTGCGCTTTGGGGCATTTCCTGTCGCGGGCGCTAGGCCTACCCACACAAGTGAGGTATTATTTTTATCAGGAGACTTGGGGGAACGCTGGGTGGAAGGAAATTTGTGGCTCCTCTCAGATTCCAGAACTTTCTCCCACAGAAATGTGAGGAACATGTGTTTTTTTAGCCAAATTTTGAGGTTTGCAAAGGATTCTGGGTAACAGAACCTGGTCCGAGCCCCACAAGTCACCCCATCTTGGATTTCCCTAGGTCTCTAGTTTTCAGAAATGCACAGGTTTGGTAGGTTTCCCTAGGTGCCGGCTGAGCTAGAGGCCAAAATCTACAGGTAGGCACTTCGCAAAAATCACCTCTGTTTTCTTTCAAAAAATTGGATGTGTCCACGTTGCACTTTGGGGCATTTCCTGTCGCGGGCGCTAGGCCTACCCACACAAGTGAGGTATCATTTTTATCGGGAGACTTGGGGGAACGCTGGGTGGAAGGAAATTTGTGGCTCCTCTCAGATTCCAGAACTTTCTGCCACAGAAATGTGAGGAACTTGTGTTTTTTTAGCCAACTTTTGAGGTTTGCAAAGGATTCTGGGTAACAGAACCTGGTCCGAGCCCCACAAGTCACCCCATCATGGATTCCCCTAGGTCTCTAGTTTTCAGAAATGCACAGGTTCGGTAGGTTTCCCCAGGAGCCGGCTGAGCTAGAGGCCAAAATCTACAGGTAGGCACTTCGCAAAAAACACCTCTGTTTTCTTTCAAAAATTTGGATGTGTCCACTTTGCGCTTTGGGGCGTTTCCTGTCGCCGGCGCTAGGCCTACCCACACAAGTGAGGTATTATTTTTATCTGGAGACTTGGGGGAACGCTTGGTGGAAGGAAATTTGTGGCTCCTCTCAGATTCCAGAACTTTCTGCCACAGAAATGTGAGGAACATATGTTTTTTTAGCCAAATTTTGAGGTTTGCAAAGGATTCTGGGTAACAGAACCTGGTCCGAGCCCCACAAGTCACCCCATCTTGGATTCCCCTAGGTCTCTAGTTTTCAGAAATGCACAGGTTTGGTAGGTTTCCCTAGGTGCCGGCTGAGCTAGAGGCCAAAATCTACAGGTAGGGACTTCGCAAAAATCACCTTTGTTTTCTTTCAAAAAATTGGATGTGTCCACATTGCACTTTGGGGCGTTTCCTGTCGCGGGCGCTAGGCCTACCCACACAAGTGAGGTATAATTTTTATCGGGAGACTTGGGGGAATGCTGGGTGGAAGGAAATTTGTGGCTCCTCTCAGATTCCAGAACTTTCTGCCACAGAAATGTGAGGAACATGTGTTTTTTTAGCCAAATTTTGAGGTTTGCAAAGGATTCTGGGTAACAGAACCTGGTCCGAGCCCCACAAGTCACCCCATCTTGGATTCCCCTAGGTCTCTAGTTTTCAGAAATGCACAGGTTTGGTAGGTTTCCCTAGGTGCCGGCTGAGCTAGAGGCCAAAATCTACAGGTAGGCACTTCGCAAAAATCACCTCTGTTTTCTTTCAAAAAATTGGATGTGTCCACGTTGCGCTTTGGGGCGTTTCCTGTCGCGGGCGCTAGGCCTACCCACACAAGTGAGGTATCATTTTTATCGGGAGACTTGGGGGAACGCTGGGTGGAAGGAAATTTGTGGCTCCTCTCAGATTCCAGAACTTTCTGCCACAGAAATGTGAGGAACATGTGTTTTTTTAGCCAAATTTTGAGGTTTGCAAAGGATTCTGGGTAACAGAACCTGGTCCGAGCCCCACAAGTCACCCCATCTTGGATTCCCCTAGGTCTCTAGTTTTCAGAAATGCACAGGTGTGGTAGGTTTCCCTAGGTGCCGGCTGAGCTAGAGGCCAAAATCTACAGGTAGGCACTTTGCAAAAATCACCTCTGTTTTCTTTCAAAAAATTGGATGTGTCCACATTGCGCTTTGGGGCGTTTCCTGTCGCGGGCGCTAGGCCTACCCACACAAGTGAGGTATCATTTTTATCGGGAGACTTGGGGGAACGCTTGGTGGAAGGAAATGTGTGGCTCCTCTCAGATTCCAGAACTTTCTGCCACAGAAATGTGAGGAACATGTGTTTTTTTAGCCAAATGTTGAGGTTTGCAAAGGATTCTGGGTAACAGAACCTGGTCCGAGCCCCACAAGTCACCCCGTCTTGGATTCCCCTAGGTCTCTAGTTTTCAGAAATGCACAGGTTTGGTAGGTTTCCCCAGGTGCCGGCTGAGCTAGAAGCCAAAATCTACAGGTAGGCACTTCACAAAAATCACCTCTGTTTTCTTTCAAAAAATTCGATGTGTCCACGTTGCGCTTTGGGGCGTTTCCTGTCGCGGGCGCTAGGCCTACCCACACAAGTGAGGTATCATTTTTATCGGGAGACTTGGGGGAACGCTGGGTGGAAGGAAATTTGTGGCTCCTCTCAGATTCCAGAACTTTCTGCCACAGAAATGTGAGGAACATGTGTTTTTTTAGCCAAATTTTGAGGTTTGCAAAGGATTCTGGGTAACAGAACCTGGTCCGAGCCCCACAAGTCACCCCATCTTGGATTCCCCTAGGTCTCTAGTTTTCAGAAATGCACAGGTTTGGTAGGTTTCCCTAGGTGCCGGCTGAGCTAGAGGCCAAAATCTACAGGTAGGCACTTCGCAAAAAACACCTCTGTTTTCTTTCAAAAAATTGGATGTGTCCATGTTGCGCTTTGGGGCGTTTACTGTCGCGGGCGCTAGGCCTACCCACACAAGTGAGGTATCATTTTTATCGGGAGACTTGGGGGAATGCTGGGTGGAAGGAAATTTGTGGCTCCTCTCAGATTCCAGAACTTTCTGCCACAGAAATGTGAGGAACATGTGTTTTTTTAGCCACATTTTGAGGTTTGCAAAGGATTCTGGGTAACAGAACCTGGTCCGAGCCCCAAAGTCACCCCATCTTGGATTCCCCTAGGTCTCTAGTTTTCAGAAATGCACAGGTTTGGTAGGTTTCCTTAGGTGCCGGCTGAGCTAGAGGCCAAAATCTACAGGTAGGCACTTCGCAAAAATCAGCTCTGTTTTCTTTCAAAAAATTGGATGTGTACACGTTGCGCTTTGGGGCGTTTCCTGTCGCGGGCGCTAGGCCTACCCACACAAGTGAGGTATCATTTTTATCGGGAGACTTGAAAGAACATAGATTAGCAAAACAAGTGTTATTGCCCCTTGTTTTTCTCTACATTTTTTCCTTCCAAATATAGGAGAGTGTGTAAAAAAAGACATCTATTTGAGAAATGCCCTGTAATTCACATGCTAGTATGGTCACCCCGGAATTCAGAGATGTGCAAATAACCACTGCTCCTCAACACCTTATCTTGTGCCCTTTTTGGAAATACAAAGGTTTTCTTGATAGCAATTTTTTACTCTTTATATTTCAGCAAATGAATTGCTGTATACCCGGTATAGAATGAAAACGTACTGCAGGGTGCAGCTCATTTATTGGCTCTGGGTTCCTCGGGTTCTTGATGAACCTACAAACCCTATATATCCCCGCAACCAGAGTAGTCCAGCAGACGTAACGGTATATTGCTTTTGATAATCTGACATTGCAGGGAAAAGTTACAGAGTAAAACGTAGAGAAAAATTGATGTTTTTTTCACCTCAATTTCAATATTTTTATTTTTCAGTTGTAGGATCTACACAAATAACCCCTTGCTGAATTCAGAATTGTGTCTACTTTTCAGAAATGTTTAGGTTTCTGGGGTCCAGCATTGGTTTCATGCCCATTTCTGTCACTGACTGGAAGGAGGCTGAAAGCACAAACAATTGCAAAAATGGGGTATGTCCCAGTAAAATGCCAAAATTGTGTTGAAAACTTGGGTTTTCTGATTCAAGTCTGCCTGTTCCTGAAAGCTGGGAATCTGCTGAGTTTAGCACCATTTTCAGGGGAAAGACCACAAGCCTTCTTCTGCAGCCACTTTTTCCAATTTAAAAAAAAAAAAAAAAAAAAATTCACTGTATTTTGGCTAATTTCTTGGCCTCCTTCAGGGGAACCCACAAAGTTTGGGTACCTCTAGAATCCCTAGGATGTTGGAAAAAAAGGACGCAAATTTGGCTTGGTTAGCTTATGTGGACAGAAAGTTATGAGGGCCTAAGCGCGAACTGCCCCAAATAGGCAAAAAAAGGGGTTAAGATACTTTGAGGTGTCTGTTCTTCTCAGGTTGTATGTGTTTTTTGGAGATTTTCATTTCAGTGTATGTCTGACTGTAGATAAAAAGCTATTTACTCTTCCTTGTGAAATGACAGGTCAACCGAATCCAAAACAAAATTTTTTGTAAAATGTTCCTTTGCATCTGTTTTTTCAACAGCAGTGGTAGCTATGAGTTTGTAACCGTAGAACTTATTGTCTTAGGACTTTTTTACCACTGTCTTTTGAAATGGTGCATGTTACATGCTGTTCAATGAAAGACAGGACAGACTCAACACTGTCTGTCCCAAATGTTGACACATCTTTCATCCATAAGAGCATGTGACTTTGTGAATATGAGGACCACCTCTTGCTTGGTACTCTTTACATCAAAAGAAATCAGTTACTTCACCAAGAGAGGGATTTGTTTTGTTGCAGATGAAATACATCATGGTTTGAAACTGGTGGTTAAAATATCAGCAAACATTAGCAGGATCAAAGATGCAAAGTTTTCCAGCTGTCTTCAGATTTGTGTCCTAAATGTTTGAGTTTGCTTCTTGCAAAAACACGAGGAGATCATTCCATGCATATTCAGCACAACTGAGTGTTAGAAACTAAGTAGGTGCACCAAGGTTTCGCAACATGCATTTCAGCCCACCATGACAAAGATATCAATATTCATTGGTGCCATGTTGGCACACCATCAAATTAATCATGTTATATTCCAGGTTTTTATCCTTTCATTCAACTCTGTTAACAAATTCCCTTGCTGAGAGATTTTGCAGCTTCACTCCTGTCTTTAAAATATGATTTACTGCATAAGATAGTCCTGACAAGTCACTCTCAAATAATGGGTGGAATATATACAGAATACACTGGTGAAATTTAGGGTCCTCTGAAACTAGTCTAGTTGATCTGTACTTAGCTGCTGGTATTTGTACCGGCAGGCCATCTTACCGACCACCTACTCCAGTAGGAAACAGATGTGGAAAACAGCAAGCATCTAAACTTTTCCCCCATAGATTCATGGGAGCTTCTTTTGCTTCTTTCATTTCAAAGAGATCAATAGTATCACCGATAATCTCTTTACAGTGCAGAAGATGGATACTCTATTATTCATAAACTTCTTCTGATCTGGATCAATCAACCTTTTCAATCTGAGCTCTTGATGGTAATGTGTTATCCTTCATGTGTGTTCAATCTTGAAGAACATCTACATTTGTATCATACATATTATTTTATACAAGATATAGGCCCTCATTACAACATTGGCGCGTGCAGAAGACCGCCAACACACAGCTACCGCCGCAGAATTCCGCCACAGCTATTATGACCCATAGCTCAGAATCTGAAGAAATCTAGACACCCACACAAGTCTGCCACACCAAAGGTCAGTGATAAACTGGCGATACCAAAACCTCCACCGTCACGCCAACAGGAATACGCCCACACTATCATGACCCACGAATCCACGCGGCGGTCTTTCAACCGTGGTATTCCATTGGCGGTACACACCGCGCTCAAAATACACACACATTTACAAAACACTACCACATTGGACAATTCCAAATACACACACCTGATACACATACACACACCACTCCCACACACCCAATACAATATAAAACACACACCCACATTACCCACAAACCCTTACAATGAACAATTTGGAAGAAGCAGAGAGACAGCAAAGCAAAGACCACACCAGCATACAGGGGCACACAACACCATCACTTACACAACATCCACGCACAGAACACCACACACCCCTAAACATCACCCCACACATCACAACACACATCACCCACACCACCCCATGGCAACGCAAAGACACCCCAGGTTTTCTGAGGAGGAGCTCAGGGTCATGGAAGAGGAAATCATCCAGGTAGAGCCACAGCTATTCGGATCACAGGTGCAGCACACCTCCATAGCTAGGAAGATGGAGCTATGGCGCAGAATTGTGCAGAGGGTCAAAGCAGTGGGACAGCACCCAAGAACACGGGATGACATCAGGAATAGGTGGAACGACCTACGGGGGAAGGTGCGTTCGGTGGTCTCCACACACCACATTGCTGTTCAGAGGACTGGCGGCTGACCACCACCACCTCCTCCCCCACAACTAACAACATGGGAGGAGCAGGTCTTGGCTATACTGCATCCTGAGGGCCTCGCAGGAGTAGCTGGAGGAATGGACTCTGGTAAGTCAAAGCTTTAACTACTTCATCCCCCACCCTGCCTGCATGCTAGCACATACCCCCACCCTCATCCTCACCCCCATCACTCTAACTCCTCACATATGTCCCACTATCACAAACCACACACCCCAACACCAAGCCCTGCATGCAACAACAAAGCATGGACACCCATCACCAATGCATGTCCACTACAGATACCCACACAGACCCCTAAACAATTATCACACAAGGTCCTACACAAGAATGTAAGCACTGGGGTATACGGTCACCCACCCATTGCACACCATGGCACACACAGATGCAATAATCATGCCTTTACACCCCTGCAGGACCCCTACCCAACGTCACTGGGCAGGAGGTTCCAGACATGTCCACTCCCCCCACAGAAGAGGCTCACAGTGATGACAGCAGCTCTGTCCAACTGGATCTAGACGACCAGCCCGGCCTATCTGGGACCTCAGGACAGTCGATTCCCCTGACACCATCACAGGCCTCCACAGAGCCTCCCCCCTCAGGAAACACCAGCACAGCACCCACCCAGCAGGCCCATACCTCTGTCCCCAGGACACATCAGGAGGCAGTGTTTCCACCACTACAGGGAACCCAGGCTAACCCACCACCCCAAGAACAGCAGGGACCTGGGGGCAGCGGCAGTGGCAGTGGGTACACGGTTCAGGGGACAGAGGCCCAGGAAAACCGGGGAACTGGGAGGTCTGCTGTGCGACAGGGGGAGGACAGGCCCAGGGAACCCACTCTCCACAAGGCCCTCTCCAACATCATGGGAGCGTACCATCATTCCCAGGAGATGATGGCAACGGTACTGGCCAAGTGTCAGGAGACCCAGCGGCTGCAGGAGGAACAGTATTTGGGGTTCAGGGAGGAACTCAAATCCATCAACACCACCCTGGGCACCATTGTAGAGGTGCTGAAGGACCTCATGAACAACAGGAGGTACACTGTGGCACAACAAGGGGCCCCTGACACTAGCCTGGACGATGAACTGCCCACCACCTCCGCCGGCGCTAGTGGACAGGAGGCACCACCACAGGACCACGACACCAGCACCCCACCCCCTGCAGATGGAGAACCACCCCGCAAGCGGTCCCTGAGATCTAGGACAAAGACAGAGAACAATGACAAGACCCCCACCAAGAAATGAGACCACCCTGAATGTCATCCTTCTTTCCCACTTTGTCACCCTGTCCACCCTTAAACTGCCCTAGCTCCACTTCCTATGCCCCTTTGGACAATGCACCTGTGAGACAAATAGACTGGACTCTGCCATGGACATTCCTCCACCATCACCCCTGCCCATTTTACAACCCCCTCCACTATTTCGCACTTAAATAAACACCCTTGAATCACAAAACAATCTGGAGTCAGTCTGTGCTTTCACAAATCTGTATTTGCAATAATTGAGGAAAATATCAATGTCCATTGTATTGTCAACATACCTATGTCACACAGCTCTAGTCCATGAGGTAACATAGCAGAGGTCACACAGTGGGACCCACATCTGTGAAATTGAAAGGGAAAGTGACAAATCAGGCTCCATACACTGGGTGAAAGTGACAGACAGATGATAGGTCGAACTATTTTATCAGATGTAGGAAGCAGTGATGTCTTCTTACCTGTGTCTCACTGGAAGTATTGCTGGATCACGGTGTTTCTGTTGTCTATGTCCTCTTCTTCTGCCTCCTCTTCTTCACTGTCCACAGGCTCCACAGCTGCCACAAGGCCTCCTTCTTGACCATCCTTCTGCAGAAAAGGCACCTGTCATCGCAGAGCCAAGTTGTGCAGCATACTGCAGGCCACGATGATCTGGCACACCTTCTTTGGTGAGTAGTATAGGGAACCACCTGTCATATGGAGGCACCGGAACCTGGTCCTCAGGAGGCCGAAGGTCCTCTCTATAACCCTCCTAGTTCGCCCATGTGCCTCATTGTAGCATTCCTCTGCCCTTGTCCTGGGATTCCTCACTGCGGTCAGTAGCCATGACAGGTTGGGGTAGCCAGAGTCACCTGCAAATGTCGAGGACAACTGTTAGACACACACTAACCCTTAGGGACAACCCCAGACCCAGACAACAATTCACACTGTATAGGGTCCTTGTCCTCACCTAATCCACACACAGTGCCTCTGGAGTTGCCCCATCACATAAGGGATGCTGCTATTCCTCAGAATGTAAGCGTCATGCACTGAGCCAGGAAACTTGGCGTTCACATGGGAGATGTACTGGTCTGCCAAACACACCATCTGCACATTCATAGAATGGCAGCTCTTCCGGATGTTTCACCTGTTCACTCCTGCGGGGGGTACCAAGGCCACATGTGTACCATCAATGGCACCTATGATGTTACGGATATGTCCCATGGCATAGAAGTCCCCTTTCACTGTAGGCAAATCCTCCACCTGAGGGAAAATGATGTAGCTGCGCATGTGTTTCAGCAGGGCAGACAACACGTTTGAGAACATAGGCTGGAACATCCCTGATGCTATGGCCACTGGAGTTTGAAAAGACCCACTTGCCAGGAAATGGAGTACTGACAGGACCTGCACTAGAGGGGGGATTCCTGTGGGATGGCGGATAGCTGACATCAGGTCTGGCTCCAACTGGGCACACAGTTCCTGGATTGTGGCACGATCAAGTCTGTAGGTGACTATTACATGTCGCTCTTCCATTGTCGACAGGTCCACCAGCGGTCTGTACACCAGAGGATGCCGCCATCTCCTCACCTGCCCCGCGGATGTGCTCTATGGATGAGAACAGCGATCAGAGGGTCAGCCAACACTGAGGTACTAAAAAAACAACTTTATTGCACACATTTGTCAATCCGCTATGTGCCTGTCTTAGTGTGTATGCAAGGCCTAGATATGTGTGACGCATTTAAAATGAATGCCATGTGGCCCCCTGAAATGGCGGCTGCCTGACCTGTAATGTGGGACAAGGGGATATGAGTTAACTGAGCTGGCGTTGTACACCGTCGCGGTAGGCGGTCGAAGACCGCGGCGCAATCCTGCATTGGTTAACATTGGACCCTATGGGTCCCAGGAGCCAATGACGATGTACGCTGGCGGTGATGGTACGCACCGCCATGGACGTGACTGCCATTTTCTCTCTGTTTACTCACTTGGTACCTGATCTTCGACAGGAGAGGACCTACACTGCAAGTGCTGCTGTGACCTCAGTCTGGAACTGAGGATGGCTCATGTGTCTGGGGAAAGGGCCCCTGCCTTCACATCAGAGGAGTTGGACAAACTAGTGGATGGGGTCCTCCCCCAGTACACGCTACTCTACGGTCCTCCAGACAAACAGGTGAGTACACTGTGAGCATGCTGTATGGGCAATGCCTGTTTGGAGTGGTGTGGATGGAAGATACAGGAGTGGGGGGGGAATAGGCCTGCATGATTCGACGGTGAGTGTATGTGCGTCAGGGCAAGGTTGGGAACGTGGGCCAATGACTGTGACAGTCTGGACGGTTACAGTTTTTCATTTTCTCCTGTACTATTCCTCTAGGTCAGCGCCCACCAGAAGAAGGATATTTGGCGTGCCATCGCCAAGGACGTCCGGACCCTGGGGGTCCACCACAGACGGAGCACCCACTGCCGTAAAAGATGGGAGGACCTTCGCCGCTGGAGCAAGAAGACGGCGGAGGCCCAGCTGGATATGGCCTCTCAACGTGGGAGGGGTGCCTGTTGCACCATGACCCCCCTGATGTTCCGGATCCTGGCGGTGGCATATCTGGAGTTGGATGGGCACTTGAGGGCATCACAGCAGCCACAAGGGGGTGAGTACCATCCCATCCATCTGACTCTGCGCGCATTGGAGGTGTCTGGGTGGGGGAGGTGGGCAGTGGGTTCCCATAGGCTAGGGCGAGCTTTATAGGCAAGGACCCTTTGTGAGGCAGGCTAAGTGGCACCCCATCCCCACCAGTGGTAAGAGCCATCTACACCTAGTCAGGCTCCTGTGACTTCCATGTGTGAGCAATCGGGCATAGGCCATGTACCCCATGTCCCTGTGATTAATTAGGGAATTCCAAGTGCATGGCATAGTGCAGAGGCCTGCAGTGTCTGTAGTGTCCGCCAATGGTAGCGCTATTGTATGAATTGAACTAGTCTTTCTTCTTCCTTCCCTCCCCTTTTTGTGGTCTCCCTGTTCTTGTGTGTATTAGCATCATCAGGCGGAGGAGCTGTGCCACTGGAGCAGGAGGGAGCTGCATCCCACTTGGCCCTGGAGGGCCAGACAACGGAGTCTGAATTCACCAGAGGGACAAAGGGCAAGGGGAGCTCCATGGCGGGGACAGAAGCTGAAACCAGCGACACAGACTCCTCATCTGATGGGAGCCCCCTATCAGCACTGCCCTCCCAGCAGCCCCTCAGCGTGTGTCCGGTGGCCGCTCACCCAGGAGGGTGGACATCTCCTTCGCCCCAGGCACCTCAGCCCCTGCCCCTGTCAGCCCTGCTGCCCTCAGTGAGGAGGCTATTGACCTCCTGAGATCCCTCACTGTTGGGCAGTCTAATATTCTGAATGCCATCCAGGGTGTAGAGAGGCAGTTGCAACAGACAAATGCATACCTGGAGGGTATTCATTCTGGCCAGGCAGCCCAACAGAGAGCATTTCAGGCTCTGGCCTCAGCACTGATGGCAGCCATTGTCCCTGTGTCCAGCCTCCCCCCTCCAACTTCCTCCACCCAGACCCAATCCCCAGTACCTCAGCCTATCCCAAGCACACCATCAGACCAGCATGCACACACCTCAACACACAAGGGTGGCTCTGGCAAACATAAGCACCACACATCCCACAAGCACTCACACAAGCATCATACCCGTGCACTCATACCAACATCCACTGCCTCCACTGTGTCCCCCTCCTCCACGTCTCCCTCCTCCCTCCTTGTCATTTCTCCACTCACACCTGCATGCACTACATCTTCAGCCACGAACTCCATTACCAGCACGCCCATCACCAGCACGCCCATCACCACACACTGCTCATGTGCACTCACCACCCCCACTATTATTCACACATCCCCTGTGTCCTCTCCCAGTGTGTCTGTGAGCCCTCCTCCTAAAGTACACAAACGCAGTCACACACCCACCCAACAGCCATCCACCTCACGACAGCCTCCAGCCCATGCACCTTCACCCAAAGTCAGCAAACGAACACCTCCTACAACCACTACCTCTTCCTCCACTCCCAACCCCCCTCTATCTACCCGTCCCAGTGTGTCAAAAAAACTTTTCCTCTTAATGTTGACCTCTTCCCTACACCTCCCCCCCCCGTCCGTCCCCTGGGGCCCACCTTTCCAGGTCCCAACCCAGCACCTCAGCCACCACATCACTGGGCACAGTGGTGCCAGCAATACCCGGTTTTGGAGTGCGCCAAGGAACAGGGCTGCCAGTGTCCCAAGGAGCGAAGGCAAGGATATTCCCCCACCTCCAAAACAGAAGAAGTTGCCCACATCCCAGAGGGAGAAGGCCAAAACACCTGCCACAAAGGGCTCAGCCAAGACAAGTGTGGGGAGTGGCAAGACAGCTGCGCCAGCATCCTAGGTGGGAAAGGGCCTGAAGCAGAAAGGCAAGTCAACGTCACTGCCAAACTGCACGACGGACAAGACCGCCACCGGCACCGCTACATGCACCGCCGCCAGCAGCCCAGATACAGAGCCCTTCAGCAGCACCACGGTCAGTGAGCCTGCCACCAGCACCGCCATTACAGACACCGCCGCCAGCATGGCATTCAGTGAGCCAGCCACCAGCACCACTGCCACAATGTCTGTCGCAAGCACTGCCGCCACAATGACTGCCGCAAGCACCGCCGCCACAATGACCGCCGCATGCACCGCCGCTAATGACACCGTCACCAGCCCCGCCAGTGGCCCCGCAACAACCTGAGCCAGTGGCACCACCGCAGACATGGCTGCCATCCCCAGAGGTCATCCGTACGTGGCTGGTGGTCAGTTCCAGGGGCCTGGGCAGCTTCCATGTTACCCACCGTCAGTGGAGTAACACATCCACTACCTCTGACCTTGGCAGGATGAAGCACTCTGGGCACAAAGCCCCCTCCAGAACCAGTGGAGAAAGGCATCCACTACCTCAGTCCTTGGCAGGATGAAGCACTCTGGGCACAAGGTCCCTTCCAGAACTAGTGGAGACTGTCATCCATTTGAGAGACTGTGGCTATGCACTCCCCAGGATAATGCAGTGGGCAACCACCCACTTGAAAGACTTGAGAGACTGTGGCTTTGCACTCCCCAGGATAAAGCAGTGGGCAAACCACCCACTTGAAAGACTTGAGAGACTGTGGCTTTGCACTCCCCAGGATAAAGCAGTGGGCAAACCACCCACTTGAAAGACTTGAGAGACTGTTGCTTTGCACTCACTAGGATAAAGCAGTGGGCAAACCACCCACTTGAAAGACTTGATAGACTGTGGCTTTGCACTCCCCAGGATACATCAATGGTCATGGAGCTCCCTCGGGAAGCTGGCGTCGTGCACTCATCCAGCTGAGGTGCCCCCTCTTCCCTTCCCCCTGAGGTGCCTGTTTTATTTCGATCTGATGTCCCTGCAGTGTTCTCTCCGTTTCGATCAGGTATCTTGTGTGGGCCTCCCCCATGCATTTTGGGCCCAGTGGTCCACAGACTATAAAGGTGCAGTACCTGGACTTGAATTCTTGGTGAACATATTTGTTTATAGTGTATATACATTTTTGCGTAATGGATTTTTCTTGATTACATTCGTTACAATCATTTCCTTTTGTCTTTGTGTTCTTCCAGGGGGGTTGTGGGGTGTAGATGTAATGTTTCAGCATGTATTTGTGTGTGTGTTGTTGTGGGTGGGGGTGGGGGTGTTGCGTGTTGCGTGTGTGTGTCACTCTCTTTTCCCTCCCCCCTCCCCTGCGTTGTAGGTGCAGAACTCACCGTGGTCGTCGCTGCCATCAGTCGTGCTCCTGGTAGAGGAGCAGGAAGACAATCGCAGGGAGTATTTGAAGTTCAGGCTCCATGGCGTCCTGGTTCCTCGTGGGGTGTGTAGAGGTGAGAGTTTTCACTTCCAAGTCCTGTTTCTGCCGTGTTTTTGTTCGCATTGAATCCGCCCTGGAAAAGGTGGTGGATTGGCCTGTCATAATACTGTGGGTCGTACATTGTCTTCCGTCTGTCTGTTGGCGGTGACCGCCATGCTGTTTGTTTGTAACGCAGTGGCGGTCGGAGTGTTAAAGTGGCTGTCTATGTTTGCGGTTTCCACCATGGTCGTGATTCCATTTTGTTTTCCACCGGCCTGTTGGCGGTTTTATCGCCGCTTTACCACCGCTTTACCACCGCTTTACCACCGACCGCCAGAGTTGTAATGAGGGCCATAATGTTGCTTTTTGTACTTTACTAATATCCACTAACTCCTGACATATTTTTGTGTTCTTGGTAGAGACACCATTCACTAAAATAATAAGTGGTTCATCAAAATCTATCAGCACACCTATAGTTTCAATATTCTGTTTGAAATATAATGGGAAGTACACAACTCTACCTTTAAGACCTTTCTGTAGCTCTGTTGTTTGTACTTTTCCTGTTTTTGCTTCCATACAAACCTTAGCTTGAAAAGGATGTATACATTGTATAAGAATTGATTCATAAATATTTGGATCTTCAAGTTCTTGTGGAATTGGAACTTATTATAACTTATTTCACACTTCTCTAACTGGAATTGTATTATCCTCTAATTTCTCATAATAGTACTTACATACAATTTGCGGTGTGCAATAATCAAACCTTTCCTCTGCAAATAAATAAGCAGCAAACTCTTGCCACTTATCTCTGTTCTCTTCAGTTTTTGAATACAGAACAATGTAACGAGTTTCACTTTTGTAGTGAGTGTGTCAAAAACATTTATAAACACAGTTTGTGTTTTCCAAAGAAACTATGTTAAACTTCCTAATCTCCTCCTGAAATTTATCAACACCAATATCTATGTCCTGATCCTCCAAACCTGCAAAGACCAAGTCATCATTATCCCTACACTCCTGTTCAGGACCAAAGAAACAAAATTGAACATCTTCACAAACTCTTTCCACCTCTGCTACTGTACCATGCAGAAGAGTTCTGTTAATTTCTCCTAAACATAGGGTAGGCATTTTCACATAGTAACGTCGCCTAACAAAATTTTGCATTTTTGAGTAGTGTACAGATAACATTTTGAAGTGATGAAATGTGCTTTGGCACACTTTTTGTGATAGACATGTTATTGAATGTCCTTGTATATATGTGTACTTTCTTTCTTTGCATGGATCTAATTCTTGCAACATACCCATTTTCTGTTTCAGGGTTTTACAAGTAAAGTTTCGAAGGACATTTTTCAATATAGCAATTGATGCCAGTTGTATACTGCAAATACTGCTACAGTTCCATTTATATACAGGGGCCTGTCTACACCTTCTCTGTACCTCTCTAGCTATCACTTCCTCTACATTTCTAGGTATGATCTCCTCTTTTGGACTAATACTACCAATCTTCTCATAACATTGTACAGATTCTTCCACTGCGTACATTAATGTGTTCTCTTGCAAGTAGCTTTTCTTTTGGCTTCCTTTTCTCAAAGACGATACTATTTTATCCAGTGTTCTCATTCTATTCAATATCAAAATAAATAGCTTCCTCTTGGGAACAAAGGCATTATTGACTACAGCCTCAACACGTTGCTTTTGTCTGGCTGCTTCTCTTCTCCTTTTATACTTCTTCATAGTTCTTGTGAGATTCTGAATTACCCTGCTCTGGAACATTCTAATTCTTATTTCCCTAAATAACCTCTGTCTTCTGGTTGAACTCTCTGCTTTATTATACATTCTTACTCTTTATTCCATGTACTTTTTATCCTTTCTTAGTTGAGTTGGACCTTTGTTTTTATTTACTTCATTTTGCTCACTTTGCAGTTTCGCACATAGGCCCTCATTCTGACCCTGGCGGTCGGCGGAGAGACGGCGGTCGGACCGCGAACAGACCGGCGGTATTAAAAATGGCATTCTGACCGCGGCGGTCCCCGCCGCGACCGACCGCTACTTCTCCACTCCGACCGCCGCGGCGGTCATGACCGCGGGGCTGGAGTTTGCGCACTCCGGCCCGCCGTAGTCCCAAGACCGCCAAGGGTATTATGACCCTGCCTACCGCCGCGGTTTCTTGCGGGCGGGAACCGCCGTGCGAACCATGGCGGTAAGCACTATCGGGGCCAGGGAATTCCTTCCCTGGCACTGATAGGGGTCTCCCCCACCCCCCACTACCCACCCGAGTCCTCCCCCCACACCCTCCACCCCCCTGCCACCCCCCAGAGGTGGTACGAACCCCCTCCCCACCCCCACCCCGACATGCACATACATGTACCCCGACATGCACACACCCCCAACATGCACATATACACACCCCCTACACACACATACACAACGGGGACACATACCCGCACACATACATGCCGACATGCGCACCTGCCGAACAGCACACATTACCCATAGACACAGCAGCACCCCCCGCCCGCATACACGCACTCACACACTCCCTCTACACACTCACACGCACACCCCCATGCACGCCCACATCACACAACACCCCCCCACCCCCTCCCCTCACGGACGATCAACTTACCTTGTGCGTTGGTCCTCCGGGAGGCGACGGGAGCCATAGGGACGTGACCGCCAACAGAAGACCGCCAACAGAAGACCGCCACACAGAAATGTGGGTCGTAATTCTGTGGGCGGTGTTCTGCTGGCGTGGCGGTGGAGGTTGACCAGTCTCCACTTTCCCGCCGACCGCCAGTGTGGCTGCTGGCGGTTTTCCGGCGGAACGCTCCCAGCGGTCAGAATGCGCACAGCGGCACACCGCCGCGGTCGGCGGTCTTCACCGCGGCGGTAACTCAGCGGTCTTGCGAAAAGACCGCCAAGGTCAGAATGAGGGCCATAGTAGTTTAAGAAATTACTTTGCTTTCTTACGAGCCGATCTTTTCTCTTTCGCCACATTCTCTGCACTTTGCCCCTTTTGTTTTTGACTTGGAGAACATAGTATCCTTGCTTCTGTTTCTTTCTTCTCTCAGTTTTGGATGCCATTGTATCAGCCTGTAGTTAAGTAGAAGTTGATGCTTGAAAGGAAAAAGCAAATTAGTATATTCAGATTTTCATTAAGTACTGTTAGATTACATATTCTAAGCATTTAACTGTCAACATAAACTGTTGTGTTATATTATAGCTACCCTTACTCTATTGATATTCATGTGTATGTCTTGTTGTCTCCCACTGTATCAACATATGCATTAGTCTCTCCCTGGGTATACTACCATATCCATTACTGTGTTCCTGTGTATCAACCCCATGTTTAAAAGACCACTTGTCTGGATGGGTGACTCAGTTTTGTCAGTACTAGGCTATATATTTGAGTGAGTGTATGAGTCCCTCTGTAGGAGTGCCATCAGTTGTTTAAGTAAGTATGCCGGTTTATCACTGTCTCTTCTAGTGATTCTATTGGTCTCTAAGGGCCTCATTTACAAGCCCCTTGCGCCGCCGTAGCATCATTTCTTTTTACTCTACGGCAGCGCAGAACAGCCCCCCCACCCCTGCCATATTTACAAACTAGCATATTTGGACCATTGCCCCAGTTTGTAAATCCTTGCGCCACATTTTACCTGCACCTTGTATGCAAGGGAGGCCTTCCCCCTCAAGGAGACCCTTAGGAATGGCACAGTGAAATCTACATTTCATTGCATCATTCTAGTGTCATTTTTTTATGCCTGCTAAGGGCAGGCGTAAAAAGTGACACTGTGCTTTGTTCTATGGGTATCCCCACGATTTGCTGGACTTGCATAACAATTTTTTACATTAGTCCAGTAAAGCGCCACAACTGTGTCAGAAATTCTGAAACAGCTGTACTAACAAGCGCCATGGTGCGGTGTATTGTAAATACAGCCTATCATGGTGTTGATAGGGGGGTGCAGGGTGGCGCAAGCAATTTAGCACATCGTGAGCGGTGCACCAGTTTCGTATAAATGAGGCCCTAAATATCTATGGAAGTGGCTGAATGAATAGCTTAGTGCCTGTGATGTTGAATACATGAGTATGTACATGTGTCTGCAACTGCCTTTGATACTGCTGGATACATAACTCATGTCTGAGTAAATGCCTCTATCGATGTCTGACTGGGTGAGTGAGAGACTCTGTGCTTTTAAAAACAAGTATGTGAGTTGCATTACTGGTGGTATACTCTATGTAGTACAAGATATAGAGGTCTGCAAGTGCACTAGTAACTTAGTGAAACTAAAGAGGTCATCTCTTAAGTTTTATGCAAAAAGCACAGTGCTTTATGGCATACCTGCATCCTACCCGAGAGATGCGTTATGTCGACTAAAAGGTGGATTTAAGACTTGGTAAATGTATTTTTCATGCCAAGTTGAGCTGGTAGTAAAACTGATAGACAGCCTCTGCAGTAGTAGGCCTGAGCCATGTATAAAGGACTACGGCCCTCCTTATGACACTGGCGGTAAATCCTGCTTACCGCCGCAGTGGCGAATATCCGTTCGCCATATTTTGACACACACACACCAATCCGACAGAGTACTGCCACATACACAAAATTCGCCAGCCCAAAGGTCAGTGCTAAACTGGCGGTAGCAACACCCATACCGTAACGCCAACAAAACAACGCCCCCCCACATTATGACCCGCTAATCACCACGGCAAATATTTAACGGCGGTAAACCATTGGCGGTACATACAGCCGAGCTCAGAATGGACACCCACATACAAAACAACACTACATTGGCCAATACTAAAAACACACACCTGACATTCATACAAACACCACACCCACCCACCCACAGCACTATAAAACACACACCCACATTACCTACAACCCTTTATGAACAACAATTACTGCCAGGAGATTGACACAAACAACACAGAGACAACTAGACACACACACCTCATACACCCATACATCCCTCACGCACTCCACATCACACAACCCACCACATTACTCAACAAACTCTCACCAACACACACCACACAACACCCATGTCCTCACAAAGGCACCCACGTTTCACTGATGAGGAGTTAAGGGTCATGGTGGAGAAAATTGTCAGGGTAGAGCCACAGCTGCTTGGACCACAGCTACAGCAGATATCCATTGCAAGGGAGATGGAGCTATGGCGGAGAATCCTGGGCAGGGTGAACACCGTGAGACAGCACCCAAGAACAAGGGACGACATCAGGAAGAGGTGGAACGACCTACGGGGGAAGGTACGTTCTGTGAAGGCAAGGCTCCAGCTCGCCATACAGAGGACTGGCGGTGGACCCCCACCTTCTCCCCCACAGCTCACAGCATGGGAGGAACAAGTCTTGGCATTACTGCATCCTGAGGGACTCGCTGGAGTAGCCGGAGGACTGGACACTGGTAAGTCAACATTTACCACTTATCACCCACCATACCTGTATGCCATCAGGCCCCCTCACCCTCACTCACATCACTCCACTCCACCCCACACACTGCACCAACGCAGAAGACTAACCCAATGCCAAATCCTGCATGCCATACCAATGCTTGGACACCCCTCCCAGCCCTGCATGGACACCCATCACCAAAGCATGCACAGCATAGGGAAATTATTATTCACACAATACCTCACCATACACAAGCAAAAGGTGGCAGGGCAACACCAGCGATAGAGGGGAAGCCAGGGATGTACAATATGTCACAGACATGAAGCATAATACATCACTTACATCCCCACAGGTGCCCCAGCCAATGTCAGTGGAGAGAAGGTACCATGACAAAAGAGTCCCCCAACAGAAGATGTCCCCAGTGATGACAGTAACTCTGGACTTATGGATCCAGACCAACAACCTGGCCCATCAGGGACCACTGGACAGTTGGTCACCCAAGCCCACTCCCAAATCAACCACAGAGCCTCCCCATCAGTATCTAACACCACAGCACCCACCCAGTGTACCCACACCTCTGTCCCCAGGACACTTCAATCAGCAGTGTGCCCACCTGTACAGGAACCCCAGCCACACCTCATACCCAGGACAATCAGGGACCTGGGGTCAGTGGCAGTTGGCACACCGTTCAGGGAACAGAGGCACAGACCAACAGGGACACTATGAGGACCACTGTGCACAAGGGGGAGGACAGGCCCAGGGAACCGACTCTGCAGGAGGCACTCACCGGGATCCTGAGATCCTGCCAACATTCCCAGGACACGATGGGCCAGATCCTTGACAAAGTGCAGGAGAACAGGCGGCTGCAGAAGGGACATTATCAGGGGATCAGGGAATCAGGGAGGAGGGACAGTATCAGGGGATCAGGGAGGACTTGCAGGCCATTAACACCACCTTGATCTCCATAGCAGGGGTGCTGGCAGACAGGGCCAACATCATGAGGGAGGCAACAGCACAGCAGCGGGCCCCTACCACTAGCCAGTCCATTGACCAGCCCTCCACCTCCGCTGCATCTAGTGGGCAGGAGGCTCCGCCACAGGACCCACAGGCCACCAGCACCCCTCCCCCTGCAGAAGGTGAACCACCCCGCAAATGTTCCCTGCAGCCCGACAGAAGCCTGAGACACCTGCCAAGACCACCACCAGGAAATGAGACTCTCCTGATTGTCCCCCTTGTGCCCCACACAGTCATCTTGTCCACTTTGAACTTCCTTTGCCCCCCTTCCTATGGCCCCCTGGACACTGGACCTGTGCTACAAACAGACTGGACAATACCCAGGACCTTCCTCCATCATCACCTCATTCCATTGCACTTTTCCCTCAATTTCATAGCAATACAATAAACACCCTTGAACACAACTTGACTACTAGTATTTAATGTGTTGAAAATGTGCATTTATGGAAACAGTCATATCTAGTGCAAATGATCTGAACACTGTTAGAACATAGAAATAATGACCTGTGGCTGTCTGTAGTCAGCACATCAGTACACAGTTGTTATATCAACATCTGTAAAATGACAAGCCATAGGTGACAATAAGTTGAGATGCAAAGGAAGTTAGGGCCAGATGCACAAAGCTTTTTGCACAACGCAAACAGCGGAATTCGCTGTTTGCAACGTGCAAAAAGCACTTTGCAGTGTACAAACCTCGTTCTGCAATTCGGTAACCTGGTTACCGAATCGCAAAACAGGTGTGCGATTTGCAATTAGGAAGGGGTGTTCCCTTCCTAATTGCGAGTTGCAGAGCAATGCAGGATTGGTTTGTGACCATGAACGCGGTCGCAAACCAATCTCATTTTGCACCCTTTTGAAATGGGTGGGAACCCATTCGTAAAAGGGAAGAGGTCCCCATGGGACCCCTTCCCCATTGAGAATGGCACTGCAAAAATTTTTTCAGAGCAGGCAGTGGTCCTATGGACCACTGCCTGCTCTGCAAAAATGAATCGAAAACATTTCATTTTTCGTTTTTGTGATGCATCTCGTTTTCCTTTAAGGATGCATTACATTAAAAAACTGCTTTATTAAAAAGCAGTCACAGACATGGTGGACTGCTGTCCGCAGCAGGCCACCATCCCTATGAGGGCCGCCATCCGCAAGGGGGTTGCAAATTGTGACCCACCTCATGAATATTCATGAGGTGGGCCTTTGCGACCCCCTTGCGATTCGCAGATGGTGTCAGGGACACCATCACACATTCCGAATTGCAACTCGCAAATTGCGAGTCGCTCTGACTCGCAATTTGTGGGTCACAATTCCGAATGTTCCTACTCCTGGCCCTTAATGCCATCATGCTACAGTCACACAGAATACATCAATAGTCAGAGGATTGGTCAGTTGCACTGTCTCACCTGTGTGTCATTGGAAGTATTGGCAGATAACTGATGTTCGGTTGTTCTCTTCCTCATCCTCAGCCTCTTCATCCTCACTGTCCTCAGGGTCTACTGCTGCCACAGGGGCATCTCCAATCTCTTCCTCCTGCAGAAAGGGTACATACCGACTGAGGGCCAGGGTGTGCAACATGCAGCATGCCACCACTATCTGGCAGACTTTCCCGGGTAAGTAGCACAAGGATCCACCTGTCAGATGGAGGCACCTGAACCTGGCCTTTAGGAGGCCGAAGGTCCTCTCGATGATCCTTCTGGTTCACCCATGTGCCTCATTATAATGTTCCTCAGTCCCTGTCCTGGCATTCCTCACAGGGGTCAGCAGCCATTGACCGGTTTCGGTAGCCAGAGTCACCTGCAAGTACTGAGGGACAACATTTAGGATCACACAATGCTATAGGGATGACACCTGAAGGCATACACTAACATACAGTGGGTGGGGACCATGGTTCACCTATTAGCCACACCCTGTGCCTCTGCAGTTGGGCCATCACGTTTGGGATGCTCAGAACAAAGGCGTCATGCACCGACCCAGGATACTTAGCATTGACGTGGGAGATGTACTGGTCTGCCTGGCACACCATTTGCACATTCAGTAAGTGGATCTCTTCTGATTCATGAACACCTGTTCATTTTGGCAGGGGGGGGACAATTGCAATATGTGTTCCGTCAATTGCAACAATAATATTGGGGATATGTCCCATTGCACAGAATCCAGCCTTCACTGTGGCCAAATCTTCCACCTGGGGGAAAGCTATGTAGCTGCACGTGTTTCACCAGGGCACACAAAACTCTTGCCACCACAATTGAGAGCATTGGCTGTGCTATTCCTGCTGCTAAGCCCACTGTCACTTGGAAAGAACCAGTTGCCAGGAAATGGTGCACTGATAGCGCTTGCACAAGAGGGATGACGGATAGCAGATATCAGGTCTGGCTCCAATTGGGCACACAGCTCAGTGACTGTGGCCCTGTCTAGTCTATAGGTGAGTATAATGTGCCTGTCTTCCAGTGTAGCCACATACACAAGGGGTCCCTACACGGGGGTATGTCTCCTCCATTTATTTATCCGCAGCAGTAGGTATCTAAGGGACACAAAAGTGAGTAGGCTGTCACAATTTGAACAATGGAACCACAATTTCAGTGTACATGGTGCATTTATGTGATGGGTGTAGGAAAGTACCTTCTTCTTTGGCATGTTACCCCCATTTTTACCTGTATGTCAGTATGTTTTTGCCTGTCTCACCGGGATCCTGCTGGTCAGGACCCCAGTGCTCATAGTTTATGGCCTATTGTGTGTGTTGGTATAGTGTTTGACTGTGTCACTGAGGCTCTGCTAATCAGAACCTCAGTGCTTTTGCTCTCTCTGCTTTTAAATTTGTCATTATAGGCTAGTGACTTCATTTACCAATTTCAATTGGCACACTGGACCCCCCCTTTTAAGACCCTAGTATATGGTACCTAAGTACCCAGGGCATTTGGGTTCCAGGAGATCCTTCTGGGCTGCAGCATTTCTTTTGCCACCAATAAGGAGCTCAGACAAACCCTTCCACAGGCCTGCCATTGCAGCCTGCATGAAATAGTGCACACACTATTTCACAGCCATTTTCACTTCACTTAAGTAACTTATAAGTCACCTATATGTCTAACCTTCACTTGCTGAAGGTTAAGTGCAAAGTTACTAAGTGTGAGGGCACCCTTGCACTAGCAAAGGTGCCCCCACATAGTTCAGGGCCTTTGTGAGTGCAGGGACGCCACTACACGAGTGCACTACATATAGGTCAATACCTATATGTAGCTTCACAATGGTAACTCCGAATATGGCCATGTAAGGTGTCTAAGATCATGGAATTGTCCCACCATTCCAAATCTGGTATTGGGGAGCCAATTCCATGCATCCTGGGGCCTCCACCATGGACCCCCAGCACTGCCAAACCAGCACTCTGAGGCTTGCACTGCAGCTACAGCTGCTGCCACCTCACAGACAGGGTTCTGCCCTCCTGGGGTCTGAGTAATTCAGTCCCAGGAAGGCAGAACAAAACAATTCATCTGAGAGCATGGTGTTACACCCTCTCTCTTTGGAAATAAGTGTTACAGGCTGGGGAGGGGTAGCCTCCCCCACCCTCTAGAAAATGCTTGGAAGGGCACAGATAATGCCACCCTTGCATAAGCCAGTCTACACCGATTCAGGGATCCCTTGTCCTCTGCTCTGGTGCGAAACTGTGTAAGTACTGTGCAACTATAAGTGGTATTGCATGAGCTTTGCATGTCTCCTAGTTCAGCCTAAGCTGCTCTGCTATAGCTACCCCTATCAGCCTAAGCTGATAGAACACTACTACTTAACTAATAAGGGATAACTGGACGTGGTATAAGGTGTAAGTACCCAAGGTACCCACTACAAACCAGGCCAGCCTCCTACAAAGGGACAGTGGGAATGGCGAGGTATGTGCTAATATAGGCTGTGACTCAATTAAGGTTGATATGACCGTTGTGCGCCACCATGAAATTGCATCCGCCTGTCCTGTATGTAGAGACAGGTGGAAGTGAGGTAACTCCGCAGATGTTGGGCGTTGTGGTGGAAGGCGGTCTTGCACCACTGTGCAATTCTATGTCAGGACCCGAGGCGAGGAGTATGCATATCTTTCTTCACTTTTTATTCAAACAGCAAGTTCAAAGTTAAACAAAAGAAACAAAAAACGGCAAAGAGCTCCACGAGACCGCGAGCCTGGAAACCATCGTCCAATGAGGATCCAGTATTGTCGGCAGTATAAATATCCTCGAGCCTGTCAATCTTCCTCTTTCTTCACTGCTCAGGACAAGATAAGTGCCTTTCTGCCTCTGAGCTTTAAATTTAATACGCGCCTATTTTCTAACGCGTTTACTGCTTTGCGCACGTTCTGCTTGTTGACTACTTTCTGTAACAGGGTGTTTCTTCGACGTGTCTCCTCGGCGCAGCAGGCTTCTGCCCGAGCACATTTTTTACCTCAGGAGACGCGTCGGGCCCTCTAGAGGGCGCGCGCTTGACATTCGTTAAATATTTTACTCGCTTGTTGAGCGCTCGAGACGCCTCGGCGCTCAGCACGCGAATTCCTCAGTCTTGAGGAATAATTTACACTTTGGTTTTTCTCCCTATCCAACTGACACCGTATTACGGTAGTTTTTTTACCCCATTTAAGGGAGGACTTTTGTCTTTTATATTTTTTACGGCTTTTGGCTGTTTGACAGAAGTTGGATAAGGGTGTTTCTTACCCTTTGTAGATTTTTCCGGGTGTTCTTTCTGTCATAATCCTATGAGTCCCAGGATGCAGTCCACCCAGGACAACGAGTCTATCGCCAATATGTTCCCAGGTGAGGACCCCTCTCACCGTTCCCTTCCTCCAGGAATGGATGTACTGTTTTCTCAAGCCATATCTCAAGCCCTCGCTCCTCTTAGAGATAGCGTAGCGCAACTCACGGAACAAGTTTCCAGAGGGACGTGCATGTTTGGCGCGATGGGGACGGAAGGTACATCCTCTTCAGCCCCCAAGAAATCGCGCAAGCACGACGCAGGGCACCTTGAAGACGTCTTGCTTTTGTCTGGCGCCTTCAGTAAGAGTGCGCGAGCGCAAAAGCGTATACCCTCCCGAGAGTTTTTTTTTACCCGGCGTAATGGGTGAAAAGCTTCACCACAAATGGGACCTTGATGCTGGGTCTCCTATAGGCATCACTGGTGACTCATATGGGGACTCCTCCTCTTTGGAGGACAATGAGACGGGTCGCCCTTGGCTTCCTGGAGCTTCTTTGCAAGAACCTTTTGAGTCAGGAGATTCTGAATCAGACATGTTCGAACCAGAGGGAATTTATCATCCTCGCTCTTCGGAGTGGATACCAGACCACAAAGTGGCTGATTATGTGGCATCACAGATTAGACAACCTCTTGATAAAGAGGTGCGCTCCTGTTTGAAAGCGGAATGCCTGCGTCCAACACTTACTGACAAGGTGGCAGCCACACCGGATATCGATCCAAAATTGTGTACCTTCTTTTCCAAATATATGAAGGACCCCAAGAAGGGTATAGATAGATCCTGGAGGACGTGCCAGGACAAACTCCTGGATGTGTTAGGCCCCCTTACACAAATAATTCAATTGGCAGAACGTGCCAAACAGTCAAACTCACCCCTTCCAACGAATGTTGTAGCGGGATGGGCCCAGAGAGCTGTATGTCTCCTGGGCAACGCAAACTGTGCCCTTTCGGCTGAAAGGCGCAGATCTTTGCTTATAAAGATTGATCCTAAGTTGGGGGAACTTTCCAACTCAGAGGCAGGGTCTATTGCCCAAGGCAACTTATTTGGTGATCGTTTTGTGAAGGAATTGGGGAAATTTGTGGCCACCTTTTCGGCACTAGACAAGGCGCAGACGTCTATTGAAAAGATCTTTCCGAATAAGGTTTTTGGAGGGGCCGGATGAGGAAGGGTTTGCTCTTCCGGCCGCCAATTGCAACAATGCCCTGGTTCCTACAAAAACAACGGTTGGCGTGACGGTCGCCAGGGATCTTTCTACCCCAACAGAGGCAGAGGAAAAGGCAGAGCAAATAGACTCGCCCGGGCAGCAAGTAATGCCCCGGGAGGACCCTCTGGTAAGGTTTACCCCTTTTTCCCCTCAAAAATTTGGAGGGAGGTTACGCTTCTTCAAGGACGCTTGGAGACGTATCACCTCCGATGCTTGGGTGCTGCAAACAGTCTCCGGTTTTCAAATAGAGTTTTAGGGAACCCCAATCCAGGACTCTCTACCCACTCCTCTTGTTTTTTCAACGACAGATTCCAATCTTATAGATACAGAGATTCAGGACCTCCTCCAAAAAGAAGCCATATGCGTCACGACCTTGCACCCCAGAGGTTTCTTAAGCAACATCTTCCTTGTAGAAAAGAAAGACAAAGGTTTTTGCCCGGTCATCAATCTTCGATCTTTCAACGAGTAGGTAACGTACAGGCATTTCAAGATGGAGGGCATTCATTTGCTCCTAGATCTTCTACTGAAGGAGGACTGGATGGTCTGCCTGGACCTCAAAGATGCTTACCTCACAGTTCCGATTTTTCCACCTCACCGCAGGTTTCTACAATTTCAGTGGAGGGATCAGGTGTTCGAGTTCACCTCTCTCCCATTCCGTCTGTCATCGGCACCATGGTGCTTTACCAAACTCCTCAAACCTGTAGTGGAGGTTCTTCGGTCACAGGGAATTCGTCTTATCATTTATCTGGACGACATCCTTCTGATGGATCAATCCAGATCTCAACTTATCTCCAATACGAACACAACTATTGTGCTTCTGCAGGAATTAGGTTTTGTGATCAACCAACAGAAGTCAGATCTTCTCCCTTCTCAAGCCATGATTTTTCTAGGTTTCCTTATAGACTCCCGGTCAGCATCTCTCAGTCTCCTGATTCCGAAGATCTCCAAGATCAAGAAGGAATTAAAGAAGGTCCTAAGACGCAACAGGATTTTGTTGCGTCAGTTGGCCACAGTAGTGGGTCTGCTTTCCTCATCGATTCAGGCCATATTTCCGGGTCCCCTCCACTACAGGGCCCTTCAATGTCTCAAGGCCTATCACCTTCGACGCGGGGTGACATACTCCGAATTAATCTCCCTCTCTCTGGAGGCAAGGACGGAGTTACTGGGGTGGCTGGACCACATGGAGGCATGGAATGGCAGAGCCATCTTCGGAGCCTCCCCAGACCTGGTGATAGAATTGGATGCCAGTCGCCATGGTTGGGGGGCGCGTTGCGGGAACATCTCATTCGGGGACGCTGGACCCCTCAAGAGCTCAATATGCACATCAATTGCCTGGAACTTCTTGCGGGCTCTTTTGCGATCAAGTCCCTAACGCGGGACAGAATTTCATGTGTTGTTCTCCTACGCATGGACAATGTCTCTGCGGTTCAATACATAAACCGCCTGGGGGGGACACGGTCGAAAGCTCTAGCGGATCTAGCGAAGGATTTTTGGCATTTTTGCCTTCAACATCAGATTTCCGTCATGGCAGAGTATCTCCCGGGGGATCAGAATGTCGTAGCAGATTGGAGTTCCCGTTTCCTAACGGACTCCAGCGATTGGCAACTAGACCATTCGGTTTTTCAGTCAATAATGGATCGTTGGGGTCCTTGCTCGGTGGATCTGTTCACATCCAGATGGAATGCCCACTTGCCTCTGTATTTCAGCTGGCGCCCGGATCCGGGAGCTTCAGCAGTGGATGCATTTCTCCAGAATTGGGAACCGCATCTAGGATATGCCTTTCCCTGTTCCTTCTTATCCCGAGGGTTTCGGCTCAGGTTCGCCACCAGAGAGCGACAGTGGTTCTGATAACCCCGCTATGGAGATCCCAGGCGTGGTTTCCGACTCTACAGGAGCTCTCATGCGAGGCTCCAATACGCCTTCCGGTCTTTCCCTCGATGCTCCGAGATCCAGAAGGCGTATTCCATCCCCTGGTTCTCCAAGGCCACTTATCGCTGGTGGCATGGAAGATTTCAGGTCCCGCTGGCAGGATTGCCGACTTTCACAAGAAGCTAAGAAGTTCATTGCACAAGCCTGGGCTCCTGGGACAGGTAAGCGGTATAGGTCCGCATGGAATAGATGGTCTCGCTGGTGTATGGACAAACATTTCGATCCCTTGGGGGCCCGCGTTACCGACATCATGAATTTTCTTGCAGAATTAGCGGAATCAGGTTTGGCTTACTGTACGATAAACTCTTTTAGATCAGCCATCTCAGCGGGTCATCCTCCTCTTGATAATCACCCGATCGGGGAACATCCTTGGATATGGAAACTGCTTAAAGGTATTAGACTTTCCAGACCTCCGCAACCTAGGTATTCGGAACTCTGGGATGTCAACCTAGTTCTTAATTTATTATCCTCATGGCAGGACAATCAATACCTGTCAAGGAAAGAGTTGTCAGCAAAACTGGACATTCTCTTATGCCTCATTTCATGTAAAAGGGTATCGGACATTCGGGCCTTGGATATCTCTGCTAGAGTTTTTTCTCCAGAAGGAGTGACTTTTACAATTTCTAGAAGAACTAAGAATAATACAAGGTCGGTATCTTACCCTGCTTTCCCTAGCGCTCCTAAATTATGTGTATTACGCTGCCTCAAGGCCTACGAGGATATAACAATGGAACTTAGACCTCCAGGGGAGAATCAACTCTTAATTTCATTAAAGAAACCTTTTAAGGCAGTTTCATCCCCCTCCATCGCTAGGTGGGTTAGATGGATTTTGTCTGAAGCAGCTATCAATGTACAAGTGTTCGGCGCACACTCTGCTCGGGGTGCCATGGCCTCAAAAGCCATCCAAGTTGGTGGCGGACTGGAAGACATTATGAATGCAGCAGATTGGTCTTCCGAATCTACTTTTAAGAAGTTTTATTTTAAACCAATACACGATGCAGCATCTCTCGTGGTAAGTAAGCTTTGAATTTGCATAATCCTTGCCTCCGGTCCTGACATAGAATGCGAAATTTCCTAGCTATCGTGAAGGAAAGTTTCAATTCTGTTAAGGACACGGAGGCGAGGATTATCCCAGCCAACACTGGAGCTCTTTGCCGTTTTTTTTCTCTTTTGTTTAACTTTGATCTTTGCTGTTTGAATAAAAAGGGAAGAAAGATATGCATAATCCTCGCCTCCGTGTCCTTAATAGAATTGAAACTTACCTTCACAATAGCTAGGAAATTTCGCATTCCTCATTGGATAATATGGGACTCTATGGAGTACAGTGGCCAATGGGGATCTGTGCCGGAGGTGACGGTGTACACCGCCAAGGACGTGACCGCCATTTTCTATCTGATTCCTCACTTGTTCCCTGACCTTCAACGGGAGAACACCTACACTGTGTGTGCTGCTGTGACCTGTGTCTGGAACCTACCATAGCCTGTGTGACTGTGGAAAGGGCCCCTTCCTTCACTTTGGAGGAGTTTGAGCGATTGGTGGATGGTCACAATTCTACCCCAGTACGGACTGCTGTATAAGCCTCCAGACCAACAGGTGAGTACACTGTGGACACGATGCAAGTGTGAAGGAGGCATGTAGATGTGTGTGCAAGCATTGTGTCATCGGGGGGAATTGTTTTGTGGTGGTGTACATGGTGTGCACCAGCCGATGTGTGTGCCAATGGTGACGGAAACCGGATTTGTGGGCCATATGTTTGACAGGCTGGATTGTATGGTTAATGGTGTTCTCCTGTCTGTATTACCTCTGCAGGTCAGCACCCATCAAAAGAAGGGATTATGGCGTGCCCATCCCCAAGGTCGTGCGGCCCTGGGGTCTATGGCAGGAGGAGCACCCACTGTCGGAAACGGTGGGAGGACCTGAGGCGCACGTCACAGAGGACCGTGGACGTCTAGCCGGGGATGGCCTCCCAACGAGGAAGGGGTGTCCGCCGGAACCTGACCCCCCTGATGGCCCGCTTTCTGGCGGTGGCCTACCCAGAGCTGGATGGGCACTTGAGGGAATCACAGCAGCCACAAGGGGGTGAGTACAATGGAAATTATTAAAATAATTGGCAGGTGGCATGGGCTCTGGGTGGTGGATGAGAGTTAGTGGGTGCCCCTAAGGCCAGGCCAGATATTGCAGCATGATTCCACTCTAGGGTAATGTGTGTATGGCAAATGCAGGTAAGCTAGCTTGTTAGCATTCCATGTCAGTCAGGGCTTTGTGGGTCCCAGAAGGGGTACAGTTGGCAGTGTGTGGCTCTCATCTTGCTGTGGCATCTAGCCAAATTACTGGCAGTGCAATGCATAGTGCTCAAGCCTGATCCCTGTGTGTGACGGTGCTGTATATGCCAACTGTGGTGTTGGTGCAACAATTGACCCAGTGTTTCCTTTTTCTCGCTCCTTTCCTTTCTTCTGTCATCTTGTCCATGTGTGCATTAGCATCAACTGGCAGAGGAGCAGGGGCACCGGTGACAGAGGGAGCTGCATCACACAGGACCCAGGAGGTATAGTCCACTGACACTGAGGGAACCAGTGGAACAGAGGGCTTGGGGAGCACCACAGTGGAGACAGGAGGTGACAATACTGACTCAGATACCTCCTATGATGGAAGCTCCCTGGTGGTGGCGTACACCTCTGTGACTACCCCTGCTGCTGATACAGCCGTCACCCCTTGTAACAGCAACACCCTCCCAGTAGCCCCTCAGTGAGTTGCCTGTGCCTGCTCACCCAGGAGGGTGGTCAGCTTCTTCACCCCAGGCACCTCAGGCCCTGCCCCAGTGAGCCCTGCTGCCCTGAGTGAGGAGGCTATTGACCTCCTTAGATCTATCTCTGTAGGGCAGTCAACCATTGTGAATGCCATCCAGTGGCTGGCATCCCAGATGCAGCAATGCAATGCATTCCTGGAGGGCATCCACAGTGAGTTGTTGGCCCAACAGAGATTGATTTAGGCTCTGGCCTCCTCTCTGAGGGCAGCCATTGTCCCTGTTCCTACCATCCCCCCTCCAACTACCACCTAGTCTCCTCAACCCCAACCCATCCCATGCACACATACAGATGAGCATGCACACAACACAACACCCAAGAGTGGCACAGTCAAACACAGGCACCACAATTCATCCCACAAGCACTCACGCAAACACCAGACAGTTGCAGACACAACCCCATCCACTGCCTCCACTGTCTCCCCCTCCTTCTCCTCCTCCTCCTCCTCATCCACCTCCTTCACAATCTCATCCACACTCAAACCTGCATGCAATGCATCAACATCCACCACCAGCATCACCACACCAAGCAGCACACACACCTCACTAGCAGACACCTCCACAACATCCATGCATGTCTCCCTGTGTCCTCTCCCACCCTGTCTGTCCCCCCAAAGGACACAAATGCAAGCACTCACACACCCAACAGTCAACCACCTCACATCAGCAGACTGCCCATGCACCTGCACCCAAATCCAGCAGACAAACACCTCCTACAACCACGCCCTCAACCACCACTCCCATCCCTCTTCCCGCCCCATCGTCCCTTAGAAGCTTTTCCTTTCCCAACTTGACCTCTTCCCTCCTCCTCCCCCCGACCTGCCCGTAAGAGCAGGGTGCTCACAACAGCCCAGCCCAGCACCTCAGCCAAACACTCCACGCGGACAGTGGTGGCACCACCTAGTTGTGGTGGCAAGTCAGTGAAGGATCCCACTCCACCAGCCAGGAAGGTTAAGGATCCCACACCTCCGGCAATGAAGGGGAAGGTGCTTGCACCTCCTGCCATGAAGGGAAAGAAGCCCTCAACTCCTGCCCGGAAGGCTAAGGAACACGCACAACCTGCCATGAAGGGGAAGAAGCCCTCAGCTCCTGCCAGGAAGAGTAAGGATCCCAAGCCTCCTGCCATAAAGGGGAAGAAGCCCTCGACTCCAGTGGAGGCTGTCCGGGTGACACCTCCAGCACCCCCAGTGGTCACGGGCACCCACCACCAGCTGAGGAAGTGCATCCTTCACCACCAGCAGAGGCTGCCCAGGAGGCACCTCCACCTGACACCACAGTTCAGTACTCACCACCAGTAGAGGCTGCCCTGGAGGCATCTCCACCTGCCACCACAGTTCAGCTCTCACCACCAGCAGAGGCTGCCCAGGAGGCACCTCCACCTGCCACCTCAGTTGAGCCCTCACCACCAGCAGAGGCTGCCCAGGAGACACATCCACCTGCTGATACTGTGCAGCCCTCACTTCCAGATGACACAGTGCAGCCATCACCACCAGTAGAAGCCATGCAGGCCACCCTCCAGAGACTGCTGTACAAGGGGCCCCCTCCAGGAGCAGTGGGCATGTTTCCCACCTGAGAGATTGTGGCATTTCACTCCCCAGCACAGAGTAATGTGCATGGAACCCCCTCCAGAACCAGTAGGAAAGACACCCACTCCAGAGACTGTGGCCTTGCTCTCCCCCGCACAGAGTAATGGGCATGGAGCACCCTCCAGAACCAGTGGGAAAGAAACCCACTCCAGAGACTGTGGCTTTGCACTCCCCAGCACAGGGTAATAGGCGTGTAGCCCCCTCCAGAACTTGTGGGAAAGACACCCACTCCAGAGATTGTGGCCTTGCACTCCCCAGCACAGAGTAATTGGCTTGGAGCCCCCTCCAGAACCAGTGTGAAAGACACTCACTCCTGAGCCTGTGGCCACCACCCCAAGAACAGCAGGGACCTGGGGGCAGCGGCAGTGGCAGTGGGCACACGGTTCAGGGGACAGAGGCCCAGGAAAACCGGGGAACTGGGAGGTCTGCTGTGCGACAGGGGGAGGTCAGGCCCAGGGAACCCACTCTCCACAAGGCCCTCTCCAACATCATGGGAGCGTACCATCATTCCCAGGAGATGATGGCAACGGTACTGGCCATGTTTCAGGAGACCCAGCGGCTGCAGGAGGAACAGTATTTGGGGTTCAGGGAGGAACTCAAATCCATCAACACCACCCTGGGCACCATTGTAGGGGTGCTGAAGGACCTCATGAACAACAGGAGGGACACTGTGGCAGAACAAGGGGCCCCTGACACTAGCCTGGACGATGAACTGCCCACCACCTCTGCCGGCGCTAGTGGACAGGAGGCACCACCACAGGACCACGACACCAGCACCCCACCCCCTGCAGATGGAGAACCACCCCGCAAGCGGTCCCTGAGATCTAGGACAAAGACAGAGAACAATGACAAGACCCCCACCAAGAAATGAGACCACCTTGAATGTCATCCTTCTTTCCCACTTTGTCACCCTGTCCACCCTTAAACTGCCCTAGCTCCACTTCCTATGCCCCTTTGGACAATGCACCTGTGAGACAAATAGACTGGACTCTGCCATGGACATTCCTCCACCATCACCCCTGCCCATTTTACAACCCCCTCCACTACTTAGCACTTAAATAAACACCCTTGAATCACAAAACAATCTGGAGTCAGTCTGTGCTTTCACAAATGTGTATTTGCAATAATTGAGGAAAATAGCAATGTCCATTGTATTGTCAACATACCTATGTCACACAGCTCTAGTCCATGAGGTAACATAGCAGAGGTCACACAGTGGGACCCACATCTGTGAAATCGAAAGGGAAAGTGACAAATCAGGCTCCATACACTGGGTGAAAGTGACAGACAGATGATAGGTCGAACAATTTTATCAGATGTAGGAAGCAGTGATGTCTTCTTACCTGTGTCTCACTGGAAGTATTGCTGGATCACAGTGTTTCTGTTGTCTATGTCCTCTTCTTCTGCCTCCTCTTCTTCACTGTCCACAGGCTCCACAGCTGCCACAAGGCCTCCTTCTTGACCATCCTCCTGCAGAAAAGGTACCTGTCATCGCAAAGCCAAGTTGTGCAGCATACAGCAGGCCACGATGATCCGGCACACCTTCTTTGGTGAGTAGTATAGGGAACCACCTGTCATATGGAGGCACCGGAACCTGGTCCTCAGGAGGCCGAAGGTCCTCTCTATAACCCTCCTAGTTCGCCCATGTGCCTCATTGTAGCATTCCTCTGCCCTTGTCCTGGGATTCCTCACTGCGGTCAGTAGCCATGACAGGTTGGGGTAGCCAGAGTCACCTGCAAATGTCGAGGACAACTGTTAGACACACACTAACCTTTAGGGACAACCCCAGACCCAGACAACAATTCACACTGTATAGGGTCCTTGTCCTCACCTAATCCACACACGGTGCCTCTTGAGTTGCCCCATCACATAAGGGATGCTGCTATTCCTCAGAATGTAAGCGTCATGCACTGAGCCAGGAAACTTGGCGTTCACATGGGAGATGTACTGGTCTGCCAAGCACACCATCTGTACATTCATAGAATGGCAGCTCTTCCGGATGTTTCACCTGTTCACTCCTGCGGGGGGTACCAAGGCCACATGTGTACCATCAATGGCACTTATGATGTTACGGATATGTCCCAGGGCATAGAAGTCCCCTTTCACTGTAGGCAAATCCTCCACCTGAGGGAAAATGATGTAGCTGCGCATGTGTTTCAGCAGGGCAGACAACACTCTGGACAACACGTTTGAGAACATAGGCTGGGACATCCCTGATGCTATGGCCACTGGAGTTTGAAAAGACCCACTTGCCAGGAAATGGAGAACTGACAGGACCTGCACTAGAGGGGGGATTCCTGTGGGATGGCGGATAGCTGACATCAGGTCTGGCTCCAACTGGGCACACAGTTCCTGGATTGTGGCACAATCAAGTCTGTAGGTGACTATTACATGTCGCTCTTCCATTGTCGACAGGTCCACCAGCGGTCTGTCCACCGGAGGATGCCGCCATCTCCTCACCTGCCCCAGCGGATGTGCGCTATGGATGAGAACAGCGATCAGCGGGTCAGCCAACACTGAGGTACTAAAAAAACAACTTTATTGCACACATTTGTCAATCCGCTATGTGCCTGTCTTAGTGTGTATGCAAGGCCTAGATATGTGTGACGCATTTAAAATTAATGCCATGTGGCCCCCTGAAATGGCGGCTGCCTGACCTGTAATGTGGGACAAGGGGATATGAGGTAACTGCGTTGGCGTTGTACACCGTCGCGGTAGGCGGTCGAAGACCGCGGCGCAATCCTGCATTGGTTAACATTGGACCCTATGGGTCCCAGGAGCCAATGACGATGTACGCCGGCGGTGACGGTACGCACCGCCATGGACGTGACCGCCATTTTCTCTCTGTTTACTCACTTGGTACCTGATCTTCGACAGGAGAGGACCTACACTGAAAGTGCTGCTGTGACCTCAGTCTGGAAGTGACGATGGAGTTGGACAAACTAGTGGATGGGGTCCTCCCCCAGTACACGCTAATCTGCGGTCCTCCAGACAAACAGGTGAGTACACTGTGAGCATGCTGTATGGGCAATGCCTGTTTGGAGTGGTGTGGATGGAAGATACAGGAGTGGGGGGGGATTGGGCCTGCATTATTCGACGGTGAGTGTATGTGCGTCAGGGAAGGTTGGGAACGTGGGCCAATGACTGTGACGGTCTGGACGGTTACAGTTTTTCATTTTCCCCTGTACTATTCCTCTAGGTCAGCGCCCACCAGAAGAAGGATATTTGGCGTGCCATTGCCAAGGACGTCCGGACCCTGGCGGGCCACCACAGACGGAGCACCCACTGCCGTAAAAGATGGGAGGACCTTCGCGGCTGGAGCAAGAAGACGGCGGAGGCCCAGCTGGAGATGGCCTCTCAACGTGGGAGGGGTGCCTGTTGCACCATGACCCCCCTGATGTTCCGGATCCTGGCGGTGGCATATCTGGAGTTGGATGGGCACTTGAGGGCATCACAGCAGCCACAAGGGGGTGAGTACCATCCCATCCATCTGACTCTGCGCGCATTGGAGGTGTCTGGGTGGGGGAGGTGGTCAGTGGGCAGTGGGTTCCCATAGGCTAGGGCGAGCTTTGTAGACAAGGACCCTTTGTGAGGCAGGCTAAGTGGCACCCCATCCCCACCAGTGGTAAGAGCCATCTACACCTAGTCAGGCTCCTGTGACTTCCATGTGTGAGCAATCGGGCATAAGCCATGTACCCCATGTCCCTGTGATTAATTAGGGAATTCCAAGTGCATGGCATAGTGCAGAGGCCTGCTGTGTCTGTAGTGTCCGCCAACGGTAGCGGTATTGTATGAATTGAACTAGTCTTTCTTCTTCCTCCCCCCCCCCCCTTTTTGTGGTCTCCCTGTTCTTGTGTGTATTAGCATCATCAGGCAGAGGAGCTGTGCCACTGGAGCAGGAGGGAGCTGCAACCCACATGGCCCTGGAGGGCCAGACAACGGAGTCTGAATTCACCAGAGGGACGGAGGGCAAGGGGAGCTCCACGGCGGGGACAGGAGCTGAAACCAGCGACACAGACTCCTCATCTGATGGGAGCTCCCTTGCGGTGGCGGGCCCCTCTGTGCCCACCGCATCTACAGGTACAGCCGCCACCCCCCCTACCAGCACTGCCCTCCCAGCAGCCCCTCAGCGTGTGTCCGGTGGCCTCTCACCCAGGAGGGTGGACATCTCCTTTGCCCCAGGCACCTCAGCCCCTGCCCCTGTCAGCCCTGCTGCCCTCAGTGAGGAGGCTATTGATCTCCTGAGATCCCTCACTGTTGGGCAGTCTAACATTCTGAATGCCATCCAGGGTGTAGAGAGGCAGTTGCAACAGACAAATGCATACCTGGAGGGCATTCATTCTGGCCAGGCAGCCCAACAGAGAGCATTTCAGGCTCTGGCCTCAGCACTGATGGCAGCCATTGTCCCTGTGTCCAGCCTCCCCCCTCCAACTTCCTCCACCCAGACCCAATCCCCAGTACCTCAGCCTATCCCAAGCACACCATCAGACCAGCCTGCACACACCTCAACACACAAGGGTGGCTCTGGCAAACATAAGCACCTCACATCCCACAAGCACTCACACAAGCATCATACCCGTGCACTCATACCAACATCCACTGCCTCCACTGTGTCCCCCTCCTCCACGTCTCCCTCCTCCCTCCCTGTCATTTCTCCACTCACACCTGCATGCACTACATCTTCAGCCACGAACTCCATTACCAGCACGCCCATCACCCCACACTGCTCATGTGCGCTCACCACCCCCACTATTATTCACACATCCCCTGTGTCCTCTCCCAGTGTGTCTGTGAGCCCTCCTCCTAAAGTACACAAACGCAGTCACACACCCGCCCAAAAGCCATCCACCTCACGACAGCCTCCAGCCCATGCACCTTCACCCAAAGTCAGCAAACGAACACCTCCTACAACCACTACCTCCACTCCCAACCCCCTCTATCTACCCGTCCCAGTGTGTCAAAAAAACTTTTCCCTCTTAATGTTGACCTCTTCCCTACACCACCCCCCTGTCCGTCCCCTGGGGCCCACCTTTCCAGGTCCCAACGCAGCACCTCAGCCACCACATCACTGGGCACAGTGGTGCCAGCAATACCCGGTTTTTGGAGTGCGCCAAGGAACAGGGCTGCCAGTGTCCCAAGGAGCGAAGCCAAGGATATTCCCCCACCTCCAAAACAGAAGAAGTTGCCCACATCCCAGAGGGAGAAGGCCAAAACACCTGCCACAAAGGGCTCAGCCAAGACAAGTGTGGGGAGTGGCAAGACAGCTGCGCCAGCATCCTAGGTGGGAAAGGGCCTGAAGCAGAAAGGCAAGTCAACGTCACTGCCAAACTGCACGACGGACAAGACCGTCACTGGCACTGCTACATGCACCGCTGCCAGCAGCCCAGATACAGAGCCCTTCAGCAGCACCACGGTCAGTGAGCCTGCCACCAGCACCACCATTACAGACACCGCCGCCAGCATGGCAGTCAGTGAGCCAGCCACCAGCACCACTGCCACAATGTCTGTCGCAAGCACTGCCGCCAAAATGACCGCCGCAAGCACCGCCGCCACAATGACCGCCGCAAGCACCGCCGCTAATGACACCGTCACCAGCCCCGCCAGCGGCCCCCCAACAACCTGAGCCAGTGGCACCACCGCAGACATGGCTGCCATCCCCAGAGGTCATCCGTACGTGGCTGGTGGTCAGTTCCAGGGGCCTGGGCAGCTTCCATGTTGCCCCACCGTCAGTGGAGTAACACATCCACTACCTCTGTCCTTGGCAGGATGAAGCACTCTGGGCACAAAGCCCCCTCCAGAACCAGTGGAGAAAGGCATCCACTACCTCAGTCCTTGGCAGGATGAAGCACTCTGGGCACAAGGTCCCTTCCAGAACTAGTGGAGACTGTCATCCACTTGAGAGACTGTGGCTATGCACTCCCCAGGATAATGCAGTGGGCAACCACCCACTTGAAAGACTTGAGAGACTGTGGCTTTGCACTCCCCAGGATAAAGCAGTGGGCAAACCACCCACTTGAAAGACTTGAGAGACTGTGGCTTTGCAGTCCCCAGGATAAAGCAGTGGGCAAACCACCCACTTGAAAGACTTGAGAGACTGTTGCTTTGCACTCACCAGGATAAAGCAGTGGGCAAACCACCCACTTGAAAGACTTGATAGACTGTGGCTTTGCACTCCCCAGGATACATCAATGGTCATGGAGCCCCCTCGGGAAGCTGGCGTCGTGCACTCATCCAGCTGAGGTGCCCCCCCCTTCCCTTCCCCCTGAGGTGCCTGTTTTATTTCGATCTGAGGTCCCTGCAGTGTTCTCTCCGTTTCGATCGGGCATCTTGTGTGGGCCTCCCCCATGCATTTTGGGCCCAGTGGTCCACGGACTATAAAGGTGCAGTACCTGGACTTGAATTCTTGGTGAACATATTTGGTTATAGTGTATATACATTTTTGAGCAATGGATTTTTCTTGATTACATTCGTTACAATCATTTCCTTTTGTCTTTGCGTTCTTCCAGGGGGTTTGTGGGGTGTAGATGTAATGTTTCAGCATGTATTTGTGTGTGTGTTGTGGGTGAGGGTGGGGGTGGGGGTGTTGTGTGTTGCTTGTGTGTGTCACTCTCTTTTCCCTCCCCCCTCCCCTGCGTTGTAGGTGCAGAACTCACTGTGGTCGTCGCCGCCATCAGTCGTGCTCCTGGTAGAGGAGCAGGAAGACAATCGCAGGGAGTATTTGAAGTTCAGGCTCTATGGCGTCCTGGTTCCTCGTGGGGTGTGTAGAGGTGAGAGTTTTCACTTCCAAGTCCTGTTTCCGCCGTGTTTTTGTTCGCATTGAATCCGCCCCGGAAAAGGTGGTGGATTGGCCTGTCATAATACTGTGGGTCATACATTGTCTTCCGTCTGTCTGTTGGCGGTGACCGCCATGTTGTTTGTTTGTAACGCAGTGGCGGTCGGAGTGTTAAAGTGGCTGTCTATGTTTGCGGTTTCCACCATGGTCGTGATTCCATTTTTTTTTCCACCGGCCTGTTGGCGGTTTTATCGCCGCTTTACCACCGACCGCCAGAGTTGTAATGAGGGCCATAATGTTGCTTTTTGTACTTTACTAATATCCACTAACTCCTGACATATTTTTGTGTTCTTGGTAGAGACACAATTCACTAAAATAATAAGTGGTTCATCCAAATCTATCAGCACACCTATAGTTTCAATATTCTGTTTGAAATATAATGGGAAGTACACAACTCTACCTTTAAGACCTTTCTGTAGCTCTGTTGTTTGTACTTTTCCTGTTTTTGCTTCCATACAAACCTTAGCTTGAAAAGGATGTATACATTGTATAAGAATTGATTCATAAATATTTGGATCTTCAAGTTCTTGTGGAATGGCAACTTATTATAACTTATTTCACACTTCTCTAACTGGCATTTTATTATCCTCTAATTTCTCATAATAGTACTTACATACAATTTGCGGTGTGCAATAATCAAACCTTTCCTCTGCAAATAAATAAGCAGCAAACTCTTGCCACTTATCTCTGTTCTCTTCAGTTTTTGAATACGGAACAATGTAACGAGTTTCACTTTTGTAGTGAGTGTGTCAAAAACATTTATAAACACAGTTTGTGTTTTCCAAAGAAACTATGTTAAACTTCCTAATCTCCTCCTGAAATTTATCAACACTAATATCTATGTCCTGATCCTCCAAACCTGCAAAGACCAAGTCATCATTATCCCTACACTCCTGTTCAGGACCAAAGAAACAAAATTGAACATCTTCACAAACTCTTTCCACCTCTGCTACTGTACCATGCAGAAGAGTTCTGTTAATTTCTCCTAAACATAGGGTAGGCATTTTCACATAGTAACGTCGCCTAACAAAAGTTTGCATTTTTGAGTAGTGTACAGCTAACATTTTGAAGTGATGAAATGTGCTTTGGCACACTTTTTGTGATAGACATGTTATTGAATGTCCTTGTAAATATGTGTACTTTCTTTCTTTACATGGATCTAATTCTTGCAACATACCCATTTTCTGTTTCAGGGTTTTACAAGTAAAGTTTCGAAGGACATTTTTCAATATAGCAATTGATGCCAGTTGTATACTGCAAATACTGCTACAGTTCCATTTGTATACAGGGGCCTGTCTACACCTTCTCTGTACCTCTCTAGCTATCACTTCCTCTACATTTCTAGGTATGATCTCCTCTTTTGGACTAATACTACCAATCTTCATCTCATAACATTGTACAGATTCTTCCACTGCATACATTAATGTGTTCTCTTGCAAGTAGCTTTTCTTTTGGCTTCCTTTTCTCAAAGACGATACTATTTTATCCAGTGTTCTCATTCTATTCAATATCAAAATAAATAGCTTCCTCTTGGGAACAAAGGCATTATTGACTACAGCCTCAACACGTTGCTTTTGTCTGGCTGCTTCTCTTCTCCTTTTATACTTCTTCATAGTTCTTGTGAGATTCTGAATTACCCTGCTCTGGAACATTCTAATTCTTATTTTCCTAAATAACCTCTGTCTTCTGGTTGAACTCTCTGCTTTATTATACATTCTAACTCTTTATTTCATGTACTTTTTATCCTTTCTTAGTTGAGTTGGACCTTTGTTTTTATTTACTTCATTTTGCTCACTTTGCAGTTTCGCACATAGTAGTTTAAGAAATTACTTTGCTTTCTTACGAGCCGATCTTTTCTCTTTCGCCACATTCTCTGCACTTTGCCCCTTTTGTTTTTGACTTGAGAACATAGTATCCTTGCTTCTGTTTCTTTCTTCTCTCAGTTTTGGATGCCATTGTATCAGTCTGTAGTTAAGTAGAAGTTGATGCTTGAATTGAAAAAGCAAATAAGTATATTCAGATTTTCATTAAGTACTGTTAGATTACATATTCTAAGCATTTAACTGTCAACATAAACTGTTGTGTTATATTATAGCTACCCTTACTCTATTGATATTCATGTGTATGTCTTGTTGTCTCCCACTGTATCAACATATGCATTAGTCTCTCCCTGGGTATGCTACCATATCCATTACTGTGTTCCTGTGTATCAACCCATGTTTAAAAGACCACTTGTCTGGATGGGTGACTCCGTTTTGTCAGTACTAGGCTATATATTTGAGTGAGTGTATGAGTCCCTCTGTAGGAGTGCCATCAGTTGTTTAAGTAAGTATGCCGGTTTATCACTGTCTCTTCTAGTGATTCTATTGGTCTCTAAGGGCCTCATTTACAAGCCCCTTGCGCCGCCGTAGCATCATTTCTTTTTACTCTACGGCAGCGCAGAACAGCCCCCCCACCCCTGCCATATTTACAAACTAGCATATTTGGACCATTGCCCCAGTTTGTAAATCCTTGCGCCACATTTTACCTGCACCTTGTATGCAAGGGAGGCCTTCCCCCTCAAGGAGACCCTTAGGAATGGCACAGTGAAATCTACATTTCATTGCATCATTCTAGTGTCATTTCTTTATGCCTGCTAAGGGCAGGCGTAAAAAGTGACACTTTGCTTTGTTCTATGGGTATCCCCACGCTTTGCTGGACTTGCATCAACATTTTTTACACTAGTCCAGTAAAGCGCCACAACTGTGTCAGAAATTCTGAAACAGCTATACTAACAAGCACCATGGTGCGGTGTATTGTAAATACAGCCTACCATGGTGTTGATAGGGGGGTGCAGGGTGGCGCAAGCAATTTAGCACATCGTGAGCGGTGCACCAGTTTCTTATAAATGAGGCCCTAAATATCTATGGAAGTGGCTGAATGAATAGCTTAGTGCCTGTGATGTTGAATACATGAATATGTACATGTGTCTGCAACTGCCTTTGATACTGCTGGATACATAACTCATGTCTGAGTAAATGCCTCTATTGATGTCCGACTGGGTGAGTGAGAGACTCTGTGATTTTAAAAACAAGTATGTGAGTTGCATTACTGGTGGTATACTCTATGTAGTACAAGATATAGAGGTCTGCAAGTGCACTAGTAACTTAGTGAAACTAAAGAGGTCATCTCTTAAGTTTTATGCAAAAAGCACAGTGCTTTATGGCATACCTGCATCCTACCCGAGAGATGCGTTATGTCGACTAAAAGGTGGATTTAAGACTTGGTAAATGTATTTTTCATGCCAAGTTGAGCTGGTAGTAAAACTGATAGACAGCCTCTGCAGTAGTAGGCCTGAGCCATGTTTAAAGGACTACGGCCCTCCTTATGACACTGGCGGTAAATCCTGCTTACCGCCGCAGTGGCGAATATCCGTTCGCCATATTTTGACACACACACACCAATCCGACAGAGTACTGCCACATACACAAAATTCGCCAGCCCAAAGGTCAGTGCTAAACTGGCGGTAGCAACACCCATACCGTAACGCCAACAAAACAACGCCCCCCCACATTATGACCCGCTAATCACCACGGCAAATATTTAACGGCGGTAAACCATTGGCGGTACATACAGCCGAGCTCAGAATGGACACCCACATACAAAACAACACTACATTGGCCAATACTAAAAACACACACCTGACATTCATACAAACACCACACCCACCCACCCACAGCACTATAAAACACACACCCACATTACCTACAACCCTTTATGAACAACAATTACTGCCAGGAGATTGACACAAACAACACAGAGACAACTAGACACACACACCTCATACACCCAAACATCCCTCACGCACTCCACATCACACAACCCACCACATTACTCAACAAACTCTCACCAACACACACCACACAACACCCATGTCCTCACAAAGGCACCCACGTTTCACTGATGAGGAGTTAAGGGTCATGGTGGAGAAAATTGTCAGGGTAGAGCCACAGCTGCTTGGACCACAGCTACAGCAGATATCCATTGCAAGGGAGATGGAGCTATGGCGGAGAATCCTGGCCTGGGTGAACACCGTGGGACAGCACCCAAGAACAAGGGACGACATCAGGAAGAGGTGGAACGACCTACGGGGGAAGGTACGTTCTGTGAAGGCAAGGCTCCAGCTCGCCATACAGAGGACTGGCGGTGGACCCCCACCTTCTCCCCCACAGCTCACAGCATGGGAGGGACAAGTCTTGGCATTACTGCATCCTGAGGGACTCGCTGGAGTAGCCGGAGGACTGGACACTGGTAAGTCAACATTTACCACTTATCACCCACCATACCTGTATGCCATCAGGCCCCCTCACCCTCACTCACATCACTCCACTCCACCCCACACACTGCACCAACGCAGAAGACTAACCCAATGCCAAATCCTGCATGCCATACCAATGCTTGGACACCCCTCCCAGCCCTGCATGGACACCCATCACCAAAGCATGCACAGCATAGGGAAATTATTATTCACACAATACCTCACCATACACAAGCAAAAGGTGGCAGGGCAACACCAGCGATAGAGGGGAAGCCAGGGATGTACAATATGTCACAGACATGAAGCATAATACATCACTTACATCCCCACAGGTGCCCAGCCAATGTCAGTGGAGAGAAGGTACCATGACAAAAGAGTCCCCCAACAGAAGATGTCCCCAGTGATGACAGTAACTCTGGACTTATGGATCCAGACCAACAACCTGGCCCATCAGGGACCACTGGACAGTGGTCACCCAAGCCCACTCCCAAATCAACCACAGAGCCTCCCCCATCAGTATCTAACACCACAGCACCCACCCAGTGTACCCACACCTCTGTCCCCAGGACACGTCAATCAGCAGTGTGCCCACCTGTACAGGAACCCCAGCCACACCTCATACCCAGGACAATCAGGGACCTGGGGTCAGTGGCAGTTGGCACACCGTTCAGGGAACAGAGGCACAGACCAACAGGGACACTATGAGGACCACTGTGCACAAGGGGGAGGACAGGCCCAGGGAACCGACTCTGCAGGAGGCACTCACCGGGATCCTGAGATCCTGCCAACATTCCCAGGACACGATGGGCCAGATCCTTGACAACGTGCAGGAGAACAGGCGGCTGCAGAAGGGACATTATCAGGGGATCAGGGAATCAGGGAGGAGGGACAGTATCAGGGGATCAGGGAGGACTTGCAGGCCATTAACACCACCTTGATCTCCATAGCAGGGGTGCTGGCAGACAGGGCCAACATCATGAGGGAGGCAACAGCACAGCAGAGGGCCCCTACCACTAGCCAGTCCATTGACCAGCCCTCCACCTCCGCTGCATCTAGTGGGCAGGAGGCTCCGCCACAGGACCCACAGGCGACCAGCACCCCTCCCCCTGCAGAAGGTGAACCACCCCGCAAATGTTCCCTGCGGCCCGACAGAAGCCTGAGACACCTGCCAAGACCACCACCAGGAAATGAGACTCTCCTGATTGTCCCCCTTGTGCCCCACACAGTCATCTTGTCCACTTTGAACTTCCTTTGCCCCCCTTCCTATGGCCCCCTGGACACTGGACCTGTGCTACAAACAGACTGGACAATACCCAGGACCTTCCTCCATCATCACCTCATTCCATTGCACTTTTCCCTCAATTTCATAGCAATACAATAAACACCCTTGAACACAACTTGACTACTAGTATTTAATGTGTTGAAAATGTGCATTTATGGAAACAGTCATATCTAGTGCAAATGATCTGAACACTGTGAGAACATAGAAATAATGACCTGTGGCTGTCTGTAGTCAGCACATCAGTACACAGTTGTTATATCAACAACATCTGTAAAATGACAAGCCATAGGTGACAATAAGTTGAGATGCAAAGGAAGTTAGGGCCAGATGCACAAAGCTTTTTGCACAACGCAAACAGCGGAATTCGCTGTTTGCAACGTGCAAAAAGCACTTTGCAGTGTACAAACCTCGTTCTGCAATTCGGTAACCTGGTTACCGAATCGCAAAACAGGTGTGCGATTTGCAATTAGGAAGGGGTGTTCCCTTCCTAATTGCGAGTTGCAGAGCAATGCAGGATTGGTTTGTGACCATGAACGCGGTCGCAAACCAATCTCATTTTGCACCCTTTTGAAATGGGTGGGAACCCATTCGTAAAAGGGAAGAGGTCCCCATGGGACCCCTTCCCCATTGAGAATGGCACTGCAAACATTTTTTCAGAGCAGGCAGTGGTCCTATGGACCACTGCCTGCTCTGCAAAAATGAATCGAAAACATTTCATTTTTCGTTTTTGTGATGCATCTCGTTTTCCTTTAAGGATGCATTACATTAAAAAACTGCTTTATTAAAAAGCAGTCACAGACATGGTGGTCTGCTGTCCGCAGCAGGCCACCATCCCTATGAGGGCCGCCATCCGCAAGGGGGTTGCAAATTGTGACCCACCTCATGAATATTCATGAGGTGGGCCTTTGCGACCCCCTTGCGATTCGCAGATGGTGTCAGGGACACCATCCAACATTCCGAATTGCAACTCGCAAATTGCGAGTCGCTCTGACTCGCAATTTGTGGGTCACAATTCCGAATGTTCCTACTCCTGGCCCTTAATGCCATCATGCTACAGTCACACAGAATACATCAATAGTCAGAGGAATGGTCCGTTGCACTGTCTCACCTGTGTGTCATTGGAAGTATTGGCAGATAACTGATGTTCGGTTGTTCTCTTCCTCATCCTCAGCCTCTTCATCCTCACTGTCCTCAGGGTCTACTGCTGCCACAGGGGCATCTCCAATCTCTTCCTCCTGCAGAAAGGGTACATACCGACTGAGGGCCAGGGTGTGCAACATGCAGCATGCCACCACTATCTGGCAGACTTTCCCGGGTAAGTAGCACAAGGATCCACCTGTCAGATGGAGGCACCTGAACCTGGCCTTTAGGAGGCCGAAGGTCCTCTCGATGATCCTTCTGGTTCACCCATGTGCCTCATTATAATGTTCCTCAGTCCCTGTCCTGGCATTCCTCACAGGGGTCAGCAGCCATTGACCGGTTTCGGTAGCCAGAGTCACCTGCAAGTACTGAGGGACAACATTTAGCATCACACAATGCTATAGGGATGACACCTGAAGGCATACACTAACATACAGTGGGTGGGGACCATGGTTCACCTATTAGCCACACCCTGTGCCTCTGCAGTTGGGCCATCACGTTTGGGATGCTCAGAACAAAGGCGTCATGCACCGACCCAGGATACTTAGCATTGACGTGGGAGATGTACTGGTCTGCCTGGCACACCATTTGCACATTCAGTAAGTGGATCTCTTCTGATTCATGAACACCTGTTCATTTTGGCAGGGGGGGGACAATTGCAATATGTGTTCCGTCAATTGCAACAATAATATTGGGGATATGTCCCATTGCACAGAATCCAGCCTTCACTGTGGCCAAATCTTCCACCTGGGGGAAAGCTATGTAGCTGCACGTGTTTCACCAGGGCACACAAAACTCTTGCCACCACAATTGAGAGCATTGGCTGTGCTATTCCTGCTGCTAAGCCCACTGTCACTTGGAAAGAACCAGTTCCCAGGAAATGGCGCACTGATAGCGCTTGCACAAGAGGGATGACGGATAGCAGATATCAGGTCTGGCTCCAATTGGGCACACAGCTCAGTGATTGTGGCCCTGTCTAGTCTATAAGTGAGTATAATGTGCCTGTCTTCCAGTGTAGCCACATACACAAGGGGTCCCTACACGGGGGTATGTCTCCTCCATTTATTTATCTGCAGCAGTAGGTATCTAAGGGACACAAAAGTGAGTAGGCTGTCACAATTTGAACAATGGAACCACAATTTCAGTGTACATGGTGCATTTATGTGATGGGTGTAGGAAAGTACCTTCTTCTTTGGCATGTTACCCCCATTTTTACCTGTATGTCAGTATGTTTTTGCCTGTCTCACCGGGATCCTGCTGGTCAGGACCCCAGTGCTCATAGTTTATGGCCTATTGTGTGTGTCGGTATAGTGTTTGACTGTGTCACTGAGGCTCTGCTAATCAGAACCTCAGTGCTTTTGCTCTCTCTGCTTTTAAATTTGTCATTATAGGCTAGTGACTTCATTTACCAATTTCAATTGGCACACTGGACCCCCCCTTTTAAGACCCTAGTATATGGTACCTAAGTACCCAGGGCATTTGGGTTCCAGGAGATCCTTCTGGGCTGCAGCATTTCTTTTGCCACCAATAAGGAGCTCAGACAAACCCTTCCACAGGCCTGCCATTGCAGCCTGCATGAAATAGTGCACACACTATTTCACAGCCATTTTCACTTCACTTAAGTAACTTATAAGTCACCTATATGTCTAACCTTCACTTGCTGAAGGTTAAGTGCAAAGTTACTAAGTGTGAGGGCACCCTTGCACTAGCAAAGGTGCCCCCACATAGTTCAGGGCCTTTGTGAGTGCAGGGACGCCACTACACGAGTGCACTACATATAGGTCAATACCTATATGTAGCTTCAAAATGGTAACTCCGAATATGGCCATGTAAGGTGTCTAAGATCATGGAATTGTCCCACCATTCCAAATCTGGTATTGGGGAGCCAATTCCATGCATCCTGGGGGCTCCACCATGGACCCCCAGCACTGCCAAACCAGCACTCTGAGGTTTGCACTGCAGCTACAGCTGCTGCCACCTCACAGACAGGGTTCTGCCCTCCTGGGGTCTGAGTAGCTCAGTCCCAGGAAGGCAGAACAAAACATTTCCTCTGAGAGCATGGTGTTACACCCTCTCTCTTTGGAAATAAGTGTTACAGGCTGGGGAGGGGTAGCCTCCCCCACCCTCTAGAAAATGCTTGGAAGGGCACAGATGATGCCATCCTTGCATAAGCCAGTCTACACCAATTCAGGGATCCCTTGTCCTCTGCTCTGGTGCGAAACTGTGTAAGTACTGTGCAACTATAAGTGGTATTGCATGAGCTTTGCATGTCTCCTAGTTCAGCCTAAGCTGCTCTGCTAAAGCTACCCCTATCAGCCTAAGCTGAAAGAACACTACTACTTAACTAATAAGGGATAACTGGACGTGGTTTAAGGTGTAATTACCCAAGGTACCCACTACAAACCAGGCCAGCCTCCTACAAAGGGACAGTGGGAAAGGCGAGGTATGTGCTAATATAGGCCATGACTCAGTTAAGGTTGATATGACCGCTGTCCGCCACCATGAAATTGCGTCCGCCTGTCCTGTATGTAGGGACAGGTGGAAGTGAGGTAACTCCGCCGATGTTGTGCGTTGTGGTGGAAGGCGGTCTTGCACCACTGTGCAATTCTATGTCAGGACCGGAGGCGAGGATTATGCATATCTTTCTTCACTTTTTATTCAAACAACAAGTTCAAAGTTAAACTAAAGAAACAAAAAACGGCAAAGAGCTCCACGAGACCGCGAGCATGGAAACCATCGTCCAATGAGGATCCAACATATATACATAATCGTATGTTTTCCTTTATCAATTTTATGGGCTAGACTATTCCTTCATTGATTGTACTTTTATCTTGATTGGTATTTCTTTACTATAGCTAAGATCTTATAGACATACAGACTATTTGGTTTGCTTGATACTTAGCATCGTTGTTCCAGCTACGTTAATCTCTCATATCTACCCATAGGATCTGAGACAACGGCCTCTTGAGACATCTACAATTCCTTTCGCAGCTCGAGGATATTTATACTGCCGAAAATACTGGATCCTCATTGGACGATGGTTTCCATGGTCACGGTCTCATGGAGCTCTTTGCCGTTTTTTGTTTCTTTTGTTTAACTTTGAACTTGCTGTTTGAATAAAAAGTGAAGAAAGATATGCATAATCCTCGCCTCCGTGTCCTTAATAGAATTGAAACTTACCTTCACAATAGCTAGGAAATTTCGCATTCCTCATTGGATAATATGGGACTCTATGGAGTACAGTGGCCAATGGGGATCTGTGCCGGAGGTGACGGTGTACACCGCCAAGGACGTGACCGCCATTTTCTATCTGATTCCTCACTTGTTTCCTGACCTTCAACAGGAGAACACCTACACTGTGTGTGCTGCTGTGACCTGTGTCTGGAACCTACCATAGCCTGTGTGACTGGGGAAAGGGCCCCTTCCTTCACTTTGGAGGAGTTTGAGCGATTGGTGGATGGTCACAATTCTACCCTAGTACGGACTGCTGTATAAGCCTCCAGACCAACAGGTGAGTACACTGTGGACACGATGCAAGTGTGAAGGATGCATGGAGATGTGTGTGCAAGCATCGTGTCATCGGGGGGAATTGTTTTGTGGTGGTGTACATGGTGTGCACCAGACGATGTGTGTGCCAATGGTGACTGAAACGGGATTGGTGGGCCATATGTTTGACAGGCTGGATTGTATGGTTAATGGTGTTCTCCTGTCTGTGTTACCTCTGCAGGTCAGCACCCATCAAAAGAAGGGATTATGGCGTGCCCATCCCCAAGGTCGTGCGGCCCTGGGGTCTATGGCAGGAGGAGCACCCACTGTCGGAAACGGTGGGAGGACCTGAGGCGCACGTCACAGAGGACCGTGGACGTCTAGCCGGGGATGGCCTCCCAACGAGGAAGGAGTGTCCGCCGGAACCTAACCCCCTGATGGCCCGCTTTCTGGCGGTGGCCTACCCAGAGCTGGATGGGCACTTGAGGGAATCACAGCAGCCACAAGGGGGTGAGTACAATGGAAATTATTAAAATAATTGGCAGGTGGCATGGGCTCTGGGTGGTGGATGTGAGTTAGTGGGTGCCCCTAAGGCCAGGCCAGATATTGCAGCATGATTCCACTCTAGGGTAATGTGTGTATGGCAAATGCAGGTAAGCTAGCTTGTTAGCATTCCATGTCAGTCAGGGCTTTGTGGGTCCCAGAAGGGGTACAGTTGGCAGTGTGTGGCTCTCATCTTGCCGTGGCATCTAGCCAAATTACTGGCAGTGCAATGCATAGTGCTCAAGCCTGATCCCTGTGTGTGACGGTGCTGTATATGCCAACTGTGGTGTTGGTGCAACAATTGACCCAGTGTTTCATTTTTCTCGCTCCTTCCCTTTCTTCTGTCATCCTGTCCATGTGTGCATTAGCATCAACTGGCAGAAGAGCAGGGGCACCGGCAACAGAGGGAGCTGCATCACACAGGACCCAGGAGGTATAGTCCACTGACACTGAGGGAACCAGTGGAACAGAGGGCTTGGGGAGCACCACGGTGGAGACAGGAGGTGACAATACTGATATAGATACCTCCTATGATGGAAGCTCCCTGGTGGTGGCGTACACCTCTGTGACTACCCCTGCTGCTGATACAGCCGTCACCCCTTGTAACAGCAACACCCTCCCAGTAGCCCCTCAGTGAGTTGCCCGTGCCTGCTCACCCAGGAGGGTGGTCAGCTCCTTCACCCCAGGCACCTCAGGCACTGCCCCAGTGTGCCCTGCTGCCCTGAGTGAGGAGGCTATTGACCTCCTGAGATCCATCTCTGTAGGGCAGTCAACCATTGTGAATGCCATCCAGTGGCTGGCATCCCAGATGCAGCAATGCAATGCATTTCTGGAGGGCATCCACAGTGAGTTGTTGGCCCAACAGAGATTGATTTAGGCTCTGGCCTCCTCTCTGAGGGCAGCCATTGTCCCTGTTCCTACCATCCCCCCTCCAACTACCACCTAGTCTCCTCAACCCCAACCCATCCCATGCACACATACAGATGAGCATGCACACAACACCCAAGAGTGGCACAGTCAAACAGACAGTTGCAGACACAACCCCATCCACTGCCTCCACTGTCTCCCCCTCCTCCTCCTCCTCCTCATCCACCTCCTTCACAATCTCATCCACACTCACACCTGCATGCAATGCATCAACATTCACCACCAGCATCACCACACCAAGCAGCACACACACCTCACTAGCAGACACCTCCACAACATTCATGCACGTCTCCCTGTGTCCTCTCCCACCCTGTCTGTCCCCCCAAAGGACACAAACGCAAGCACTCACACACCCAACAGTCAACCACCTCACATCAGCAGACTGCCCATGCACCTGCACCCAAATCCAGCAGACAAACACCTCCTACAACCACGCCCTCAACCAACACTCCCATCCCTCCTCCCTCTTCCCGCCCCATCGTCCCTAAGAAGCTTTTCCTTTCCCAACTTGACCTCTTCCCTCCTCCTCCCCCCCGACCTGCCCGTAAGAGCAGGGTGCTCACAACAGCCCAGCCCAGCACCTCAGCCAAACACTCCACGCGGACAGTGGTGGCACCACCTACTTGTTGTGGCAAGTCAGTGAAGGATCCCACTCCACCAGCCAGGAAGGTTAAGGATCCCACACCTCCGGCAATGAAGGGGAAGGAGCTTGCACCTCCTGCCATGAAGGGGAAGAAGCCCTCAACTCCTGCCCGGAAGGCTAAGGAACACGCACAACCTGTCATGAAGGGAAAGAAGCCCTCAACTCCTGCCAGGAAGGGTAAGGATCCCACGCCTCCTGCCATAAAGGGGAAGAAGCCCTCGACTCCAGTGGAAGCTGTCCGGGTGATACCTCCAGCACCCCCAGTGGTCACGGGGCACCCACCACCAGCTGAGGAAGTGCATCCTTCACCACCAGCAGAGGCTGCCCAGGAGGCACCTCCACCTGACACCACAGTTCAGTCCTCACCACCAGTAGAGGCTGCCCTGGAGGCACCTCCACCTGCCACCACAGTTCAGCTCTCACCACCAGCAGAGGCTGCCCAGGAGGCACCTCCACCTGCCACCTCAGTTGAGCCCTCACCACCAGCAGAGGCTGCCCAGGAGACACATCCACCTGCTGATACTGTGCAGCCCTCACTTCCAGATGACACAGTGCAGCCATAACCACCAGTGGAAGCCACGCAGGCCACCCTCCAGAGACTTCTGTTCAAGGGGCTCCCTCCAGGAGCAGTGGGCATGTTTCCCACCTGAGAGATTGTGGCCTTTCACTCCCCAGCACAGAGTAATGGGCATGGAACCCCCTCCAGAACCAGTAGGAAAGACACCCACTCCAGAGACTGTGGCCTTGCACTCCCCAGCACAGAGTAATGGGCATGGAGCCCCCTCCAGAACCAGTGGGAAAGAAACCCACTCCAGAGACTGTGGCTTTGCACTCCCCAGCACAGGGTAATAGGCGTGTAGCCCCCTCCAGAACCAGTGGGAAAGACACCCACTCCAGAGATTGTGGCCTTGCACTCCCCAGCACAGAGTAATTGGCTTGGAGCCCCCTCCAGAACCAGTGTGAAAGACACCCACTCCTGAGCCTGTGGCCTTACACTCCCCAGCACAGAGTAATGGGCATGGAGCCCCCTCCAGAGCCAGTGGGCTTGTTACCAACTTCGGATGAGGTTTCCCCCACCCTCCATCCCCCTGAGGTGCCCTCCCACTTGCAAAGTGATGCTCCTCCAGAGTTCCATCCGGATGAAGTCAGAATTTGAGTTGGGCCTTGGACTGTGCCATGTGGCCATGTGGGCCCTTGGTACATTGGACTGGGCAGTGGCCCTTTGTGTATATTTGTACATATCTGTTTCTTATCCAATTGGTTTATTTAGTAGCTGTTTATATCAATACATTCTCATTACTGCATTCTTGTTGTCCTTGCATTATTGTGCCGTGTATCGTGTGCCATTGTTTTTCGTGTGTAGCTGGTTGTGTGTCAGATGTGTGTCGTACGTGTGTGTATCACTCTTCTTTTTCTCCCTCCCTCCATTGTGTGCTAGGTGGCTGTACTCACAGTCGTCGTCTTCATCGGCGTTGGTGTTCCACGTGGAGCATGACGCAGATGAGTATCGGGAAGTCTTGCGGTTCCGGTTCCATGGCGGCGTTGTTCTTCCTTGTCTCTCCGATGGTAAGTCTTTGCTCTTCTGTGATGCGTTCCTGCCAGGCTTTTGATGGCATTGGTACCGCCCTGGAAAACGTGGCTGATTCAAGGGTCAAAATATGGTGGGCGGTACTTTGCCTTCCGTCTGGCTGTTGATGGCTACCGCTGTGGTGAGTGTTGTTTCTGCCCTGGCGGTTAGTGTGGTACATTGGCTGTCTATGGGAATTATCACCGCCATGGTCATAATTTGGCGGTAATTACCACCAGCCTGTTGCCAGTATTACTGCCACTTTATCACTCACCGCCAGGGTCATAATGAGGGCCTACATGTCTGAATCAGTGTCTAGGTTATGTGAATGTTTGACTACATATCTGAGTGATTGTGTCAGTTGCCATCTGGCTCTGCTATTGCAGTATAAACACCTGCTGTTTGGATGTGTGCATGAATGTATTAGTAGTTCTTTCAGTGTCTGACACTGCGCCTGAGTGCTTCTACTCTTTTGTGAATAGGTAAGTGAGTGGCAGTATGGGTGGGACACTACATATATAACTAGGCAGAGGGGTCTACAAGTGCATATCTAACTCAGTAAAACTAAAAAGCACTTCTCACCTTTTAATCACAAAGGGCCTTGCTCTATGACCTACCTACAGCCTAGCTGAGAGGTGCATTTTCTACAGTAAAAGAAAGAGTTGTCAAGCAGGTGTTCTAATGCCAAATGGAGCTGATGTTAAAACTACTCACTCAGACTCAGCAGTAGTAGGCCCGAGCCATGTTTAAAGGACTACTTCACTGGATGGGAGACTAGGTTGTGTCAGTACTTGACTACATATATGAGTGACTCTGTCATCTTACATCAATAGCGTTCTTCATGAGTTGCTTTGCAGCCAGCAAATTATAATGTATATTTTTTGGGACACTACGAAGACGACGGGACAAAGAAGTGACAGCCAGAACAGAGGAAGACTCAATGTTCACTGTAGGAAAGGCTTTGGGATGATACCCATACGTACAAAAAAAGGGTTTGCCTTCGATGCACTATGCACTGTAAGGTTGTATGAAAACCCTGCCAAGGATAGATATTGGGACCATTCACTTTGAGTTGCATTACAAAAACAATGAAGATACTGCTCAAGACCCTGATTTAGATATTCTGTCTGTCGATTAGTTTGAGGATGGAAACCAGAAGATAATGCTACCTCAATATGTAATCGTTTGCAGAATTGTTTCCAAAAACGTGAAACATACTGGGGGCCTCGTCAGAAATGATAACTTGAGGGAGACCATGAAGATGAAACATTTCCTTTAAAAAGATGTGGCCCAACTCTTGAGCAGTAGGTAGTTTCTTTAATGCTGTAAAATGAGCCATCTTTGAAAAAGAATCCACAGTGACCATGATCATGGAATTCCCTACAGAGGATGGTAGGGAACATAAAAAACTGTAGATATAGGGCCATATTTATACTTTTTGACGCAAAACTGCGCTAACGCAGATTTGCGTCAAAAAAATGAGCGCCGGCTAACGCCATTCTGAAGCGCCATGCGGGCGCCGTATTTAATCAATGACGTTAGCCGGCGTTAGCCGCCGGCGCTGCCTGGTGTGCGTGGAAAAAAACGACGTACACCAGGCAGCGCCGGCGTAGGGGGATATGGAGCTTGGGCGTCAAAAAATGGGGCAAGTCAGGCTGAGGCAAATTTTTCGCCTCAACCCGATTTGCGCCATTTTTTTCGACTCCCAACCCCCATAGAAATGACTCCTGTCTTAGCAAAGACAGGAGTCATGCCCCCTTGCCCAATGGCCATGCCCAGGGGACTTCTGTCCCCTGGGCATGGTCATTGGGCATAGTGGCATGTAGGGGGGCACAAATCAGGCCCCCTTGTGCCACCCCAAAAAAATAAAAAAAATACTTACCTGAACTTACCTTAATGTCCCTGGGATGGGTCCCTTCAGCCTTGGGGGTCCTCCTGGGGTGGGCAAGGGTGACAGGGGGTGTCCCTGGGGGCATGGGAGGGCACCTCTGGGCTCCTTCCGAGCCCACAGGTCCCTTAACGCTTGTCTTTTCCAGGCGCTAAAAAACGGCGCAAAAGCGGCTGTACGTCATTTTTTTTGACCCGCCCACTCCCGGGCGTGAATTTTGCCCGGGAGTGTAAATACGGCGCACATGCCTCGGAGTCAATTTTTTAGACGGGAACGCCTACCTTGCATGTCATTAACGCAAAGTAGGTGTCCACGCTAAAAAATGACGCAAACTCCATGGACTTTGGCGCTAGACGCGTCTAACGCCAAAGTATAAATATGGAGTTAGTTTTGCGCCGGAATTGCGTAAAAAAAAACGACGCAATTCTGGCGCAAACAGAGTATAAATATGCCCCATAGTATGTCATGGAAATGGTGGAACAGGCAAAGGTTGTGATAATCCCACCGGTTTGGTACGAGGTACCTTAGCTTGTGCACACACTGGGCAAGAAGAAACATAGGCCTTCATGTCTTTTACAACTATAGGCCACCAAAAACATTGAAGAATTAGTTCTTGAGTTGCCTTGACTCCACGATGACCCGCAACAAGTGAATCGTGACACATCTGTAATGCTTATATTTGCACCTTTATGGAAGGAAGGAATAATGCTTTTTCGTGATGATAATATCCCTTGATCTTCCTCAGTAGGGGATTCAATGTCTCCCATTCTTCTTTAGTAAGTACAGCGTATTCAGAAAACACTCGGTCCATAAAGGATTGTACCACTCCGATGGTATGGTGGATGTCGATAATGTGCTGTGCAGGAATGGTCACACCTTCCCAATAACGACGGGATAAGGCATCTGCTAAGACATTCTGTGATCCAGGGATGTAAGTAATGAAGAAATCGTATTGACTGAAGATAAAGGCCCATCTTGCCTGTCGACGGTTCCGACATTGAAAGTTCTGAAGTCATAATAGATTCCGATGATCAGTCCTTACCTCAAAGGGTTTTTTGGTTCGCGTTAGGAATTGTCTCCATTCAGTACAGGCCACTTTTAAAACAAGTAATTCATCCTCCAATACAGAGTGGTCAGGTTCAGAATCTGTCAAAATATGAGATAAATAGAAAACTGGATGTTCTAATCAATCTTCATTGTGTCTTTGTAGGAGTACAGCCCCTATCACTCTATCATATGCATCAGTTTCAACTATACATTTTTTCATGGTATCGGGATGCTGTCAGATTAGAGCATGTGTAAAAGTTTGTTTCAGATCTTGAAAGGCTGTCTCAGCAGATTCAGTCCAACAGAATCCTTTCTGGAGAGTTTCTTTCTTTACATTGTCTGTGAGACAACTTGTTTGCTGAGCAAAATCACACATTTATTACCTGAAGTCAAGGCAACAAAGATGCTACCTACAGCAATACATATAATAGACGTTGTATTGTCATTACTTACATCAGAAATGGTTGCGCGTGATGTCAACATGTGTTTGTCTGCCCTCTGCTGCACTGCTTCTGTCTACTGGGTGAAGGGTTGGCAAGGGATCACCATCCTCATCTGAGTCTGTGGGTTCCTCATTGAAGCAATGTTCCGCAACATAGCACATGTAGCCACGATTTTGCATGTTGTTTCAGGGCTGCATTGTAGTGCACCACCACTCCTGTGGATGCATCTGAAGCGGCTCTTCAGCAGGCCAAAGGTCCTCTCCACAACACTGCGGGTTGTCCTGTGAGCAGCATTATACCTCCTTTGGGCTGGCGTTGCAGGACCCAGGTAGGGCATCAGTATGAATTACCGCATAGCATAGGCACTGTCTCCTGGAATGACATGAGAGTAAAATGAATACTTGTTATACGTTATGTCACATTTACATCAATGCAACATTGTCAACTATAACATTACCCAGTAGATATCCTTCGCCAAACTCCCCAGCTAGTAGTCTTATGTAAATTCCACTGTGCTAAAAGATGTAGGAGTCATGTGTGCTACCTGGATATCTGGCCATGAGTTCAGTTATAATGTTGGAGGCATTGCTAATTACTTGTATGTTCATGGAATGTGAATTTTTACAGTTCCGATAAACATACTCTGTGGCCGATGGTGGTCAGATAGCTACATGTGTCCCATTGGTGGCGCCTATTACATGTGACGATCGGGCAATCTGGTAGAAATCGAATTTTGCCTGTACTTAGTCTGTGGGGTGTTGGGGAATCTTATGTGCTGTTGAATTTTGCTCAGCATGGCATTGAGAAATGCATTGAAAAATCGTGAGAGGGCACTCTGTGAGACCCCTCCAGCTGCTGCTATGACCCCTTGATAACTCCCTGAGGCTAATAGGTGCAGGGAGCATAATACCTGCACATGGGTGGGTATACTATTGGTCCTTTGTGTGGTGCGCTGCAATATGGGTTGTAGATCAGCTATCAGATAAAGTATCATGGCTGAGCTTAACCTGTACTTCTCATATATCTTCCCCTCTGTCTGGTCAAAAAGGGTTATGCTCCCTCTGAAAATGCGCTCCTATCTCTTCCTCCCACTCCACAACCCTGCCAGGATCCTCATCCTCCTCGCCATCACGTAGAGTGCGGCCATTGTGGAAAAGGGGCTGAGTCATTCTGGGCCTCTTTATAAAGGTTGTACCTGGTTACCACCTGATTTCACGTGGTAAATTGCATGTGCAAAAGGCCATTCTGCGAATAATCACTATTTGTGAATTTTTGGTGCCTAGCATTGCATGTCCCAATCTGTGTATTGCAAATAGTGACATGATTTTGCGGGTCACAATTTGCGTTATGCAGATTGCGATTCACTAAATCATGTTGCTATTTACGATTCTCAGAAGGCGACCCGCAAAATCATGTTGCAGTTGCAAGGAATCGCTATTTTATATTTGCACTGCGAATACCTTTCATATTTCGTGAAAGGCATTTTTGCATTCGCAAACGGATGAATTTTGCTATTCGCACTGTTCGCTAATGCAAAAAAGTTTGATACATCTGGCCCATAGTGTTGTCTAAGTTGTGAATGACGGAACCATAATGGCTCCCAATGGACTCCGAAGGGTGGTGATGAAAGCTTCTAGGCCCGTAGTTATACTTTTTCAGCACTGCATTTGTGTCATTCTTTGACGCAAAAGCAGCGCAAACTTACAAAATACAATTGTATTTTGTGGGTTTGTGCCGATTTTGCGTCAAAAAACGACTCAAAGCGGCGCTAAAAATATAAATATGGGCCCTAGAACGTAGTGAAGTAAGTGCTGGCTTAGAATGTTAAGTTCAAAGTTACACACAGAAGAATAAAAAAAGTGTTTTCCTATAGTTCTGTGTGACATATTTAATGATGGGTACCCAGACTGGGTAGGACACTACATAGCCGACCACAACTAGTCTCCGTAAATAGTTACAATAAGGGTTTGGTCCCTGTTTGACTATACTTCATGTCTCTGCCAGCATTATTCAACTCTACAGCACTGGTGGAGATTTTTCCACATCCACGGATGCCTATGCCATGAGTCTGCCCGCTATCTTGGTGTACTGCCCTTGCTGCAAACTTTTGCTCAATATATCTGACCATCATAAACACAGCATTTGCCTGTAAGAATTGACGAGTCAGAAGTGATAGTGTGATGTCAATACCGATGGCCATAGTTCTGCTGATGCTGCTGCAGTGGTAGTCCCTTTTTACATATATTGTCGAATTTTATCTGGGATAAAACCCGACTGGTTTAAATGTAATGACTGACACATAATTCTGACCACCGTCCAAACAGGGCTTGCACAAGAGCTAGGATTAAATAAAGCAGCAGTATTTATGGCAATAGTATTGGAGGGGTAGGACAATGGGTGAGGAAATAATAGGTAAAGCGACTGCATCAGCAGCCCAAACGTCTGGATTTTCACCTTTTCACGAGGGGTAGTATATGCTGATGCCAGCCAAGGGTCCAAGACCTAGGAGGTACCTCTTGGGGATCAGAGACTCACTATAGCATAGGCCAGCAGGGCTCAGGCAGATCCAGGGAGGTTCAGCTGGAGCAGGTCAACTGGACTGTTGCAAGGAGGCCTCTAAAGCGTGCTATGTCCCTATAGTTCACAAAGGAGGTCAGACAACCAAGCTTTGGAGTCATTCTCGTTTAGCCTGGGATGAAAGTAAGCAGGTCCAGTCTTCCTTCTCAGACAGCAAAGCAGTCCTCAGAAGCAGATTGATCTTCTGACAGCATGGCAGTCCTTCTGTAGTTTTCACAGGTCCTAGGGTGTTCTGAAGAGTGACTCTGGAGGTCCAATGATTATACCTGGTGCCAGCCTTTGTGAGGGTGACTCATTGACCTACCCCACATCTGGTTCTGGGGAGCTCTTCCTCTTCTTCTGTTTAGGCCCATGACACTGCTTAGTGTAAGTCTATGTTATAAGTTTGGCTAGTATGATTGCAGATTTGTAGATCCATTTTAAACCAGCTTCTGGGGTGACAGTGGGGCTGGGTACAGCCCTTCCAGTCATACTGACAGAATACTCATACTGCCCAGATCAAATTCCCCTTTGTGTCTCTTTCTGGAGGGAATACAAAAAACCCAAAAGCAGAGCCATTCACAGCTGCATCACCCAGACACTGTCAAAAAGCACAAATGATTGGGACAAGAAAATGCCAAATTTCTAAAAGTGGAATTTTAAGAATTGTGACTTAAACTCTATCTTTACCATTAAAGAGGATTTTGAATTACAATTCAAATGAGGGTAAGCCGTATATTGCTACCTGCACCCATTCTAAAGTTATCAATTATTATGTGTAATAAGGTAACCTAGGGTTTGTCAATGGGAGAGGTAGGCCATGCAACAATGAAAAACAACTTTAGTAGTTTTTCACTGCCAGGACATGTAAAATATAAATACTCACGTCCTACTTTTTAAATACAATGTACCCTGCCCTCTAGGTGGCTAGAGCATACCTTAGTGGTAACTTATAAGGATTAAAAAGTGAGGTTTAGGCGTGGCATAGGTTTATTTTGCCAAGTCAAAATGACAGCTTAAAACTGCACTGCAGGCTGCAGTGGCAGGCCTGAGACACATCCTAAAAGGCTACTTTTTGTGTGTGGCACAAAGAGTGCTTCAGCCCACTAGTAGCCATTAATTTACAGACCCTTGTTACATGTAGTACTATTTAATAGGGACTTACAGGTAAAATAAAATGTACCAATCAAATACATAGGCCAACACAAACGGGGTTCAGCAACAGACGGCAAAAACACTGAGGTTTTGCAGGCAGGTCACTTCCCTCCTCACCGCCGCTAATTTCGATTTGCCATCCTTTTAGCTGGTATTTCTGGGATTTCACTTTAAACTCACCCCGGCTCTCCCTCGCCGCTGCGTCCCCGTGGCCCCGCCCCTGTCCCTCCACCTTGACTCTCTGGACAGTTTCTTCCTTTTTTCCACCTCTAAGCCACGCTCCCCTGCCCCCGCTCTCCCATTGGTCTAACCCCCCTCCTACCAGCTGCCACACCCTCCCTCCTCGCCTCATATGTCGGCCGCAGCGCGAGAAAGGTAGCGACCTTTGACCCTGCTCCTGCAGGCAGGTCGCTTCCCTCCTCACCGCCGCTAATTTCGATTTGCCATCCTTTTAGCTGGTATTTCTGGGATTTCACTTTAAACTCTCCCCGGCTCTCCCTCGCCGCTGCGTCCCCGTGGCCCGCCCCCCTCCACCTTGACTCTCCGTCCCGTTTCTTCCTTCTTTCCAGCCTCTAAGCCCCACACCCCTGCCCCCCCTGCTCTCCCATTGGTCTACCCCCCCTCCTCCCAGCTGCCACACCCTCCCTCCTCCCCTCATATGCCGGCCCCAGCGCTAGAAGGTAGCGACCTTTGACCCTGCTCCTGCAGGCAGGTCGCTTCCCTCCTCACTGCTGCTAATTTCGATTTGCCATCCTTTTAGCTGGTATTTCTGGGATTTCACTTTAAACTCTCCCTGGCTCTCCCTCGCAGCTGCGTCCCCGCACCCCTCCCTCCACCTTGACTCTCCGGCCCGTTTCTTCCTTTTTTCCCGCCTCTAAGCCCCGCTCCCCCACCCCCCTGCTCATATGCCAGTCGCAGAACGGACGTGCGCAACGGGCACGCCTAAGATGCATCCTACTCAACACCTGCTCCGTCCACAAGCATGCAATCGAACTCTGGGGCCTATTGACCACATCCTCGCCTGACGTCGCATTCCTCACCGAAACCTGTATGAATTTGGCCTCTGAACCAGACATAGCCATAGCCATACCAGAAAACTACAAGATCACCAGAAGAGACTGCAGCAACAAACCAGGAGGAGGAATCGCCATAGTCCACAAAAACACCATAAGAGTCTCCACCAGCTCCCACGACACCATCAAATCCACCAAGCACCTCCATTTCAAAATCCACATCAACGCCAAAACCACCCTCAGAGGAACTCTCGTCTATAGACCCCCAGGCCCCAGACCGCAGTTCTGCAATGACATCGCCGACACCATCAGCTCCCAAGCCCTCGCCTCAACTGACTACATCCTCCTTGGCGACCTTAACTTCCACCTAGAAAACAACAACAACATCAATACCACCAACATAATCGACAACCTCGCCAACCTCGGCCTCAAGCAACTCATCACGTCACCCACCCACACCGCAGGACACACACTCTACCCCATCTTCTCAGCCAGCAACCACGTCTCCTTCAGCCACACCACCGAACTCCTATGGACAGACCTTCGCTGCATCCATATCTCCTTTCATAAGCCGGTCACTCACCACCTCATCACCAAACCCCCCCCGCCGCTACTGGAACAGAATCTCAACAGACAGCTGATCTCCAACCTCACCCCAGCACCCCCCCCCCCCAGGACCCAGGACCCTAGCACAGCCGCCACCTACCTGCACAAATGGCTAGAAGACTGCGCCAACACCCTCGCTCCACTCAAACAACCCTCAGACTCCCTCCACAGACCCAAGGCAAGTTGGTTCACCCCGACCTGCAGGCCTCCAAATGGGAATGTCGAAGTAGGGAGAAGACCTGGCGCCTTGCACCCACCGAACCCAACCACACCGCCCTCAAAACTGCCATCCGCAAACATCACCAGCTGATCCGCACGACCAAAAGAACCAGCTACAAAAACAGAATAGACACCAACGGCCACAACAACAAAGAGCTCTTCGGCATCATAAAAGAACTCTCCAAGCCCAGGACCTGTGCCCACGAACCCTCGCCATCACAGGAACTCAGCAACTCCCTCGCCACTCACTTCCGTCAAAAGATCGAAGACATCCACAACAACTTCAAACTTCAGACCCATCAGCCAACCACAGACAACCAAGAACCTGATGCATCAATCAACACCAACCCGCTATGCTCCTGGACCCACGTCAACAACGAAGATACCATCAACACCATGGCCTCCATCCACTCCGGCTCCCCCTCGGACCCTTGCCCGCACCAGATCTTCAACAAAGCCAGCAACATCATCGCACCCCACCTCTGCGCAATCATCAACAGCTGCTTTGAGACAGCCACCTTCCCGGAGAAATGGAAACACGCCGACGTCAACGCCCTGTTGAAAAAACGCAAAGCAAATCCAGATAACCCCATTAACTACCGAACTATCTCCCCCCTCCCCTTCCCAGGGAAGGTCATTGAAAAAATCATGAACAGCCAACTTTCCCGATACCTGGAAGACAGCAAAGCGCTAGATGCCTCCCAATCCGGATTTCGCAAAAACCACAGCACGGAGACCACACTCATTGCTGCCACAGATGACATCAGGACCAGGCTCGACAAAGGCGAAACCGCAGCTCTCATCATCCTGGACCTGTCCGCAGCTTTCGACACCGTCTGTCACCACACCCTTTGAACACGCCTCCACAACACTGGGATCCATGGCAAGGCCCTCGACTGGATCTCCTCTTTCCTCTCCGGCAGAACCCAGAGAGTCCGCCTTCCGCCCTACCTATCCGAATCCTCCGACATCGTCTGTGGCGTCCCGCAAGGATCCTCCCTCAGCCCAACTCTTTTCAACGTTTACATGGCTCCCCTCGCCAACATCGCACGATCCCACAACATCAACATAGTATCCTACGCAGATGACAGCCAGCTGATCATCTCCCTGACAAAAGACCCCACACAGCAAGAAAGAACCTACACAATGGACTTCATGCTATCGCCGGCTGGATGGCTTCATGCCGCCTCAAGCTAAACACAGACAAAACAGAGGTTCTCATCCTCGACAGCAACCTCTCTGCCTAGAACGACTCCTGGTGGCCTACATCCCTCGGAGCCGCCCCCATCCCCACCGCCCAAGTACAGAACCTGGGCATCATCCTTGACTCAGCACTCAGCATGACTCAACAGGTCAACGCAGTCTCCTCTTCCTGCTACAACACCCTCCGCATGCTCCGCAAGATTTTCAAGTGGATTACTGTCGAAACCAGAAAAACAGTCACCCATGCCCTAGTCAGCAGCCAACTGGACTTCGGAAATGTGCTCTATGCAGGAACCACAGCCAAACTACAAAAGAAATTGCAACGCATCCAAAACGCCTCCACCCTACTCAGCCTTGACGTCCCACGCCGTAACCATATCTCAGCCCATCTCAGAGAACTTCACTGGCTTCCCATATCGAAGAGGATCACCTTCAAACTACTCACCCATGCACACAAAAACCCTCCACAACACAGGCCCGGCCTATCTCAACGACAGACTCACCTTCCACAACCCTGCCCGCCAGCTCCGCTCCGCCAGCCTCGCCCTTGCCTCCGTCCCCCGCATTCACCGCTCCACCGCCGGAGGAAGATCCTTCTCCTACCTCGCTGCAAAGACCTGGAACTCCCTACCACACCAACTACGCCAGACCCAAGACCTCCTGGCCTTCAGAAAACACCTCAAGACATGGCTTTTCGACCATTAGCTCCCCTCCCAGCGCCTTGAGACCCTAACGGGTGAGTACTGCGCTTTGTAAATTGTTTGATTGACTGATTGATTGATTGAGGTTGACCTACAACCTAAAATTGCCATGTCCAACAAGGACTAAGCTGAGTTCAGTAAACGATTCTCTGAAAAAGAGGTTAGTGAGGCAATTAGAGCTCTACCTTCCACAAAGCCACAGGAGAGGACAGGAGAACAGTAAAAAAATGTTCATGGTTCTCTTGGTTCCGTAGCAGAAGTTAGTATTTGATTCTGTAACTGCAGGAGAGGAAACTCAACACTCTTTCAAGAACCTCAGACTAATAACCTTTCTTAAACCTTGCGAAGACCCAGTGAACTGTGGTTCTTATAAGCCCATGACAATGCTTAATGTATACTTCAAAATATTTACAAAAGTCCATGTGATAAGTTTGGCCTGTATGATCTTCAGATTTGTAGATCCGTATTAAACCGGCTTCATCCCTGGCTGATTATTAGCTTTGAATATTCACTACTTCTGGGAGGCTCTAGATGATGCTGAATTACATTTTTACATGGTAAAAGGGATTTGACCTGGTGAACTTAGTGTATGTAATAAAGGTTCTAGAAGCTATGAACTTCCCTTTCCAGTTCAATGAATCTGCATTAGGTTGCTCTGCAGACTTAGGCATCGATTATGAGTCCATCATCATTCATATTTATCAAGCCCAATTTACAACAATTATCCTTGATTTGTCCTTTATTGAATCGGATAAATTAAGCCAATTATTAAATTCAATGTGGAAATGGGACATAACATGGATTCTGGTGTTTACTTCACTACAATCTCCAAGTCCTGGTATTTGCTGGGCTTTTTACATCTATTGTCAAAATGTATCTGGGATAAAACCCGACTGCTTTAAATTTAATAACTGACTCATAATTCCGACTCCCGTCCAAACAGGGGTTTGCACAAGAGCTAGGATTCAATAAAACAGTAGTATTTATGGCAATAGTATTGGAGGGGGTAGCACAATGGGCGAGGAAATAATTGGTAAAGTGATTGCATCAGTAGTGCCTCTTTTCCTCCTGATTGCTTTCTCTTTCTTTTGAACCCCTGTCAAGATATATTACAACCAGTGAAAAAAGTTGAACCTGCCCCAACATCCCTGCAGCAAGGAAAATGATATTTTTTTGCAAATTACAACACTAGAAAATACATAAACTTTAATGTTGTTTGCACCCACAAATTACAGTCATTTAATCCACCTTCATATGTTTAAAAAGTTACACCTACGTTATTTGTTCATCACAAAGTGGACCTTGAACAGTTATTGGTACAGCCACACCTCAATGGCTGTAATGGATGTACAGCATGTGTACCAGCATGCCCAGCATGAACATAGGCATGTGCATAGACCTCAAGAAACACCTTTTTCCTAGTATTTGATAAGATAACAGCAGAGTAAGGGCTAACCAAATTCACCCCTGGAAAGGTATTTCAAAATAGTCACATTTTAGATCCCAGTGCCCAAAATGATGTTTAGACCCCATGGATAAAACAACTGAAGAACAGAAGTGGAATTGTATGCACACTGACATGAGATAACCTGTTGTGTCTGGCATAGATCACAGAGTTAGCTTAGAAATGTGAAGATGGGGATAAAGGAGCTTGATCAGTTGTTAGATGCTGAGAGCTTGATCCCTTTTTTGGAACTGCATCACAGACGGGGATTCAGACACAGGTCAAACTTTTTGTTGGTGCCTTCAGAAGGGAAGCTATTTTATTGGGTTAAAAAAGAACAAGCATTGGCAAAGCCAATAGGTCTGCTTTTGTGACAGGAAGCGTTCTGTAATAGATGATCACTTTGTGTGTGTTGCCCCTGCAGTCTAAGACAGAAAATGTCATAATGAAGTAACTGCTTGGGCTAAAACAGTAAGGAAGATGGAAGTAGGGATCCTGTGCTCAGCAGACTGCTGTAGGAGAGTTTAACTGCAATCTCAAATGAGAGTGTTATGAAAAGAGTTAGAATATACAAATATTGCATCGAAAATATGTTTAACTAAGTTTGAGTATTTTTGAAGGATCTTTAAGAAAGCTTATGTGCACTCATCTTTACTCTGTGATCTAAAGAATAAAACTGTAAATGAACAGTAGGCTTTCAACAGTACAAACAAAGTTAACATGCAAAGGAAACTAGTTACCAACAGTCTTTAAAATATTGTTGTGTCAACCAAAAGCACATAGTAGCTTTAATGTAACAAAATGACTACCTGAGCCCACTTATCGAACCTTAATGGATATACAACCTGAAAAGTGTAACCACTCGCAAAATTCCATAACCTAATTGGACAACAAGCCTTAGGCCACCCATTAAAAACGCATGAAATCCAACAGCACGACCCAAAGCCTACTTTCTCTGTACTAGCACTTTTTTGAGGAACTGATTCCAAGACAACTAAAGCTGTCTTTGGCCAGATCTAAAAAAAAGAGAAACAGGAGCTTTGGTTAAAAACACGCTCTCTACCAGTAAGACTATATTCACAGATAATTTAGTAAAACACATTAATAACAATTTGATACTTTTTGTCTCTGTAGTGGCTCATTCATTTATTTATCAGAATCGGCGAGATGAAGTAGCGCCCTCAGCGAGGAATGTGTTAAATGAAGAAAATCATGGGCTTGGAAAATAATTATTACTTACAACTGAGCAGGTTGTTTAAGTTTCAACGGATCCGGATCACCTTTGAATAGTGGATATATAAAATTTTAAGCTAAAAGTGTTAATTAACTATGTATATTTAATAACAGTGGGACAGCATAAGGGAATATTAACCGCATATCTCTTTTAAGTATACAGAAAAATAACAGAAATACCCGCCATGATGAAACAATAGGGTGTTTCTCAGGAAGGACATTACTTACAAACTTGTCAAGACATTTCAGAAATCTAACCATAAAGAAAAACAGCCAATCTGCACTCCTAATCACTGTTCATAGTTCATTTAAATAAATTCCATTCTCTGTGACAATATCCTTAGTATCTTTCATAGTCTTGTATTTCTTTGCTACAATTTACAACTGAAGAGATATGTATTATATAATTAGAATACATGTACATGCCCGACCCTACCTGGTTATGCCCGTTGCACTTCTCAGGAACCTGACTTTTACACTTTGTTTTGGATTTTACTGTTCATTCTCACACGAGGAATAACATCGGGATGGATACCAGATAGATGGCTACCTAGTTCAGGGCCCTGAAGAAGTCCTCAGTGGCAATAGGTCAAATTGGAAGACCCATGTGTTGCACAGTTCTGGCTTTGGATTTCATTAATTCCCACCTACAACACCATTAGAATACGTAACTCTTCAGTTGCAAATTGTATATTTGTCTTTTTCTTTTCTTTACTTCATTATAATAATAGTACGATATACAATAAGGAGACTCACTCGGCATTTAACTGCTAATAAAAACCTCAAGTTGGTCTGCTATGATAACGGATGTTCAGGGCCACCGATAAAATAACCTAAGTACACAGCATCTCTCACTAAGGAAGACACAAAATGTCAGCAGACAGCCCCTTTAAAAACGGCAATGCAGACAACATTTATTAGAAAATTGATATATCGCCTGCTAAAACAATAAAGATTGCGGCGCCGGAGGACAGATTTGAGCAAAGCGACAACGTTTGCAGATACCACGGGTGTTTAAAACATCTGCAGATAGAAAAGTGCTGGGAAATATCTGGTCGCTGAGGCGCCTCTAAGAAGGAGCATTAAAAACCTGATGTGACTCAAATAAGACCTACAAAGAAATAGAAAGTGCACCAGCGTTTGCAGGGAGTGCTCTTCACAGAAGCAGACGAGAATAATTTTGGGGTCAAAGGGACCCAAGGGAAATCAGAACTGGCGCCTAATTTGACCAAACCTAGATGTAGTCTGTAACACGCTATCCCAGGCATTGGGCACAATCTCCAGATACGGTTCAATTCCAAGTGTTGTTTGAACCAGCAGATAATCTCTATTAGCAGGCTTCCTCAATTCGAACAGCTCTCTTTTGCCTCTCCTGTGTTCCCCAAAGCTGGATTTAAGGCAGCTTTTATCCATCGTGGATAGTTTGGTGGGTATAGAACAAATACCAGGTCTGCCTAACTTGATGAAGGAGCCCTTGATATACTTAAGCCAGGGTATATAATGACCCTTATCACATAGGAGACAATCCATGATAATCTCCCTATTCAAAGTGGCCTTGCGATTACACCAAACAGAGCACCATAATATTAAGGGGGCTAAGTTGATGTAGTCAGCCACAGGACATTCCAAGTTCTTCATGGACATCATACGCCAGTGACCTCGGTGAAACACGGAGAATGCACCTATGTGCTCTATTTCCCTCTTCTAACTGAGAACTGACGACTTTGCAAGCCTACGACCCAAAGCCATATGTTAAAATAGATATGCCCTTTTTTTGGTAAATTTCAGTAAGAGGGACAATAAGCTTGTTTACAATTTTGGAGGCAACACCAAATACACAGCCAATCAGTTACAAAACTTCAACCTTCTCTGTTTTATGCAGGGGGGTTCCCTGGGAACCAAATGTGATCCCCAGGTATGGAAATTCATAGATTCTAGCAACTGGGGTACCCCAACACATGAAACATTGTGACTTCAGGTTTTAAGGGTCACAAGCCATGACAAAGGTTTTGGCTAAGTTCGTAACCAGGCCTAGACCATTCATAAAACTATCTAAGGAATGTAAAAGTAACCGAAGACCATTAGGTGTCCTTGACATTAAAGCAGCATTCTCTCTAAACAAAAGGACATAGACATGCCAGCCGTCTCCCTGCCCTTTCCAACTAAGGTGGAGTTCAGTGCATTAACATAAAGACTAAATAAAAAAAAGGGCAGTGCGCATCCGTGCTGTACACCTCATCCAAGGCCAATTCTCTTAATGCATTCCTCTTTGGGTCCAAATCAAATGGAGACTTTAAGGTCTAAATGGAAGGAACGTAGGCACCAGGCACATTTCTTCCCCATGGATTCATGCATATATTATAACGTGGAATTAACCACGCTGTTGAAAGTGTAGGCAAGATCCATGAAAGCTAACAAGATGGGGCCACCTTTAGCTACTTTGTATTTTCTAATTAGTAGATACAAAATTGAGGCACTGTTCATGTATGCCCAAATGGCTCAAAAGCCATATTGCATGTCAGAAACAATTTGTTTATTAGAGACCCACAGCATAATTCTATGAAGAGTAACCTAGGTAATGACTTTCACAGAAGAATGCAATGGGGAATTTGACCTCTAATGAAAAGGGAAAGCCCAGTTCCCTTTTTTGAAAATGAGGGCAATAATGGCCAAGTGCCATGACTCAGACAGACCGGTCCTAGAGGGTGAATTAGTATAATTGTTAATGATAGGTGCCCATAAATCCTTAAGTACTCCATCAGGCCTTGGGGCCTTGTGTATAGGACTTTCACGAATGGCTTCAGTCACTTCATCCACAGAGAATTCAATACCAAGGGGAAAAGTTGGCACCCCAGTTTCAACTTCCTCACTGACTGTGTCAGACATGTTGTACACTTGTCTAAAGTGCTCCACCCAAGGGTTTGCACCAATGCTGGTACATATCAGATTGTGTTCGGCTTTAAAAAGTTTCTTATCTTTGACAGTGTGCCAAAACAGTCCAGTATTTGCGGCCCTACACGAGGAAACCCAGGTGGTCCATACTTTCTCAGTAAGCTCCACCTTTCTGCTGCTAATAGCCAGTTTGTATAACCTCCTACAGGTGACAACAGCCACTAAGTCCCTTGGAGTAGCCCTTACGGCCATGTGCAGACATCTATTGGCCTTCCTACATGCCTCATCAAACTAAGGGCCTGATTTAAGAAAAGTGGCGCTGCACCAAGTGCAGCGCCACTTTTCTTGTGCCCCTTAGAGCCCCCTAACATCACCATGTGTGCGCCGCATATAAGATACGGCACACAACGGCATTAGTTAGGAAACTAACCTAAAAATGTTCAATGCTAGTTCAAAGCTTTGCAGGATTAGCGTCAAAAAGTTTGGCGCTAATCCTGCAAAGCCCATTGAGACCCATTGTAACCAATGGTGTGCCTCCTTCTTAACGCCTGCCCGAGCCGGTGATAGAAAAGTGCAGAAAAAAATGACGCAAAGTAATCTCTAAGATTTATTTTCGTCATTTCTTTGGCACCCTCATGGGGGAACGCACCCTTTGCATACATTTTGCCTGGCACAGGCATAATGTAGTGCAAAAGGTTCTAAATTGGTGCAATGCATGCATTTCGTTACTTTGTAAATTTAGCGCTTTTTGGCCTCGTTGGGCTACATTAGCTTAAACAAAATGATGCTAATGTGACACAAGGAGATGCTGAGCACTCTTAAATCTTCCCGTAAGAATGTTCGGCTGTCTTGTTTAGTTGTTATGGGCTTTAAGAAGTTGGATTTAATAATGTGTTCCAGGGTCACAAAGGTGTTCACACTCCAGGTTGAACATAAGGCCGAATTGAGAGGTTCATAAAGCATCCTCAAATGATCTGCACAAAGCCTGTGCTGAACATCTTTAGAGTTGGCAGTCCTCTGCTCGGGTGGGCATTAGCTCTGCCTATGCAATGTCCTGAGAGTAATTCTCTGGATATTCTGAAATAAGAAGTGGATAGTGTCACTATAAATGTTGGACAGACCGCCCCATTCACAATACGATGAGGAAAGGTTTTACTGGAAAAGATGAAATTGATTATTAATTGATTATTAATGTGCCTGTCCCCCCACCCCCATTGCAAGTGGGAATCAGTAGGCACTGAGGTGTAGCTCGTTCAAACACATTGCAAAGATTGTACTTAAGCAGATAAGGGTGCAACATCAACCCTCTAAGGTCCCAAATACCAGCAAGTATTGGGATTATCATTAGTGAAAACATTGTCATTAGAAAAATTAATATGGACAAAACTATAAGTTTTAGACCACACGACTTGAAACACCCAAATTAGCCTGTTATTCGTGGACATGAACAAGATAATACAGTCAATGGTAGTATTAAACCATACAGGTGAGCCAGGGGCAGGAAAAAGATGAACCCATCACAGAATATGTCCCTAAGGGCCCAGTGTAATGTGACTACGTTATTTCCACTCAGTTCTTCATGCAAACATTAGCACCAGGCCTAGCTATGTTCCATCTCAACAAATTCACACTTTTATCAGGACAGGACAATGTCAGTGGGTGATTAGTAGGGGGCAGTTCATGATCATGTTAATGAAAGGAGGCATGGTGGGCACCCTGCCCATTGCATTAGCTCCAGTGCCAGATTTGTCTTTGCTCAGCAGTGGTGGATCGTTATGTCAATCATTACTATACTCCTCAGACAGGACAGTAAAAAAGTTGTTAGTGGACACAGAATAAGATACACCCTGTGGCGGCTTGGAAGCAAACGGCTCCCCCTGGACCCCACACCTCTTTCCCAAATCTCTATAGAAGAAACCTAATGGCAATACCCTCACTACACTTTTCTGGGTGAGGACCAAGTAGGATGATCATATCAATTCTCCTGCAAAAAAGGGGTAGCAAAATTGACAATACTGCAGTCCCCCTTGTATTCCTTTACCATGGGACCGACCCATTCCACTTGGCGAGCAAGCAGGCATTAAGACGGACATGGAAATGTAGCCAGTGGGTAACCTTGTTCATTAAATGATCAGTACTCTCAGTCATCTGGGGTTAAAGTCTAGGGATGTTGACTAAAACAACAACACAGGGACAAGCAGCAAGTGGCAGATGACACAATGAGGTGCTGCCCATAAGTCAATCCAGAGCTGGAATACATTGATGGTCAGCCAATGGATGCAATTGATGAGGAGGCTCAGGATGGGGATGAGTTGTTGGCACCTCGAGTAAGATTCCAAGCTGCATTTGATGAAAAAACATGCAAAGGGTACTTGTGCTTGTCCAAAAAGTTTTAGGCTGTGTGGCCATGGTAGCATAGGTGAAATTGGAGTTTCCCTTACTACGTACTCCAGTTCCCGGCCTCGTGACCTAGGATAACTTGCTTTTGGTGGCCAACAAATGAGGGAGTACTGGGGGAGGCTGGGTAATAAAATAAGTCTGAATGTATCAGACATCCAAGTAAGGAGGTCAGAATTATAATCCATTAGGGGGAGGGAGGGGAGACAGGGGGTCACAGGGTTGCAGCATTAATGGGTTTGTTGTGGTGTCCTTTGGCCTTAAGTGTTTGTCTCGCTTCTTTCGCTTGGCAGGAGGTAAACTGTCTGTTGGAGGCCAAATCAGTGTTATTGTTGGGAGATGGACTGGGGGAAGTAGACTATTAGATAAAATACAAAACTATTGCAGGAGGGCAGTTTGTATAAATCCAGCCAATGGTATAAGCAAGCCATGCAATCAAAAGAATTTCCAGCTCTTAATTTCTTTTACCATATATTTTATTCATAAAACATGTTCTTTACTCCCCATCATGAATAGACCCAGCCACCACGTTTCATTCCCTCAGTGGAACTTTATCAAGGCCTGAAAAACACATATAAGTATCCATCACCATACTTATAACTATGCACCAAAGTCACATTTTGTCACAATAGCCAAAGGATATTCAAAAACGTTGCTTATAATAGAATCAAACTAGATTCAATGCCCAATATGCCTAACTGACCCATCAAAGCCTACACTTCCTAATTATCATGGTAATTTCAAATGTTCCCTACTATATTGGCAGGCAATTGTCTCACATCTCTTTACTTCACTCAATAGCAAGTAGCTTACATTATATTAGCCTTAACCAACACTTACAATTTATGGTGTTTGTACGTAATTTAGAAATCAACCATCAATTCTTTATGATTTTTCTTCTCCTTTACTTCGTTGTTCAGTTCAACAAACATTCTGTTATGACAAACATGTCAACTTATGTTATATATATTCTCACTAATTACCCAACTCCTATATAATTTACTATTGATTGCATGATGTTACAGTTTTGTAAACATTGACTAAAAGGGACCTTTGTTCCAAGCGATGCAAAGTCAGTCAGTAGGGACACTACATTCCAGAAGAAATAAATGAAACAATAAACTGTAAGAGAAGATAGAAGAGTGGCTTTTGTGGCTACATACAGTATACAACACAATGACATCTATAAAAGTTTGCAACGCCACTGGGAACTACTGACTGGGGTACCAGGTTTAACCAGTATACTTACTCAAAAACCCAAGGCAACATATCATGAAGGTCCTACAATAGGCAATTTAGTCACCAAAAATCAAGTAGTCAAGAAAACGCTTAGTGCCAATTGGCTAACACAACAACCAAGGGGAAATTTTAAGTGCATGGACTGTAATGTATGTAAATATAGTAGGGATAAACTCATGCATTTCTCCTAAACTTCTACTAGAATATATTACATCAATGAATTTATAAACTGCAATAGTACCTATCTGGTTTATGCCATTATTTGTAGTTGCAAATTAGTGTATGTGGGGAGCACTATTAGGAACTTAAAACTGTGTATACAGGAACATTAAAAATCCATAAGAAATTGTGATGGTAAAAGTCCCATTTATGAACATATGAGGGTGAAGCATTCTGAAAATCTCACGTTTTCTTTTCATGGGATACAGAAAGTGACACCCACTGTGAAAGGGGTGATTTAGAGTTGTTTCTTAGATAAAAATGAAGCTGAAAAGATAGCAATATTAAGAACTGTTGAAAAAGGTCTCAACACAGAAGATGAGTTTAATTATTTTTTATATGTGGGAGACAATAGTATAAGTAAGGGACTGATTAATCTGTAACCCTGGGGACACACACCTTTGGTAATGAGGATTGTATGCAAGTAAGTGACGTGATTAAGTAACGAGGTGAAGGAGGAAAGGGTGGGTCTGATTGGGGCAATATGGATATTTGATATATCAGACTCTTGTGTCTGGCTCTAGGTAATTTGTGATATGTCTTGATTTTTTGTACCTCATGGATGAAAGCAGAAAATAGACATGTATTGATTTTAAGACATGTGTGTTATTTCCCATGCAGACTTCTGATTCGGAACAATAACCTTAGGATTATCACCCTTATAGAATCAAAATTGAGATACATCAATTGCAACCTGAGGGGGGCGTGGTCAAGATGGCGGCCATGGCGGACGCTTGAAATCGCGCTCCGCTCCTGGCCCCCACAACTATCCTGACCGGCGATTCCGCGGCACCAGCCACGCACTGAAAAACGGGAGCGGAGGCGGTCTAGTGGTGCTGGAAGCGAGTGGGGCCACATGTGGTGTCCGAGGCGGTGTCCGAGCCCGCCGTACCGTGCGAGGCCTTCCCCGGGAGCTGAGGCCTGCAAATTGGAAGGTGTGAACTCAAGCGTGGCGTGCCGGAGAGCTGCGTCGCTCTACCAGCGGACCGCGTGGAGCGGCGCTGCAGGAGGATCGGCCCTATGGAGTGAGGCTGCGACTGGTGGAACGGTAGGGGGACTGCTGAATGCTGCCCTACACGCGCGGTGAGGGAAGGAGGCCATGCATGATAGGAAGGGCGCCCTGAGGGGCACTAGGATCGCCATACGTTTCACGAAGACGCTCCGCTTGTGAACCCGATTGCCCCCCCCATTACCCACCTGCCTGCTACTCGCCCCCTGAGCTTCGCCCTGCGGTGCTACTGGGAACCTGCCAACGGAGGTATATCCTTGGGCTAATCTGAGCCCAGAAAGAGCGTGGACAGTGGCGCACAAGGCAGTGGGGGCCCATGGATGGAGAAGCTGGGGGAGCTCGGAGGCAGCAGAGATGGAAACTAGGGTGGCACAGCTACGGGAGGGCCTGGAACTGTCACATTAACTGGGTCAGACTCTCCTCTGGCTATGAATAAGGAGAAATGAGCATTACACAGAGGCAAACCACAGGGTACTACACAATGACGCCGACGCACTGAACAAGCCTGTGCCTGCTTGTTGCTTGCCTGAGTGGTGACAATGCATGAAACCGGTGCAGTCTTAGAGCAGTTGGCAACCCGGTCCAGAGGGTGCTGAACTGCCTGGCGGCGGTGAATCAAGCAGCACTTCTGTCACAGTGTTGGAAGGAGGAATATAGTGGGTGCAGATAGCCTACACTACAGGTCCAACACCTGTACAGGCAGAATGATGGGGAAATCCAAGACACCCAAGCCACAGGAACATTCTAGTCACACTACTTTTTCTGAGGCACCATCTGAGGTACTGAGTCTATGCTCTCTGGAGAGCACTCTGCAGTCACACTCGGGTCAATTTGAGAAGATCTTGCAGGCTATCATGGACTCCAAATTGTCTCTCGAAAAAAGAATAGACACGGTCTCTCAGGATCCTAACCTACTCCGAGTGGATCACCGCAGTCTGGTGGAGAGGGTTGGAGCAACGGAGGCCACCCTAGGCGCTCTGAATCCTGTGGTATCAGGCCATCAGAAGCAAATACAACGATTGGATGTGGAAGTGAAAGCCTTACAGAGACGTGAGGAAGATGCTGAAAGTAGGTCTTGACGGAACAATGTTCGGTTCTTGGGATTTCCGGAGAGAGTGGAGGGGCACTGCACAGAACGGTTTCTAGAGCAATGGCTTATTAAAGAGGTGTTGAATGGTGTGGCGCCGAAGTTCTTCTCTGTGGAAAAGGCGCACAGAATCCTGGGTAAACAGCCAGCTCCGGGACTACTACCCCGCCTGCTAATAGCGCGTTTCCTCAACTTCAGAGATCGGGATGCGATTCTACAGCACTTCCGTAAGAAAGGCCCGATACGTCACGAGGGGGCCTTGTAAGGAAATGCCTCCTTGGCATGGTTACCCCCTGATATTTTGCCTTTGCTGATGCCAAGTTATGATTTAAAAGTGTGCTCAGGCCTGCTAACCAGGCCCCAGCACCAGTGTTCTTTCCCTAAACCTGTACCTTTGTTCCCACAATTGGCACACCCTAGCATCGAGGTAAGTCTCTTGTAACTGGTACCCCTTGTACCAAGGGCCCTGTTGCCAGGGAAGGTCTCTAAGGGCTGCAGCATGTCTTATGCCACCCTAGAGACCCCTCACTCAGCACAGACACACTGCTTGCCAGCTTGTGTGTGCTGGTGGGGAGAAAATGACTAAGTCGACATGGTACTCCCCTCAGGGTGCCATGCCAACCTCACACTGCCTATGGCATAGATAAGTCACCCCTCTAGCAGGCCTTACAGCCCTAAGGCAGGGTGCACTATACCATAGGTGAGGGCATAGGTGCATGAGCACTATGCCCCTACAGTGTCTAAGCAAAACCTTAGACATTGTAAGTGCAGGCTAGCCATAAGAGTATATGGTCTGGGAGTCTGTCAACCACGAACTCCACAGCACCATAATGGCTACACTGAAAACTGGGAAGTTTGGTATCAAACTTCTCAGCACAATAAATGCACACTGATGCCAGTGTACATTTTATTGTGAAATACACCCCAGAGGGCATCTTAGAGATGCCCCCTGAAACCATACCCGACTTCCAGTGTGGGCTGACTAGTTTTACCAGCCTGCCGCACACCAGACAGGTTGCTGGCCACATGGGGAGAGTGCCTTTGTCACTCTGTGGCTAGTAACAAAGCCTGTACTGGGTGGAGGTGCTTCTCACCTCCCCCTGCAGGAACTGTAACACCTGGCGGTGAGACTCAAAGGCTCACCCCCTTTGTTACAGCACCCCAGGGCACTCCAGCTAGTGGAGTTGCCCGCCCTCTCTGGCCACTGCCCCACTTTTGGCGGCAAGGCCGGAGGAGATAATGAGAAAAACAAGGAGGAGTCACTGGCCAGTCAGGACAGCCCCTCAGGTGTCCTGAGCTGAGGTGACTCTGACTTTTAGAAATCCTCCATCTTGCAGATGGAGGATTCCCCCAATAGGATTAGGGATGTGCCCCCCTCCCCTCAGGGAGGAGGCACAAAGCTAGTAGCCATTGGCTACTAATCCCCCAGACCTAAACACCCCCCTAAATTGAGTATTTAGGGGCCCCCAGAACCATGCAAGATAGATTCCTGCAACCTCAGACGAAGAAGGACTGCTGACCTGAAAGCCCTGCAGAGAAGACGGGGACACCAACTGCTTTGGCCCCAGCTCTACCGGCCTGTCTCCCCACTTCAAGAAAAACTGCAACAGCGACGCGTTCCACAGGGTCCAGCGACCTCTGAAGCCTCAGAGGACTACCCTGCATCTAAAAGGACCAAGAACTCCCAAGGACAGTGGCTCTGCTCCAAAGAAGAAACATTGTTGCAACAAAGAAGCAACTTTTAAAGAAGGCACGTTTCCCGCTGGAAGCGTGAGACTTTGCACTCTGCACCCGACGCTCCCGGCTCGACCTGTGGAGACCCAACACTACAGGGAGGACTCCCTGGTGACTACGACCCTGTGAGTAGCCAGAGTTGACCCCCCTGAGCCCCCCCAGCGACTCCTGCAGAGGGAATCCAGAGGCTCCCCCTGAACACGACTGCCTGCTTCCAAGAACCCGACGCCTGGTAAAGACACTGCACCCGCAGCCTCCAGGACCTGAAGGATCCGACCTCCAGTGCAGAAGCGACCCCCAGGTTGCCCTCTCCCTTGTTCAGGTGGTGGCTTCCTCGAGGAGCCCCCCCCTTGCCTTACTGCTTCGCTGAAGAGACCCCTGGGTCTCCCATTGAAACTATTGCAAACCCGACGCCTGTTTGCACACTGCACCCGGCCGCCCCCGTGCCGCTGAGAGTATACTTTTTTTGCTGACTTGTGTCCCCCCCGGTGCCCTACAAAACCCTCCTGGTCTGCCCTCTGAAGACGCGGGTACTTACCTGTTGGCAGACTGGAACCGGGGCACTCCCTTCTCCATTGAAGCCTATGTGTTTTGGGCACCACTTTGACCTCTGCACCTGACCGGCCCTGAGTTGCTGGTGCGGTAACTTTGCGGTTGCTCTGAACTCCCAACGGTGGGCTACCTTGGACCCAACTTTGAACCCTGTAGGTGGTTTACTTACCTGCAAAACTAACAAACACTTACCTCCCCCAGGAACTGTTGAAAATTGCAGTGTCTAGTTTTAAAATCGCTTATTGCCATTTGTCTGAAAACTGTATATGCTATTTTGCTAATTCAAAGTTCCTAAAGTTCCTAAGTGAAATACCTTTCATTTGAAGTATTACTTGTAAATCTTGAACCTGTGGTTCTTAAAATAAACTAAGAAAATATATTTTTCTATATAAAAACCTATTGGCCTGGAATTGTCTTTGAGTGTATGTTCCTCATTTATTGCCTGTGTGTGTACAACAAATGCTTAACACTACCCTCTGATATGCCTACTGCTCGACCACACTACCACAAAATAGAGCATTAGAGTTATCTCTTTTTGCCACTATCTTACCTCTAAGGGGAACCCTTGGACTCTGTGCATCTATTTTTTACTTTGAAATAGTGCATATAGAGCCAACTTCCTACATTCGTGGATCAGCGGTGGGGTACAAGACTTTGCATTTGCTGGACTACTCAGCCAATACCTGATCACACGACTAAATTCCAAAAATTGTCATTAGATACTGATTTTTGAAATTTGAGCTATTTTTCTAAATTTTTAAAAGTCCTGCTAGGGCCTTGTGTTAGTCCCTGTTAGCATTTCTTTTAGAGTTTAAACGTTTTGTAAAAGTTTGAATTAAGTTCTAGAGATAGTTTTAGATTCTTAAAAAGTATTCCAACTTTTAGAAATATAATGTCTACTGCAGAAGAGATAGTGATGGAACTCAACCTCACCCCTTACCTGCATCTTAGGATGTCAGTGTTAAGGTCTCTGCAAAATAAAAAAGATAAAGACTGGTTCAAACCCTACCAAAGTACAGCTCCAGGAGCTTTTGGCAGAGTTTGCTAAAAACAACCCCTCTGAGGATACCATCCCAGAGGGGGAAGCTAGTGATGTGGAGGATTTCCCACCCCCACTCCTAGTTAGGGAGACCAGGGTTCCTCAAATCCTGTCTCCACAAGTGATAGTCAGAGATGATGCTTCTCTCACAGGAGAGTCCAGCAACTCTGGAAGCATTGAGGGCAGCCTCAATGAAGATGACCTCCCGTTAGCCAGGATGGTCAAAAGATTGGCTTTGGAAAAACAGATCCTAGCCATAGAAAGGGAAAGACAAGAGATGGGCCTAGGTCCCATCAATGGTGGCTGCAACATAAATAGGGTCAGAGATTCTCCTGACATGTTGAAAATCCCAAAAGGGATTGTAACTAAATATGAAGATGGTGATGACATCACCAAATGGTTCACAGCTTTTGAGAGGGCTTGTACAACCAGAAAAGTAAACAGATCTCACTGGGGTGCTCTCCTTTGGGAAATGTTCACTGGAAAGTGTAGGGATAGACTCCTAACACTCTCTGGAAAAGATGCCGAATCCTATGACCTCATGAAGGCTACCCTGATTGAGGGCTTTGGATTCTCAACTGAGGAGTACAGGATTAGGTTCAGGGGGGCTCAAAAATCCTCGAGCCAGACCTGGGTTGATTTTGTTGACTACTCAGTTAAAACACTGGATGGTTGGATTCATGGCAGTGGTGTAAATTATTATGATGGGCTGTACAATTTATTTGTGAAAGAACACCTGTTAAGTATTTGTTTCAATGATAAACTGCATCAGCATCTGGTAGACCTAGGACCAATTTCTCCCCAAGAATTGGGAAAGAAGGCGGACCATTGGGTCAAGACTAGGGTGACCAAGACTTCCACAGGGGGTGACCAAAAGAAAGGGGTCACAAAGACTCCCCAGGGGAAGAGTATTGAGACATCCAAGGGAAAAAGTAAAGAGTCTTCTATAGGGCCCCAAAAACCTGCTCAGGAGGGAGGGTCCAAAGCCTCTTCACAATCCAATTTTGGGTACAAGGGTAAAATCTTTGATCCCAAAAAGGCCTTGTGTCATAGCTGTAATCAGCAGGGACACCAAACTGGAGACAAGGCCTGTTCCAAGAAAGGTTCCACTTCTAACTCTACTCCAGCTAACACTGGAATGGCCAGTCTCCAAGTGGGATCAACAGTGTGCCCAGAGCAAATCAAGGTTCACACTGAAGCTACATTAGTCTCTGAGGGTGGGGTAGACTTAGCCACACTGGCTGCCTGGCCCCCTAATATGCAAAAATACAGGCAGCAACTCTTAATTAATGGGACAAGTGTAGAAGGCCTGAGGGATACAGGTGCCAGTGTCACCGTGGTGACAGAGAAACTGGTTTCCCCTGGTCAATACCTGGCTGGACAAACTTACCCAGTCACCAATGCTGACAATCAGACTAAAGTACATCCCATGGCTATGGTAACTTTAGAGTCGGGAGGGGTCAATGGCCTGAAACAGGTGGTGGTCTCCTCAAATATCCCTGTAGACTGTTTGCTTGGAAATGACCTGGAGTCCTCAGCATGGGCTGAGGTAGAACTCAAAACCCATGCAGCCATGCTGGGTATCCCTGAACTGGTGTGTGTCAAGACAAGGGCACAGTGTAAGGCTCAGGGTGAAAAAGTGGTGTTGGAGACTGGAAAAAGGGCCCAACCCTCCAAGAGAAAAGGAAAGAAGACTGGGGAACCAGCTTCAACACAACAAGGAAAAGAGAACCTCTCTTCCCAGGAAGAAGTTCTGCCCTCTGAGGGAACTGAGCCCATGGAGTTGGAACCTTATCAGGTTGAGCTCCTAGGCCCAGGGGGACCCACAAGGGAACAGTTGTGTAAGGGGCAAGAAACCTGTCCCTCTCTTGAAGGCCTTAGGCTGCAAGCTGCTGAAGAGTCCAAAGGAAAAATCACTGGAACACATAGAATCTATTGGGAAGGTGGACTCCTCTACACCGAGGCAAGAGATCCCAAACCTGGTGCCACTAGGAGAGTGGTAGTGCCTCAGGAGTTTAGGGAGTTTATCCTGACCTTAGCTCATGATATTCCTCTTGCTGGGCATTTGGGACAGACCAAGATGTGGGAGAGGTTAGTCAACCATTTCTATTGGCCCAACATGTCCCAGAAAGTAAAGGAGTTTTGTGTCTCCTGTGCCACCTGTCAAGCCAGTGGTAAGACAGGTGGACACCCAAAGGCCCCCCTCATTCCACTTCCAATGGTGGGGGTCCCCTTTGAAAGAGTGGGTGTGGACATAGTGGGTCCACTTGAACCTCCCACAGCCTCAGGGAACCAATACACACTAGTAGTAGTGGATCATGCTACTAGATACCCTGAAGCAATTCCCCTTAGGCCCACTACTGCCCCTGCAGTAGCTAAAGCACTCATTGGTATTTTTACCAGAGTGGGATTTCCTAAGGAGGTGGTGTCTGACAGAGGTACCAACTTCATGTCCGCATACCTGAAGCATATGTGGAATGAGTGTGGGGAGAAATACAAATTCACCACACCATATCATCCACAAACCAATGGCCTTGTAGAAAGATTTAACAAGGCATTGAAAGGCATGATCATGGGGCTCCCTGAAAAACTCAAAAGGAGATGGGATGTCCTCTTGCCATGTCTGCTTTTCGCCTACAGAGTGGTGCCTCAGAAGGGAGTAGGGTGTTCCCCCTTTCAACTTCTGTTTGGCCATCCTGTCAGGAGACCACTAGCTCTTGTAAAAGAAGGCTGGGAGAGACCTCTTCATGAGCCTAAACAAGATATAGTGGACTATGTACTAGGCCTACGTTCAAGGATGGCAGAGTACATGGAAAAGGCAAGTAAAAACCTTGAGGCCAGCCAACAGCTCCAGAAGATGTGGTATGAACAAAAGGCTGCTATGGTTGAATTTCAGCCAGGGCAGAAAGTCTGGGTTCTGGAGCCTGTGGCTCCCAGGGCACTTCAGGACAGATGGAGTGGCCCTTACCCAGTGCTAGAGAGGAAGAGTCAGGTCACCTACCTGGTAGACCTGGGAACTAGCAGGACCCCCAAAAGGGTGATCCATGTGAACCACCTCAAACTCTTCCATGACAGGGCAGATGTGAATCTGTTGATGGCAACAGATGAGGACCAGGAAGCTGAGAGTGAACCTCTCCCTGGTCTCCTCTCCACAGACCCTAAAGATGGCTCAGTTGATGGAGTGATCTAGTCAAACACCCTCTCTGGCCAACAGCAATCTGACTGTAAGAAAGTCCTGCAACAGTTTGCTGAGCTCTTTTCCCTAACCCCTGGTCAGACACACCTGTGTACCCATGAAGTGGACACAGGAGACAGCATGCCTGTCAAAAACAACATTTTCAGACAGTCTGACCAAGTTAAGGAAAGCATCAAAGTGGAAGTCCACAAGATGCTGGAATTGGGAGTCATTGAGCACTATGACAGCCTCTGGGCTAGCCCAGTGGTCGTAGTCCCCAAACCTCACACCAAAGATGGAAAGAGGGAGATGAGGTTTTGTGTGGACTACAGAGGACTTAATTCTGTCACCAAGACAGATGCCCATCCCATTCCAAGGGCAGATGAATTGATTGATAAGCTAGGTGCTGCCAGATACTTAAGTACCTTTGACTTGACAGCAGGGTACTGGCAAATCAAAATGGCACCAGGAGCAAAAGAAACGACAGCATTCTCCACACCTGATGGGCACTATCAATTCACTGTGATGCCCTTTGGTTTAAAGAATGCCCCTGCCACCTTCCAAAGGTTGGTGAATCAAGTCCTTGCTGGCTTGGAGTCCTTTAGTGCAGCTTAGCATGACAATATTGCTGTCTTTAGCTCCAGCTGGCAGGATCACCTGGTCCACCTGAAGAAGGTTTTGAAGGCCCTGCAAGCAGCAGGCCTCTCTATCAAGGCATCCAAATGTCAGATAGGACAGGAAACTGTGGTTTACTTGGTACACCTTGTAGGTGGAGGCCAAGTTCAGCCACTCCAGCCCAAGATCCAGACTATTCTGGACTGGGTAGCTCCAAAAACCCAGACTCAAGTCAGGGCATTCCTTGGCTTGACTGGGTACTACAGGAGGTTTGTGAAGGGATATGGATCAATAGTGACACCCCTCACAGAACTTACCTCCAAGAAAATGCCCAAGAAGGTAAACTGGACTGTAGAATGCCAACAGGCCTTTGACACCCTGAAACAAGCTATGTGCACAGCACCAGTTCTCAAAGCTCCAGATTACTCCAAGCAATTCATTGTGCAGACTGATGCCTCTGAACATGGGATAGGGGCAGTTTTGTCCCAAACAAATGATGATGGCCTTGACCAGCCTGTTGCTTTCATTAGCAGGAGGTTACTCCCCAGGGAGCAGTGTTGGAGTGCCATTGAGAGGGAGGCCTTTGCTGTGGTTTGGTCCCTGAAGAAGCTGAGACCATACCTCTTTGGTATTCACTTTGTAGTTCAGACTGACCACATACCTCTCAGATGGGTAATGCAAATGAAAGGTGAAAATCCAAAACTGTTGAGGTGGTCCATCTCCCTACAGGGAATGGACTTTATAGTGGAACACAGACCTGGGACTGCCCATGCCAATGCAGACGGCCTTTCCAGGTTCTTCCACTTAGAAAATGAAGACTCTCTTGGGAAAGGTTAGTCTCATCCTCTTTCGTTTGGGAGGGGTTTTGTGTAAGGAAATGACTCCTTGGCATGGTTACCCCGACTTTTTGCCTTTGCTGATGCCAAGTTATGATTTGAAAGTGTGCTGAGGCCTGCAAACCAGGCCCCAGCACCAGTGTTCTTTCCCTAAACCTGTACCTTTGTTCCCACAATTGGCACACCCTGGCATCCAGGTAAGTCCCTTGTAACTGGTACCCCTGGTACCAAGGGCCCTGATGCCAGGGAAGGTCTCTAAGGGCTGCAGCATGTCTTATGCCACCCTAGAGACCCCTCACTCAGCACAGACACACTGCTTGCCAGCTTGTGTGTGATGGTGGGGAGAAAATGACTAAATCGACATGGCACTCCCCTCAGGGTTCCATGCCAACCTCACACTGCCTATGGCATAGATACGTCACCCCTCTAGCTGGCCTTACAGCCCTAAGGCAGGGTGCACTATACCATAGGTGAGGGCATAGGTGCATGAGCACTATGCCCCTACAGTGTCTAAGCAAAACCTTAGACATTGTAAGTGCAGGGTAGCCATAAGAGTATATGGTCTGGGAGTCTGTCAAACACGAACTCCACAGCACCATAATGGCTACACTGAAAACTGGGAAGTTTGGTATCAAACTTCTCAGCACAATAAATGCACACTGATGCCAGTGTACATTTTATTGTGAAATACACCCCAGAGGGCATCTTAGAGATGCCCCCTGAAACCATACCCGACTTCCAGTGTGGGCTGACTAGTTTTACCAGCCTGCCACACACCAGACAGGTTGCTGGCCATATGGGGAGAGTGCCTTTATCAATCTGTGGCTAGTAACAAAGCCTGTACTGGGTGGAGGTGCTTCTCACCTCCCCCTGCAGGAACTGTAACACCTGGTGGTGAGCCTCAAAGGCTCACCCCCTTTGTTACAGCATCCCAGGGCACTCCAGCTAGTGGAGTTGCCACCCCCTCCGGCCACGGGCCCACTTTTGGCGGCAAGGCCGGAGGAGATAATGAGAAAAACAAGGAGGAGTTACTGGCCACTCAGGACAGCCCCTAAGGTGTCCTGAGCTGAGGTGACTCTGACTTTTAGAAATCCTCCATCTTGCAGATGGAGGATTCCCCCAATAGGATTAGGGATGTGCCCCCTTCCCTCAGGGAGGAGGCACAAAGATGGTGTAGCCACCCTCAGGGCTTGTAGCCATTGGCTACTAACCCCCCAGACCTAAACACACCCCTAAATTGAGTATTTAGGGCCCCCAGAACCATGCAAGATAGATTCCTGCAACCTAAGACGAAGAAGGACTGCTGACCTGAAAGCCCTGCAGAGAAGACGGAGACACCAACTGCTTTGGCCCCAGCTCTACCGGCCTGTCTCCCCACTTCAAGAAAAACTGCAACAGCGACGCGTTCCACAGGGTCCAGCAACCTCTGAAGCCTCAGAGGACTACCCTGCATCTAAAAGGACCAAGAACTCCAGAGGACAGCGGCTCTGCTCCAAAGAAGAAACATCTTTGCAACAAAGAAGCAACTTTTAAAGAACACACGTTTCCCGCCAGAAGCGTGAGACTTTGCACTCTGCATCCGACGCCCCCGGCTCGACCTGCGGAGAACCAACACTACAGGGAGGACTCCCCAGTGACTACGACCCTGTGAGTAGCCAGAGTTGACCCCCCTAAGCCCCCCCCAGCGACGCCTGCAGAGGGAATCCAGAGGCTCCCCCTGACTGCGACTGCCTGCTTCCAAGAACCCGACGCCTGGTAAAGACACTGCACCCGCAGCCCCCAGGACCTGAAGGATCCGACCTCCAGTGCAGAAGCGACCCCCAGGTGGCCCTCTCCCTTGCCTAGGTGGTGGCTTCCCCGAGGAGCCCCCCCCTTGCCTGTCTGCTTCGCTGAAGAGACCACTGGGTCTCCCATTGAAACCTATTGCAAACCCGACGCCTGTTTGCACACTGCACCCGGCCGCCCGTGCCGCTGAGGGTGTACTTTATGTGCTGACTTGTGTCCCCCCCCGGTGCCCTACAAAACCCCCCTGGTCTGCCCTCCGAAGACGCAGGTACTTACCTGCTGGCAGACTGGAACCGGGGCACCCCCTTCTCCATTGAAGCCTATGTGTTTTGGGCACCACTTTGACCTGTGGTTCTTAAAATAAACTAAGAAAATATATTTTTCTATACAAAAACCTATTGGCCTGGAATTGTCTTTGAGTGTGTGTTCCTCATTTATTACCTGTGTGTGTACAACAAATGCTTAACACTACCCTCTGATAAGCCTACTGCTCGACCACTATCTTACCTCTAAGGGGAACCCTTGGACTCTGTGCATGCTATTTCTTACTTTGAAATAGTGCATACAGAGCCAACTTCCTACAGGCCTCCATAACGGCCTACCCGGACTTCACAGCAGAAGTGCAACGCCAACACTACTCCTATGTTAAAATTAAACAGCGCCTTCGTGAACACAATCTCAAATATGCCCTGATGTTCCCCGCCAGGCTCCGGGTGATAGCTGAGGATCGCACTCACGTCTGCCACACCAGCCGACGCCTGGACGTGGATGCATGCCAAGGGTATAGCCCAATCGATGGAGGAAGAAGGGGAAAATGGAGAGTGGCTATCCTCGCCGGTCCGCAGAAGACCGCAAAGGTGCTGAGTGACATGTCACTGCACACCCATAATTCCTTTGCCGTGCTGCGCTCTGCTATCCGGGAGCCAACGGATTCGGACTCTGGCAAATCCGATTCGACCATTACGGACAAGATGTAGGGACCGGAGACTACACCCAGGACTACAGGTGAGTTATGATGCTTGCACAGTAACTCCCCTAACTGGCTGAGTTTGGCAATGGGTTTTTGAAAGTCCTTGTGATGTCAGAAAATGAGCTTAGGATCATATGGACAAGAAAGTTGAGGATACGAAAAACACTAGGCTGACCTTTTGGATGGAGTCTCTATCAGCGTGATGGCTCTGCCTCCGGGTACTGGTGGAGGCCTCCTTGTTGACCCACGAGAGAGAAAGGATCCTTATCGTGATGTGCCTGGGGCTATCGGAGGTGCCCTCTCGCACATCTTCTAATCTACAGTGGGGGCCTTAGAGACAGGCCTCCAGTGATAGCCACCACGTTCCCCCAGATGGTATCCAAATGAACACAGTATTTTTGCACTCATTGTATGTTTTATTTTTTATTATGGTTGGTGGTGCCTAGAGAGGTACATGCGTGCCACCGCTGTTGTTGGGGATGGTGGGTGCTGATGGGGGCTTGGGGGTTTTGTTTAACATGTTCAAACGGGTCACGGTACAGGTTTCCACAATTACTTTATAAACACCTTTTCCAGGGTTACAGATGCATGCCCCCGCTAGGGGTCGATTACGAGGAGAAGCAAATACATGAAAAAGGCTTACCAGGTTTTAGGCCCACACACACCACATACTAAGCAGGACTATAGAATCATAACATGGAATGTGCGTGGAATGGCTGCGCTGGGTAAGAGGTTTCATATATATACTTATCTCCAGCGCCAGGGGGTACACTTTGCCATATTGCAGGAAACACACTTGCTGCGTAGTGATCTGCAGGTGATACAGAAACGCTGGCAAGGACAGGTTTATGGCACATCTTTTTCGACATATGCAAGAGGAGTACTTATGTGGATAGCACCTGGAGTACCATACGTACTGCACACAAATAAGGTAGATGAAGGGGGCAGATACATAGTGTTGGAAGGGCAGCTTGATGGTAGACCATTAACTATAGTAGGGGTCTACGCCCCCAATAGCGCGCTTAGCGAATTCCTCCAAATACTGACCCCTGCCTTGCTAGCGGTCCCTGGGCCCTGCCATCTGGGGTGGAGACTTTAACTGTTTTCCAGATGTGCAGATGGACCGTTCGATATTACCCTTACAGGGCGCAGCGAGCAGGCGCAACTCTAATCTGTTGGCGGCTTGGGCCAATGACTTGGGAGTATATGATATGTGGCGCATGAATCACCCGACACATAGAGAGTACTCCTTCTATTCCGCAATACACAAAATAAACACTAGAATAGACCTGCTATGGGGAACCCCAAATGTGTATTTCTTAGTTAAAGAGTCGGAGTATCTCGCACGGACCTTTGCCCGATCACTCCCCATTGCTGCTGACTGTGAAATGGGGCAGAAAGCGTTCTACAAAACCCACCTGGCGTTTACAGTGAGGAATTAAATACCTGTGTTAAGCAATATTGGGATTTAAATAGTGGCTCCACTGACGCGAGGGCTGCGGAATGGGATGCACACATAGCTGTGGTGAGGGGACATTGTCTTTCGGCCTCTTGAGGAGCGCGCCGCTCGCTGCATGTTGAGGTTGTCACTCTGGAACAGGATATGCGGGCGTTGGAAATATCGGTCGCACAAAATAGGGCATCGCCCGAATCCCTTCGCGATAAGCGTACGCTATATGAGGAGGCGGATCAACGTCTCAGACGCCACAATTATAATCATCATCTTATGGGATTGCAGGTGGAGGGTGACCGTTCGGGAAGGCTGTTGGCATGGCTACTGTGAGAGGATCAGCAACACACTCCGATTGGGGATATACACCTGACTGACGGAACTCTGGTCACCTCGCAGGAAGCAATCAACAATGCCTTCAAGAACTATTATACAACACTATACCGCGGGCAAGCGAGCTGTGATGCTAGGCAATTGGAGGCCTTCCTGGGTGAGGCCCCTTTTGTGCAGTTATCGGCAACAAATATGGCAACGTTGGAGGAACCCCTCCAAATAGAGGAAATAGGAGTAGCCATAACACAAATAGCCCGCAATAAAACACCGGGGTGGATGGTTTGCCAATAGAGTACTATGCCACTTATGCACAACACCTGTCGCAGCGACTGTTGTCGGTGTTTAAAGAGGCGTGGGTTAGTGGGGAACTCCCACAGTCACAAAGAGAGGCGTTGGTGCTCCCCAAACCCAGTCGTGATCCCACGGACGTGAGATCCTATAGGCCGTTATCTATTCTTAACTTAGATTGCAAAATTTTGGGCAAGGTGTTGGCAAACAGACTCGCCCCGTAATACACACTCTGATACACGAAGATCAAAATGGTTTTATACCGCGGTGCAATACGTTCTTGAATATCCGCAGACTATTGGGCATCATTGGAGATACTCCCACAGATGCATATGGTAATGTAGCAATGTCTTTGGATATAGAGAAGGCGTTTGACACACTAGGCTGGGACTTTTTGTTTGCCACACTACGCCGCATGGGGTTTGACCATGGTTTTGTACGATGGGTGCAGACATTATATGCTGGCCCTACGGCTAGGGTTAAAACGGGAGGAGTAATATCAGACAGCTTCCCCATTGGTAGGGGGACCAGACAGGGGTGCCCTCTATCACCTTTGTTGTTCGCCATTGCAATGGAGCCGCTTGCGGCTCGGTTGCGCACACTGGCCGAGCAATGGGGGATTTACCGGATGGGGATGCACCATATAATCTCCTTATATGCGGATGATGCGTTGATTTACCTGAAGAGGGGTGTGCCTACATTACCCGCGGTGATGTCTCTGCTAGACGAGTATGGAGAGATTTCGGGACTGAAAGTTAATCGGTCTAAGTCCTGCTTATTCCCTCTGGTTGACCTGCCTACTGAGATGAGGGAGGAGATTCCCGCTGAAAGGTTGAAGTGGTGTTTCAACACATTTAAATATTTGGGAGTGCAGATTTACCATAGACCTGACAACCTGAGAGATGGCAATTTGGGCCGCGCTATGCTCCATGAAGGGCTCACTCCGGTTCTGGTGGTCGCTTCCCCTCTCCCCCATGGGAAGGGTGGCAATAGCAAATATGCTGGTGCTCCCGCAACTCCTTTATTACTTTGCAGCATTACCCATAGTTCTGTCTAGAAGCTTCTTCCGCAAGCTGAACAGATTACTGCTAGGACTTATATGGGGAAATGGTAGATCCAGAGTGGCGCATACTAATCTGCAGCGGCCGTTGCGCGAAGGGGGGTTGGGTGCCCCAAATTTTTAACACTGCTATGCTGCAGCACAGCTACAATGGATATTACACTGGATACGTAGACCTGAATCCTCAGAGGCACCATAGATACACACACAGCTACAGAACATCCCCATGTACCCCTGGCTAACAGACTGCACAGTGAAACATAACACCGACAATTGCTTGTGAGAGCAGCACATGGCTGTTGGAAACGATATGCACAGAAAGGAGGAACTAGCCCCCCCATACTCACCCCTCATTCCCCTGAATCAGATACCAGGAGACATGCTATTGCTCAAGACACACCCCCCTAACATTATGGGCGGAGGCAGGGATAGAGACAGTGGGGGATTGCTTTGATGATGGTATACTGATGTCATTCACGGCTATTAGGGACCTTACCTCAGTGGGAACAGGGTCAATTTATATCGTATTATACTATATGTCGCCTGATTAAAACAGCATGGGCGGGGGGAGACAAGGAGCCTGCGCCATCTCCCACATTACACTTTCTGCTCTCTGATGATGGCCTATCAAAAGTAATTACAAATTTGTATAAAACCCTAATGGATACAGAAGGTAACAGACTTGAAGTGGCAAGACAGAGATGGAATACAGTTCTCCCCGCGCCTTTGTCCCCCGAGTCATGGCTGGTGACCCTCCAGCAAGTGCAGCGAGTATCGCGAAACCCTAGGTTTCGATATACCCAGTTCAATTTAGTGAACCAAACGTATCTGTCCCCATCTCGTATACACTGCATGTACCCTACAGCTAGTCCGACATGCCGCCGGTGTGGGTCACACACGGCTCACTTCTATCACGTGGTGTGGGATTGTGGGCCCCTCCAGAAAGTTTGGCACGAGGTAGTGGAAGTAGTCACTGACATCACGAAGCATGTGTTTTCACTGGAACCGAGATCTTGTTTACTGGGGATTAGAACCAGAATTAAACAGGACACATATATTCATAGGTTTACCGACCTGGCATTTATTATGTACAAACAATTGATTGCTATGAACTGGAAGGCACCAAGAGCACCCGAGATGCATAAGTGGCGAGTCATGACATTGAGGTGGGCACGAGCGGAACTGCGGGTGCAGCAAGTTTTGTGAGATGGAGGGCAGGCACACACAGGTTATGATGATTGGGATACGCTTGTTGCACAGTTGGAAATCAAAAATGACGAACGCCAACCTGACTGTGATGCAGAGTGAACAGTAACCCATTGAACAAAAAAAAATAAGGGGGAATGATACCGGATGCACCTTGAGTACACAAGGGTGAAACAACATATTGAAATGTACTGTATAATTGCCTTTTGAATACATCGCTTGTTACTCCCTGACAGATATATTTATGTTACACAATAGAAAACAAATGCTTTACTGACCCTTGGATAGTGGAATGCACAGACCCATATTTCGGGTCTTGCTTTTTGACTTTTGAATTATGTCATTTGGATTTGTAATTGAATATATGCACTTGAAATAATAAAATAGATATATAAAAAAATCAATTGCAACCTGAGCAAATAGTATTATACAAGTAAAGATAAGAACATTCAACTTGTGAGGTATTTTCTAATATCTGGCTCCATACTGAAATTAACTGCTCTGTAATCATATATATGATAGTTGTTATTAATAAGGGGCTTTTTGTGATTATCACCAATAATCTAAGGATCATTACTTGCATAGAATCAAAATTGAGGTACATTATTCTCAACCAGAGTAAATAGTATTGTGCCTGTAAAGACAAGAACATTTAAGTGGCAAGGTATTTTGTAACATTTGGCTACATACTGCCATCAATTGTTCTATAATCGTATATATGACAGTTGTTACTAACATGGGGCTTTTTGCGACATCTTTAAGATGGCGTCCAAAATAGGACATTAAAATTACACTATCATAGGTGTTTACGAGACTGCACACTACTGAGACAGGCTTAGAGTAATAATTGCAACAATATCAATAGAAATTGTCTCTGAGCCTCGATTTGTATATCTGGGTCAACTGACAACACTTGTCTCTAAGCCTGGACTTTTATATTTGGGTTAACTGGCAACATTATCCAGAAACAACATGGGGTAATTTCAGCGATTGTGGATGGGGAATATAAATGGAACATATATATCTATTTGACAAAGTGCTTGTGAGTCTGTAATCAAAGGAGATATGTTCACAACAGAAAAAGTAGTGATAATAATATGAATTGTCTTTATACCCTTGATGGACACGAAATTGGGTTTAGTGGTAAAAACATTGGAAGACATAGGGTTATAGCCTTAAGAACAGTCCAAGATGGCGTCCCCTGAAAACGTGATATTTGTCATTAATATATATATATATATATATATATATATATATATATATATATATATATATATATATATATATATACAGGGATTTTAGCGATTCTTCAACATGGCGTCCAGGATAGGATGTTTGGATTACACTATCAAATGTGTTCACGGGACTGCATTTAATGAGACATGCTTAAAACAATAGTTGCAACATCTATGGATATTGTCTTCAACCCTTGATTTATATATTCAGGTTAACTGACAACATTATTTGGAAATAACATAGGGCAGTTTCAGTGACTCTGGATGGCGAATATAAATGGGACATACACATTGATTTGACATAGAGCTCACAAGTCCATAAATAATAGAAATATGTTTAAAACAAAAAATTGTAACAATACCAATATTAATTGTTTTCATATCTTAGATGAATACAAAATTGGATTAACTGATAGAAGCATTGTAAGGCATAGTGAGATAGTCTGAAGGATAGTTCAAATGGCACCCACAAAAACGTGACAATCTAGATGAGGTGTGGCAAGTCCAGGTGAATGAAATTGACTCACAAGAACTGCAGCATATTAAGGCCCGGAACTTAGTGTTCCAGTTTACTGCCAGAGAACAGCTAGACTGCCGGAGTGATGACCGATTTGCCCTATATTTAGTGCTGTCCCAATTGAGGGTAAGCGTAATCTGCTCACTCACATAGAACATATAGGCCCTCATTATGCCAGCCTCGTCGTGGCGGTAAGACCACCACATCACGATTTGTGGGGCTTGGCAGATGCCAAACCTCCACAACGCCGCCTGTCCCACTTGTGCGGGTGCATCCATGTGGCTGGCGGCGTGACCTCCAAAACATCGGCAGGCCGCAGCCTGCCGGCTGGATTACTAGGCGTCAGACCGCCAGGCTTTTGGTGGTGGTCACCTTGCCACGAAAACCCTGGTGGTCACATACCCGGTGATAGGAATCCACATTCCTGTTGCCGGCACATGCACCCCCACACATCCACACACATGCACACACACCCTACCCATTCACACATTTACAAACACCCCTTCATGCACACACCCCTTCACAAACACACCCCTCAGCATACACATTCATCCACACAGACACCCCCACTCACTCGCATACATGAAGACACACACCCCCATTCACTCGTAGACATGCAGACACCCCCCCAAACATGCGCACATACATGCACACTAACATTCACATTCAATCATATACACGCATACATTCACCACCCCCTCTGCATACATGCACTCACACTATACCCCCTCCGTATACATGCACACATGCACCCACACACACAGGCACCCTCCCCCTTTCAGATGACCACTTACCTTCTCCGTCGAGAAGGTCATCTAGGAGGGGATGGGTCCTGGAGGTCTTGCACCACCAGCACCACCACGTTAGCAGGATTCCGCCATGCCGTATTACGACTTGTAATACTGCGGGCAGTGTCTTGCTGCCGTGGCAATGCTGGCGATGCAACCGCCTTTTTGGAGTCAGACTTCTGCCCAGAAATGTGAGGAAATCCTCCAAAGACTCCTAATATGAAAGGCAATAGACCACCAGCACTGGCGGTCTGTTGCCTGCAGCGGCTTTGGTGGTCTTCCAAAAAGACCGCCGAAGTCGTAATGAGGCCTATAATATGCATTGATAGCGGCACAATGTTTGTTGAATGTGCCGTAAAGACATGTTGGACACGTGCCTCTATATGCGATACCGTCTCATGTACAATGTGTTTATTGAGACCGGTGGAATTGTTTCTGGAACAAGCAGGCTCGTTAAGGGCGCAAGATGACAAGCAGCATCTTGCCAGTGAGATTAAAAATGACTACGTAAAACATGTTGCATTAATTGAGGGGAGAAAACTGATTGTGATATTTACTTGTGAAATACACTGAGAAATAGTTTCTATTATGTTGAATCCCACTTTTTGTATGAAGCACCAATCTTGAGCAGTGTGACTACTTTGCTAACAACTCTTCATGGGTAATGGATGTGATAGTTGGCTTTATCTTGCGTACAGTATACACTGAACGGTATTTGCACTCAGTTAAATTTTGATTTGGTGGTATTAGAAACATATTCTCTCATTACAACCCTAGCGGTCGGTGATAAAGAGGCGGTAATACCACCAACAAGCTGGTGGAAAAAATAATGGAATTATGACCACGGCGGAAAACTGCCAACACAGACAGCCACTTTAACACACCCCCACCACGGCAGTAGCATCAAGCACCACAGCGGTAACCGCCAACAGCCAGGCGCTTCTGCCCATTGTATTACAAGAGGCCTATCCCCCACCTTTTTTGGGGCAGTACCAATGACAACAAATGCACGGCAGAAACAGAACACAGAAGTCAAACGACTCACCTCTGGATACTCAGGGAACAACCACGACACAATGGAACCCAAACTGCAGATCTTCCCCATGCTGGTCTACCTCCTCCTACACTAGGAATACCACGGCGACGACGACCATGGTGAGAACTGCCGCCTAGTGAAAAAGAGAGTGACACACACGCGCAACACGCAACACTTCCACTCCCACCCCCACCCCCAACACCATACACACAAACAGATGCAGTAACATTACATATCCACCCCTACCCCTCAGGAATAATGCAAGGACAAAAGGAATTGATTAAAATGAGTGTAATAAGATAAAAATCCAGAAAAACATCCTCAAAATTCAAAACTGTATTTAAAGATAGACAAATGGAGGGACACTGCCCAGTTCATAATGTCCATGGGCCACAGGGCCTCATCACATAGGCCAAGGCCCCATCTTACTCCTGCATCAACTCGGAGAAAACACTGCTGGGGCATCAGGTCAAAAATCGACAGGCACCTCAGGGGGACAGGGAATGGGGGGCACCTCAGCCGGAAGATGGTACAATGCCACTTGTCCTGGAGGGGGCAACAGGCCCACTGCTTGGTCCTGGGGAGTGCAAGGCCACAGTCTCTCTAGTGAGTAGTTTGCCCACTGCTTGGTCCTGGGGAGTGCAAAGCCACAGTCTCTCTAGTGGGTGGTTTGCCCACTGCCTGGTCCTGGGGAGTGAAAATCCACAGTCTCTCTAGTGGGTGGTTTGCCCATTGCTTGGTCCTGGGGAGTGCAAAGCCACAGTCCCCCTAGTGGGTGGTTTGCCCACTAGTTCTGGAGGGGGCCTTGTGCCCAGTGAGTGGATGCCTTTTTCCACTGGTTCTGGAGGGGGCCTTGTGCCCAGTGTGCTTCATCCTGGCAGGGATGCGGTGAGTGGATGCGATCTTCCACTGGTTCTGGAGGGGGCCTTGTGCCCTGTGATGCAGATCTTTGGGAGTGCATGGTCACAGTCTCTCACCTGGGTGTCACACCCACAGGATTTGCAGGGGCCAGGATGCACTACGGTCCATGGCGGCAGGACTACATACTGCCTGCCGGCGGTGACGGCTGCTCAGTGGTGGAAGTGGCGAGGCTGGTGTTGGGGATGCCACTGGTAGGGGGAGGCTCCTGCCCATTCCCTGCAGCCTCGGACGGCTGCCCACTGGGGCTGGTGTCGGGGATGCCAGTGGTGGGAGTGAGGCTACTGCCTGTCCCCTGCAGCCTCGGATGGCTGCCCACTGGAGCTGGTGTCAGGGATGCAAGTGGTGGGGTGAGGCTCCTGCCTGTCCCCTGCAGCCTCAGACAGCTGCCCACTGGGGCTGCTGCTGCTGGCAGTGGTGCTGGTGGCAGTGCAGGTGGTGGTGCTGATGGCGGTTCAGGTGGCGGTGCTGATGGCGGTGCAGGTGGCAGTGCTGGCAGTGGTGCAGGTGTCAGTGCTGCCAGTGGTGAGGGGAGGCTCCAGCCCTTCCCCTGAAGCCTCCAATGGATGAAGCGCCATGGTTGGTTTTGTGGGCTCAGATTCTGTCACAGCACCAGACCTCCTTTCCCTCCTGCCTCCAGGGGCAGGCCCTTTGCCCTTGCTCTTGTCATGTGGTGTAGTGGTGCCTCCTTGCCCTTGCCATCTGGTGGTGTCTCCTTGCCATTGCCCTTGCCGTCTGGTGGTGCCACCTTGCCCTTCCCCTTGTAAGCTGGCGGTGCCTCCTTGCCCTTCCCCTTGGCAGCTGGTGCAGGCACACTGCCAGTGCTGATGGGTGTCTCCTTGGAGCCTCTCACACCTGCAGTAGTTGCCGAACCTACAGGAGCAGTGGACTGGGTGGCTGAGGTACTGTCCTGGGTTCTGCCCACCCTGGCCCGATGTGACAGATGGGGGGAGGGGTAGAGAAGAGGTCAACATTGGAGAGGAAAAGCTTCTTAGGGACACTGGGGTGGGAAGAGGGCAAAGGTTTGGGAGTGGAAAAAGAGGGAGTGGTTGTAAGAGGTGTCTGTCTGCTGTATTTAGGTGCAGGTGCATGGGCTGGATGCTGTTGCGAGATGGATGGCTGTTGGGTGTCTGAGTGTTTGCCTTTGTGTACTTTGGGAGGAGGGGGCACAGACACAGTGGGAGAGGACACAGGGGACGTGTGCATGGATGTGGGGGTGGTGACTGCCAGTGAGGGGTGTGTAGTGATAGGTGTGATGGTGATGGAGGCAGTGGGTGTGGATGTGGTGTATAAAAGTGTGAGTGGAAATGCAACTGGGAGGGAGGTGTACGAGGAGGAGGAGGGGGACACAGTGGAGGCAGTGGATGTTGTTATGTCAGCATCTGGATGGTGTTTGTGTGAGTGCCTGTGGGGTGATGTGTGGTGCTTGTGTTTTCCTGAGCCACTCCTGTGGTTTGTCTTGGGTGCATGATGGTCTGCATGTGTGCTCAGGATAGGTTGGGATTCAGGGGCAATGGACTTGGCAGAGGAAGTTGGAGGGGGGAGGCTAGAGACAGGAACAATGGCTGCCATCAGGGAAGAGGCCAGAGCCTGGAATGATCTCTGTTGGGCCGCAACACCAGAGTGAATGCCCTCCAGGAATGCATTTGGATGTTGCAAATGCCCTGCCAGGCCCTGGATGGCTTTCACTATGGTTGACTGCCCATCAGAGATGGATTGCAGGAGGTCAATAGCCTCCTCACTCAGGGCAGCAGGGCTAACTGGGGCAGGGCCTGAGGGGCAAAGGAGATGCCCAACCTCCTGGATGAGCAGGCATGGGAAACTCGCTGAGGGGATGCTGGGAGGGCGGTGATGGTACGAGGGGTGGTGGCTGTACCTGTAGTTGGGGTGGCCAGAGAGCTGACTGCCACCACTAGGGAGCTTCCATCTGAGGAGGTATCACTTTCAGAACTGTCCCCTCCTGTCTCCACCGTGGTTTCTCCTCGCCCTCCATCCCACTGGTGCCTTCACTGTCGGTGGAGTCGGCTTCCTGGGCCCTGTGGGATGCAGCTCCCTCCGTTGCTGGTGCCTCTGCTCCTCCGCCAGATGATGCTAATGCACTTAAGGGCAGGATGTCAAAACAAAAAGGTGGGGAAGAGACAGAGAATACACTTGGTCAATGGCAGCAACAACACCACTGTTGGTGTACACGACACACGGGAAACAGCCCTACGCAGTAGGCAATGCACTACCAGTCACAATGCTAGTCACCAGGCCATGGACAGTAATACCTAATGCCAGTTGCAGCATACCTAAGACCTACAGAGCCCTGTCCAGTAGTGGATGCCTACTAGCTTGTTTGGAGGTGGAGTTCATCAGCCCCTGCCCAACATGGAACATACCCTGCAATGTCTGGTCTGGCCTAGGGGCACCAATAGGCGCCCATCTCCCACCCAGAGACCACCCCACCGCACGCAAGTAGTAGCCCTCCCATCCACTTACGCACAGACATTGCCCACCATACATGCAGCCCGCTGCCCAGGACCCTCAACCACCCCCCCTTACACGAGGCCGTCACATACAGCACTCCATGCATTCATGCCCCATGCATCGTGCTCACAGTGTACTCATCTGTTGGTCTGGAGGCCCATATAGCATTCGGTACTGGGGTAGGACCCCATCCACTAGTCTCTCCAACTCCACAGAGGTGAAGGCAGGGGCCCTTTCCCCAGTGGCACGAGCCATGGTCGGTTCCAGAGACAGGTCACAGCAGCACTTGCAGTGTAGGTCCTCTACTGTTGAAGGTCAGTTAGCAAGTGAGTGAACAGATAGAAAATGGCGGTCACGTCTGCAGCGGTGCGTGCCGTCACCGCTGACGTACATCACCGTTGGCTACTGTAACCCATAGGGCCCAATGTTAACCAATGAGGAGTTGCACAGCAGTACTCCGCCGCCTTTCGCAACGCGCACAACATCAGCGGCATTACCTCATTTCCACCTGTCCATCCACACAGGACAGGTGGCCACCATTTTGGGGGGGGGGGGCAGGCCATGGCACCTAACTGCATCACAGCACACATAGGCACATTTTGGGGCTAAACATCAACATACTGTTTCTGTCACAACATGCAATGCACTGCACATTTAGGAAGTGTTAAAAACTGACCAGATGCTCATTGTTTTGCCCCCTAGATTACAACTGCTGCAGATGAATAGGAGATGGAGGCATCCCCGTGTACAGGCCCCTGGTGGACTTGGCAACAATGGAGGACAGGCACATTATCCTCACCTACAGACTTGATAGGGCCACAATTCAAGAGCAGTGTGTCCAACTGGAGCCACACCTGATCTCAGCTATCTGTCACCCCACTGGGATCCCCCTCTTGTGCAAGTCCTATCTGTGCTCCATTTCTCGGCAACTGGCTCCTTCCAAGTGACAGTGGGTTTGGCAGCAGGAATGTCACAGGCAATGTTCTCCAACGTGCTGACTAGAGTGTTGTCTGCCCTGATGAAATACATGTGCAGCTACGTCCCAACATAATTGGGGCAATAGATGGTACACATATTGCCTTTGTCCCCCCCAGGGAGAAATGAACAGGTTTTCAGAAATCGAAAGAGCTTTCACTCTATGAATGTTCAGATAGTGTGCCTGTCGGACCAGTACATCTCCCATGTGAATGCAAAGTATCCTGGGTCTGTGCATGATGCCTTTATCCTGAAGAATAGCAGCATCCCATATGGGATGGTTCAACTCCAGAGGCACCGGGTGTGGCTAATAGGTGAGACAATGGTCCACACCCAGTGGATGTTGGTATATGGGTGTGGGGTTGGCCCTAAGGGTTAGTGTCTGGCTAACTGGTATCCATCAATATTTGCAGGTGACTCTGGTTACCCCAACCTCTCATGGCTACTGACCCAGTGAGGAATGCCATGACAAGGGCAGAGCAATGATACAATGAGGCACATGGGCGAACAAGAAGAATTATAGAGCGAACCTTTGGCCTACTGAAGGCCAGGTTTCGGTGCCTCCATCTAACAGGTGGGTTCCCTGTGCTACTCACCCAAGAAGGTGTGCCAGATCATCGTGGCATGCTGTATGTTGCATAACCTTGCCTTGAGGCGCCAGGTGACTTTTCTGCAGGAGGATGAGGCTGGAGATGGGCGTGTGGCAGCAGTGGAGCCTGTGGACAGTGCCGAAGATGAGGCAGAGGATGAGGATGTGGACAACAGAACAGAAATCATTCGACAGTACTTGAAGTGACACACAGGTAAGACTCTGTAACTTCGCCTACCATTGCAGTTTTGTGTTGTAAGTTTTCACTGGCAGGCTGATGTTCCCACGACTATGGCCACTTGCTGTACCCTTTGACATGTCTATTCACAGATATCTGTGCCCCACTCTGGCTCTTGGTGTAGTGACTGCAGCAAACTACAGGTCATACCTAAGTATAGAGGACAGTTGAATTGCAATGTCTACAGATTGTGAAACAAATACATAGTTCAATCATTTGACAGACTCAATACTTGTATTCTTTACAAGGATGTTTATTCGTGTGCTAATAAGTGGATGGGATATTGCTACAGGCTGGGGGTGATGGAGGAGAGTCCAGGATAGAGTCCAGTCTATTTGCATCACAGGTGCATTGTCCAAGGGGGCTTAGGAAGTGGAGCAATGGCAGTTTAAGGTTGACAGGGTGACAGAGTGGGACACAAGGGTGACAATCAGGAGTCTTATTTCCTGGCGGGGTCTTGGCAATGTTCTCTGCCTTCTGCCTGGATCGCAGGGACCGTTTGTGTGGTGGTTCTCCTTCTGCAGGGGGTAGGGTGCTGGTGGCCTGTTGTTCGTGTGATGGGGCCTCCTGTCCACTAGCGTCAGCGGAGGTGGAGGGCTGTTCATCGGTGTGGCTAGTGTCAAGGGCCTGTTGGTGTGCCACTGCCTCCCTCATGGTGTTGGCCATGTCTGCCAGCACCCCTGCAATGGTGACCAGGGTGGTATGGATGTCCCTCAGGTCCTCCCTGATCCCCAGGTATTGTCCCTCCTACAGCCGCTGGGTCTCCTGCAACCTGTCCAGTATCTGGCCCATCGTCTCCTGGGAATGGTGTATGCTCCCAGGTTGTTGGTAAGTGCAGTGTGGAGAGTCGGTTCCCTGGCCCTGTCCTCCCCCTGTCGCACAGCAGTCCTCCCGGCTTCCCTGTTGTCCTGTGCCTCTGTCCCCTGAACCATGTGCCCACTGCCACTGACCCCAGGTCCCTGATTGTCCTGTGTTTGTGGGGTTGCCTGGGGTCCCTGTAGTGGTGGACACAATGCTGATTGACGTGTCCTGGGGACAGAGGTATGGGCCCGCTGGGCGGGTGCTGTGGTGGTGTTTCCTGAGGGGGGAGGCTCTGTGGTGGTATGAAACTGTGCCTGGATAACCGACTGCCTGGAGGTCCCTGATGGGCCAGGTAGTTCATCCAGATCCAGGCGAGCAGAGCTGCTGTCATCACTCTGGGCCTCTTCTGTGGGGGGACTGGATGTTGCTGGCACCTCTTCTCCGGTGACGTTGGTTGTGGGACCTGTGGGGATGTAAATGCAGTGTTATTGTTTCTGTGTGTGTCATCTTGTGCATGGGTGTGTTGCCCTGTATGGTTGTGATAGCGCTGTCAGCTTTGCCTTGTGTGAGTAGTTATTTTGTGGGCTGGGTGATTCACTCTAATGTGCATGTTTTAGTGATGGGTGTCCATGCAGGGCTGTGAGTGATGTCCATACATTGGTGGTGCATTCAGGGCTTGGAATTGGGATGGGTGGGGTGTGATGGTGGGGTGTATGTGAGGTGGTGGTGTGATGTGGATGGGGGTAGGGGTCGGGGTATGTGATGGCATGGAGGTAGAGGGGGTGATAGTAATAGAGATTTGACTTACGAGAGTCCAGTCCTCCTGCTACTCCTGCCAGGCCCTCAGGATGCATGATTGCCAAGACTTGCTCCTCCCATGTTGTTAGTTGTGGGGGAGGAGGTGGGGGTCCACCACCAGTCCTCTGTATTGCTATCTGGTGTCTTGCTACCACGGAACGTACCTTCCCCCGTAGGTCGTTCCACCTCTTCCTGATGTCATCCCTTGTTCATGGGTGCTGTCCCACGGCATTGACTCTGTCCACGATTCTCCGCCATAGCTCCATCTTCCTAGCAATGGATGTCTGCTGCACCGGTGCTCCAAATTGCTGTGGCTCTACCCGGATGATTTCCTCTACCATGACACTTAGCTCCTCCTCTGAGAACCTGGGGTGTCTTTGTGGTACCATGGGTGTAGTGTGAGTGGTATGTGTGGGGTGATGTGTTTGGGTGTGTGCTGTGAGGTGCGTGGATGGTGTATGGGTGACGGCGTTCTGTGGCTTCGGTTTGTGGGTGCTCTTGCTGTATCTCTCTCTAGTGGCAATTTTTGTTAGTCGTAAAGGGATGTGGGTAATGTGTGTGTTGTGGGTGTGTGGTTGTGGTATGTGTATGTGTGTCAGGTGTGTGTTATTCAAATTGACCAATGTAGTGTTGTTTTGTATGTGTGTATGTATTTTGAGCATAGCGGTATGTAGCACCAACGGTTTACCGCCATTGAATGTTCGCCGCGGTGATTCGTAGGTCATAATGCTGTGGGCGTAGTTCTTTTGGTGTAACAGTGTGGGTTTTGGTACTGCCAGTTTATCACTGACCTTTGGGCTGGCGGACTTGTGTGTGTGGCTGTATAGTGACAGATTGCTATGTGTGGGTCATAATATGGGTAGCGGTATGCCGCAGCGGTTGCAGTATGTTGGCGGCAATCGGCATGGCAGTAAGTGGGACTTACCCCAATGTCATAATGAGGGACATAGTTGCTTGTCAGTCATCTTTAGGTTTAATAAGGTTCTTGTATATTGAACAGTGTAGCAACATGCTAAGTGAGAAGGATAAGATCACTTTGAGTCAACATTTGGAAAACTGTAACATCATGCAATCAATAGTAAATTATTTAGGAATTGGGCAGTTAGTGAGAGTATATATAATATAAGTATACATCTTTGTCTTAACAGAATGAACTGAACAACAAAAGAAAAGGAAAATAAAAAATTGTAAAGAAACAATGGTTGATATCTAAATTACGTACAAACACCACAAAATGTAAGTGGTGGTTAAGGCTAATCCAATGTAAGCTATGTATAAGTGAGTGAAATGCATAGACATGAGACAATTGCCTGAGAATGTAGTGGGGGACCTTTAAAATGACCATCATTATAAGAAAGTATAGGCTTTGATGGGTCAGTTATACATAATGGCCATTGAATCTAGTTTGATTCTATTTTAAGAAAAGTATGTGAATATCCTTTGAATATTGTGACATAATGTGTATTTGGTGCATCATTTTAAGTATGGCGATTGAGATTTATATGTGTTTTCAGGCCCTAGTGAAGTTCTTCTGTGGGGAATGAAATGCGTTGGCTGGGGCTATCCATGATGGGAGGAAAGAAAATGTTTTATAAATAAAAGAAACGGAAAATAGAAATGGAGAGTTGGAAATTGTTTTTGAGTGTATGATTTGCTTATACCATCAGTGGAATTGGAACCACATAGAACTGTGAATTGTGATCAAGATTGGACGATTTATTCGAATTGCCCTCCTGTAGTAGTTTTGTCTCTACAGATTGGTTGTAAGCAGTCACAACTATTGGATTTGGTATCAAGATTGAGAGAATTTTGGGCACCTAACCAGTGCTAGAGAATATAAAGCACGACTGCTAGATTTAGAAACTTGTATTAATAAAAATATCTTCAGGGCAACTGCTTGGGCCCCCTGTTATTGGAGCAGATACGTCTGTAGAGTAGTATGCAGGGGCGGGTCGAGAGTATCAGCAACAAGTGACAATCGTCTCTCCCCAAGCAGCATTTCTTTATCAATAACTCCCACTGCCCACTTAATAAACCCATCCAGAATTTTTTCCTACCTTCACTTTAAGCTGATTATCCACCAGGCACCAGGTGGGTAAACCCAAACAAGCTGTTACCTTTTTAGCCACAGTTAAACAATATGAAGGAAAGGCCTTCATGTGTATGCCAAGGTAGGGAACAGATCTCACCTTTCATCTCATGCAATTGAGAAAAAGTTTATCACATGGGCAATGGGTGCAGAACCACGATGGAGGGCCCTGGCCGATCTCCTCCGGCCCAGGCTTTGCCCAGGCATGGCCCATACTGTAAGGACCCTCCCGGGCGGTACTTGTGCGCACTGCCCCACTCCGTGATGAAGTACGGAGTCCAGAGCAAGGGGCTTAAAATAAACAGAGGTGGGGCCGTGAGGTCTGTTTTGCGCTCAAACTACAGAGCGCGCGTGTGTATTTTATTGCGGCTCCTGAGACACGCGGGCGGCAGCCCGTGAAATTATACCGGCCTACGCCCTCTACATTTGGTGACGAGGCGGTGCCCACACGCTGCACTCGCCTGCGCCCGCTCCACCGGAGCAGAACCTTTTTCCTTTATCCTGCTCCACGGCCCCAGTGCCCTCGGGACCCAGTGCAGGAACCAGGCCAGCAGGCCTCAGGAGATCTCGAGGCCCTCCACAACCCACACGTCTGGCGCAGTCTGCTGGGTGTCCTGGCTGCTTCTCCCTTAAAGAGACTAGAGGACACACTCATCTCTACGGCACAGTAAAGAGTGAGTCTGCCCCCCCTCCTCTCAGTTTGCCTGTCACCGTGTGCTGGAGTGCAAGAACCAGTACCTGCCCCTCCCACTGCCAGCCCTGCAGAGGTGTTTGACCAGAGGCTGTCCTGCTGTCATGAGCAGACTGCGCTGGAGCAAGACATCAAGGCTGCCACCCCCACTCAGTGGACTCGAGGCGGGGCGTCTACGCTGCCCAAGAAGCTGCATCCACTCCTCATCCACACCAGGCGCACGAAGGGAACTGCGGCTAATTCCCAAGCGTGGTCATGAGCTCCCCGCCAGATGCCAATGCCCACCGCCCAGTCCACCACCATGGATCCCACTCATCCGTCATGGCACTGCCACCATTCAGCCAGCTGACGGACCCCGCCACAGCCGCGCCCCGATGGCGCCACTGGCTTGGAAGGCTACGACTCTACTTCCGAGCCACGCGTGAGACAGATGGTGCGGTGCAACGGTCTCTGATGCTGCACTTCGGGGGAGATGAGCTCTATGATCTGTCCGAAACGCTGCCGGATACTGGGGATGATGACGACTTTGACACGGCGGTAGAAGCACTCAACAAGTACTTTGACCCGCAGCTCAACCCTGATTACGAAAAGTTCAAGTTGCGGCAAGCCCAGCAGACCGACACCGAGTCGGTAGACATGTTCTACGCGCGTCTGCGCAAGCTAGCAAGTACCTCCACAGGCATCAATCAACCCAAAGAAATCCGGTCGAGGATAATCCAGGGATGTCATTCCTCAGCGCTGAGAAAGCTGATCCTACGACAGCCAGGTATCTCGCTGGATGACATCCTCATCCTAGCGTGATTGCATGAACTATCTAGCAGCCGTGCCACAGACATGACTGCCGCCCTGGCACGTTCATCCATCGCTCCACGCTCAGCCAAACTGGACCCTGTAAAAGAAGACCAGGTGGCCGCCGTCTCCTGTCGCCAAAGCTCGCCCCGTCGGGCTCAGCAGGCCCGGATGGAGGAAAAGGGGTGCAGCATATGCGTCAGTG